>NC_092522.1:1235106-1598439 GCF_037038585.1 Patagioenas fasciata | reverse complement strand
CTGTCCCTGGCTCTAAGCGGGGGTCCTGCAGTTGCCTTGGGAAAGATCCCACTGTAAATGGAGAATTGAGCGTTTTTCCCTCCCAAATCGCTCAGCTTGTATTCAGTTGTGTGGTTCTTTGTGGGTGTAGATGTTGGCTGTGGACCTGTTTGATTTACTGGACCTCACTACTTGCATGCTTTCCCCCCTCTTCAACCTAGCCCTTATTTCTGCTGAGGTTATTTGTTTGTTTTTCAGATGAGACCCTTTTTGCTCTTCCTGCTACATCTGCGCCTCTGATGCACTCCTCTGCAGGCAAGTTCTTTCTGCTCACCTTTGTCTCAATACCTCCTGCATTTCCGACCTCGTTAACTCTTTCCAATTAGTCTGCCTTTCCTAAAAGTCAGCATGGGTCCAAGAATAACTTCTGTCATGTTTTTCAGTTTTGACTTTTCATTTGATCTGTTAAAGATTTTAATAAGCATTCTTCATTTCTCTACATGTAAACTGTTCTGTAAACAAGCTACAGCCATCTGTGAATTCTTGGACCCTTGATGTAGGAGAGAAGTTGATACTATTAACACATCAAAGCATAGTTGCTTTACTGATGTAGCAGAAAGGTTTAATCCATGGTAACTTTCTGCAGTATTTTATAGAAGTAAAATTTGTGCCAGTAGTATTTATGTAGTCGTTTTCATTAGCTACGTTGTCCACAAAATTCCCATTTAAAAAGTGTCAACAAAAGACTTGTTACTGGCATGCACATTTGCGTGCGTGTTTGTGCACAAGCACGGACACAAACCCCTCTCTCTGTCCCACCTGACCCCCACCCTCCCTCTCACCTGTGAATATTGCCTGCTGTACTTGTCTGGCAGCTTCAGCTTTGCTGTGGTCTTTGTGCTGCGTAGAGTTGCTGCGTCTCTAGCCTCTTGCTTCCTTCTCTGCTAGAAGAGGTGCCCTAGAACAGCGAACTTTAACTGCTGCTCTGTAGTGCCTAGTAGTGTTTATGGTAGAACTTGGAAGAGCTTCTTAATAACTAACGTAATGTGAACCTGTCATGAAAGTTTGCATTGACTTTAAGAGCACTTGCATTCTCTAACTTTCCTTTCTGTCCACGGTCACAGAAAAAGTTATGGACTTGCAGGAGCAGCCAGGTAGCACTAAGTCGCTTGGTCAAGAGGATTTTACTGCAGTCCCGCTTGATACTGCTCCTTCTCTTCCCTCCTTCTCTCCTGTCTCAGCTGATTCCTTTAAAGAGCGCGCAGCCTTTGATACACTCGCAGATGGATTACCTGCACAAAGCAGTTACAAAGCAAACGCAAGTGAGGTTAACAAAGAAACTGTGGAAAACGCAAGAAATCCATTTCTTGTAGAGGGAAATGAAAAAGGCATTTTGGAGCCGAAACAGTCGGAACCCCCGTTTGCTAAAGCAGAAGCAGCCATTTCATCTCAAGCTAAGGAAGAAACACAGCTAGAGGGCCCTAAAGAATTACCTAATCTGCAGAACATGCCTGCAGAGCAGCTGGAAATGGCTCCAGAAACTCCTCAAGATTTGTTTGAGAAAAATGAGGAAGATCTCTTCTATAACAAAGACAAGTACAGAGGTGGTGATCATGGTGAAAAGGGGGCGTTGAAGGAAGACCTTCTTAGGAGGGAAGAATATGCAGACTTCAAACCGTTGGAGCCAATGTGGGAAGTAAAAGGTGCTAGTCATGGACTGAGCAGCGTGAGAGAGGACATTGAGAACAAGATTGATGCCAAACTAGAAAGCAGTTTAGATGAGAAGTATGGCGTAGACAAGCTGAATGTGCAGAAGGATTATGAACGGGAGAGCGAAGGCAGCGCTGAAGATCGCTCTTTCCCAAGTACCCCAGAAGCTGTAAAAGAACCTCCACAGACTTACATCACTTGTACTAAATTTGAATCCTCTCCGAGTCCTGACGGTAACAAAGTCAAATCTCTTTCTCCACTGGAGGAGGGCACTTCAGAAAATAGAACCGATGACGAGAAAAAAATTGCAGAAATGAAAGCTCAGACGAGCACAGAACAAGGTGATTTTGGCACTCAGGCAGTTGGCAAGCAGGGAGGCCAGGAAGCTGACTCTGCTAAAACAGCGAGCATATCAACAGTGCCATCTGACACTGCAGCAAATATGCCTGAAGGTCTCACTCCTGATCTGGTGCAAGAAGCGTATGAAAGTGAAATGCACGATGCAGCCGGTACAAAACTTGCTTATGAAACAAAGATTGATTTAGTTCAAACCTCCGAGTCGGTACAAGAGACTCTGAAACCCGTGACACAGCTCTGTCCCTCGTTTGAAGGGTCGGAAGCTGCTCCATCACCAATATTGCCAGATATTGTTATGGAAGCCCCGCTGAGCACTGGGACTGCTGGTGCGGAAGCCTCTGCTGTGCAGCTCGAAGCTTCCCCGTTAGAGACATTTATTCCTACTGCTAATTATGAGAATGTAAAAGAAGAGGCTGAAAAACTTCCCTTATACCAAGAGTCAGCGAATGTACCACTCACACAGGCCCAAGAAGCAAAAGAGGCATTAGCATTTAAAAAACCTGATCATGAGATGAGCGCCAGTCCTGAAGATATAGAGACTCCTTATATATCTATTGCATGTGACTTAATTAAGGAAACAAAGGTCTCTGAATCTGCTTCTCCATCCTTTACAGAATATTCTAAGACACCGATAGCAGAATGCGTGTCTCAGGATGTGCCTAAACACAAGGAACTTGTTGAAAAACTGTCTCCGCAGTTTGGGAAATCTGACTTGTTTAATAGCCAAGTGATACCTGACTTTACTGAGAAGGTGAGCGAAGATCCATCTCTCATCTTAAAAAGTAAATCAACTGAGAATATTGTAACTGATGATGACTATGAGGAAGGACTGATGGATTCAGTGGCTGCCGCAGGCAAGCCTTATCTGGAGTCTTTCCAACCCGAACTGGACTCTTCCAAAATTGCTGCTGCTCTCCCGGCTGAGCCAACGCCCACGAAAATAGCCAAGCCGGAGAAGATTCCTCTCCAAATGGAAGAGCTGAATGCTTATTCAGCTGATGCGTCTGTTGCTGCGGAACCAAAACCAGGAGACGACAAAGCGCTCTCCCCCGTGGATTCTTCCCCAGTCTCGGTGGAAGAAGACTTTGTGATGCTAGCTCATCCTCAAGCTGCTCCCGAGTTTGTGGCAGAAGCCGCTGACAGAGAAGTAAGGCACCAAGATGAAGAGATCAGTAAAGCCATCCAAGGTGAGAAGAGGCAGTTGCCTTGCCCAGAGCTACCCTGTGATCTGTCTGTGAAGAATGTAGAAGTAAAAGCTGAGGAAGATACTACTGCCTTGAAAAAGTCCTTGGAGGCTGTGGACAAAGTGCCTGAAGTATCCACGATGTCCTTACCGGCCACAGATACCTCACCTTTACCTGCTGAAAAAGAGATAGTCAGTGTAGTAAAACCAGAAGCTTTTGAGAAGGAAGCTGAGCGAGAAGCTGCTTCTGTTAAAGAAAAGGAGAAGCCTACTGCTGTATTTTCAGCAAAGCTGACTAAATCTTCAGGTAATCTGTGTGTGCTGTCTTTCAGTTCACTAATCTGTGTAATTCTTTAGCTAAACTAAAGCATGTCATGACTTAATCTTTTTAAGTCACTTTCTGTAAACTTCTCTATATCGTCTGAGGGTAACAAAGTGTTAGTGCCTGCTCTTTTACCTTTTTCGTATTCTGATTGCTTTAGTACTTCTTCTTTCTGTTTATCAGGGATGGACTCACAGTCTCCAGTTTTCTCCTTCAGTTCTGCCGCTGCTCTGTTGATACAGAAATCAGTCGCTGCTCACTGCCAGCTCTTCCATGGTTCTCCACAGACTGGGCTTTAGTTGGCCTCCCAAACTTGCTCTCGATGTGTGATAGTAAGCCGAGGATGGTGTTTCGATCTGCTCTGTGTACATGATTTCAAGAGGCATTTCTGATTTTTCTATGCAGTTCAGACATCAGACTTTGAAATTTAGGAAAATAACCTTGCCTGCTACTGTATGTGTCTGGAATCTCGAGAAGGACCTGTGCGTCTCCACTCATCTTCCATTAGATTAGGGCCAGAGGTTTAAAATAAATAGTGCACATGGGGGAGCTTAGTATTTAGGTTACAAGGAAAATGGCCATTAAGAAGTTGAGGTTCCTGCAGACATTAAATTTGATTTATACACAGCACAGATATCAATTTCCATTTTTCATTTCAGGTGGGGTTTGCACTTCAGCATAGTTAATTTTTCTTCAGGTAATGTATAGTTAGTGTAGCAGAAAGTTAAAGGAAGCGTAAGACCATTGTTGTGTTGTGCTCTCAAAACTGGCTGCCTCATGGAGTTCCAGTTCGTTTGCTTTTTGATATCACAGAACTGTACTGCTGCTGAAGTCTTGCACCAGAAGCATTCCTGCTAAAAACAGCTACTGCGGAAAGCACAATGCGTCTGCTCCGAGCAGAAAACCAAACGTTAGTTTGACTCAGCAGCAGTATTTTTGTGCAGTAGCTGCAGTCTCCAGTTCATGAAATACTACATTCCTAACATATATCTTCTGCATCAAATGCATTTTGGAAAGGAATAACATATATGTTGAGGGGAATGTCAGGGTGTCGATGCAATTGCAATAGAGTTTGGAAAATAAGGTAGGAGATGTTGTTTTAATGTTTTTTTAACTTTGCAGGATAGCTGCCTTTCCTTCTGTCTCACCCCTTCTGTACGTACAGGTGGGCAGGAAGGAGAGTTTCCCATTGCCCCTGTGCTGACGTTTGGGTGGTACCTGCGCTGTCAAACACCATCTGTGTTCTGTGAAGTCTCCTTGTGCTCAGGCTCCCAGCACATAGAGCTGCCTAGAGAACAGCTGCTGGGCATCTTACACTTCATGTCAAGGGCTTAGTTGTTTAGAGATCAGACTACTCAAAAACAACAAAGAAAGAGAACGTTGCACTTTACTAGCTTTTTTGTTAGTTCTTTTAACAGCAAGTCTTTTAATCATTGATCATTGCGTGGATGTAGCAGACTGGGTGTGGCCTTGGGAAGACAGACTCTTCCTTTGGGTCTGACCAGGACACAGCCGCTCCTCTTTTGTCCATGTGGAACTGCCGGAGAAGCTGCACAGAAACCCCTTTGCCGTAGCAGGAGAGAGCAGAACGGTGTCTTCGTGCTCCTATCCAGCGGCGCAGCGCTGGGCCCGGGCAGGCATCTGCCCGGCCGTGACATTGGTCGATGGGCTGGCTTTCCTCTGGAGGAACACTTAAAGCTAATCAGCTGAGAATACTAACTCAAAAACATGGGCCTTTGTTCTAGTTCCACCCCCTCCGCACACACCCTCTGTGCTGTTTACTCTTTTGTTCACTTCACATTTATTACAGAATACAGAACTGGACTCCTGAGACCTACCCCAAGAGTCTGCTGGCAAGCCAGGAACAAAACCAGTTGTCTGCTGTTAATAGCTTGCTACTTCAGCACACTTTGAGTAGCAGCAGAGAACTAACACGTACACTTCCATGCTCTCAGAAAGGAGGACTAATTCCTCACAAGGCCGAGCAGTGGATCTATGCACATGTTTGGCTTTGCAAGTGTGCCTTTGGGTGCTGTTTTTTTTCCTTTCTCCCTAGCAGTGCTACTGAAATAGGTTTTACTGTGCCTCAAGACTTGTAGAAATCAGTTGGTGTGATTGTGTGACTGATGAATGTTTCAACAAGCGTCTGAACAGCCTTACTGATGCACTTAAATTAAGGTTCTTGAACACTCACCAGTGCTGTTTGTTTGAAAGCCAACCTAAATACCAACGCGTCTGTGTACCTCAAGTGTAACTTCCACCAGTCCCAGTGCACTGCGGTGAGCTAACACCAGTTCTAACAGGGTTGTGGATTTTTTAAAACACTCCACCACTCTAACAAACCAAATGTAAAGCTTTTAACAGCCTCCTGCATAGATGGGGTTTGTTTAATCCCACCCAGCAGACCTTTGTGTAACCTTTTAAATTTAGTGATGGTACCAAACCCTAGGGACATCATAGCTGCATGGATTTAAAAACCAAACCAAAACCAGTTCAGGACTGTATTTAACTATAAAGAAACCCCTTGTTTATGAAAGTTTCAACAGCAGTGATGTCCCTGCAATACCAGCAGTTCCTCCTGGCTGGGATACAGTGATTTTTTTTTTTTTAAATCTTTTCTTCTTCTCAGTACATGTTGTATTTGGCTTCCTGGCAGCCAATCCTGCTGCTTCACACTCAAAAAACTCCAAACCACACGTTTCTGCTCTCCAGAACAACGCTGCAGGTGAAGCGGTGGCTGGGATGCTGCTCCCCGTGCTGCAGCTGAGGCCGGGGCCATTGGGGCCTCTGTGCAAGTAGCTCATAGAAGAGGTTTTGGATGCCATCTAGTGTTGGTACCCGAGCTGTGACCCTGCGCACTGTGCCTTTCAGAGCACTGCAGCCCAAGTGGGCAGAAACTCCACACTCTTGACATTTAGTTAATATTCTTAGGGTTGAAAATTAAATATACATATTTAATATTGTACGGGCTTTCTTCTCTGATAACCCCTCCCTTGATTTTGGATAGAGATCATTAATTTTCCCAAACAGGCTAGAAAACCAAGCTTTCCATAAATGTGTTTTTTGATCATTGGAACATGGAGGTTTTTACATTATTGAATTACAAGATCAAAGTAGATTGCAGAGACCCCAAAATCTAACCCCCTGACCGTGACTGAAAGTTGTGTACTAAGATGTAACCACACTGGCACTTTGAATCTGTTGGTATATTAATGTAGGGCATTCCCGTAAGATTAAACATGCATTTGGGGTCTTGACTCTGGGGACGAGGAGCCTGTTGTTGCACAGCACTTGTGAATATCAGCCCCGTAGACGTTCATTTCACATTGAATCCTATGGATTTACAGATCCCTTGTTTTCAAGTATGCCATGGGGCACTCAATTACAGAAACACAGCTGATTACCAATATGTTACAGTTCCCAGATTCTCATGTGGGGGCACATTTGCAGGTGTGTGAAAAACGTGCTTGAGAGGGGGCCAGAGTGGCAGGAATGACCAAGCTTTGCTTTTTACTCCCAAGTCATGGGGGCACAGCTAAAATGCTTCCTGTGGTTGTGTGACTGCAAACCAGCTCTTTACAGTGCTGTGAAGCTTCAAAGAAGTCAAAAATGCTGCTTTACCCCAGCGCTCTGCCCGTTGGCTTCATTTCTGCTGCTTTCCGTCTACGTAGTTAGTTAAATAGATCTGTTCAGCAGACGGGAAGTGTTTGGGTTGCATTTGTTGTTTTTCACTGGGGGAAAAATAACCTTGGGATGCCTCCGGTTTCTTTCAGGAAGAGATTATTTGTAGAAGGTAATTCAACATAACTAATTTTAATTTTGATGATATCTTAGATTCTTTGTTCAGGTCTTGTTTTATGCTACTAGGTAAATAATAATAAATGGAGAGTTCTGTTCCAGGGTGGAGAATTCAGGGAGGAAATAGGAAAAAAACAACCAACCCAAACAAAAAAACAACAAACAAACACTTGTAGTGCAACTTTTCTGCAGGAAGGGCCTAGAGCTGCCGTGTTTCATTGGTGCTCTCGTGTCCCCCTGTTAAAATGCGGAGGTTTGTGCAGCTGAGGCTGCTGACAGAGCGAGGCCTGGGGACACTTACTGCAGGGGGGCAGAGTGATGGAGAAGGTGGAGCGTTTGTGGTAAAGGACCAAGTTTGAGGCTTCAGGTGAGAGCAGAATGGGATAGTCCTCCAAAATGCTCTCCTGTGGGAAGCCAGGGATGCCTTTTGGTGTAAAAACACTGTTGTCAGTCCCTGTGCTCAGGGTAATTTAATGTACCGTCTGTGTAGTGGGTAAATGCTCTCCCTGTGGGCTTGCTGCCCTTTGAACATTGGTGCGTTCACTAGAACATGTTTAGAATTGTTTGCATCTCTTTTAGTCGTCTGGGTGACTCGATTAACGTTGGATAGTTTTTGGTTAATGTTGGTGCAGACACAGAGGTGCCATTTCCCTAATGAAACAACAAAGCTTCTCCAGAAGCTTGTGGAGGGCTGCGTGGGTGTATCTTTTTTGACATAAGAGATGTGAGTACAGAGGGATCCAGACTTCATTTTGGGTATCATTTGCACATTGAGTATGTGGAGAGGAGGATCTTGAGGGCACCGGCGGTACCAGCATGTCTGGTTAGGGATGTATTGCATAAATAATAATATATATATGTATATAATATAAAGACTGTGAAGACAAAGAGGCTTTAATTTTGGATCTTTAGAAATCTGACAGTTAGTGGAAAGATGTTTCTGAAGGCATCAGGTTTGCGCAGTCATCCAGACAAACTGGGGGGGAGAGTCATGGCTTGTGGTGGTTTCCAGTTGATCTCCATTTCCACTCGAAGACGGAAGCAGATTTTTCAGACATGTTTTTCAAATTTTCTTATGCTATGATGCTTGAACATCCGCTTCCCATTTCCCTTTGATAGTGTGTGCTTTGATTTACCTGTTGAAAATGGGAATTAAATGCACATGTTGGTATAAGTTAAGTGTATATGTAACTGATCTTGCTGTTATAGGGGGCTGTAAATTTATGTGGCAATTGAAGTAATAAATAGGGCTTTCAGGTAACTCTGGGAATCTTTCTGCATGCAAGATTGTCTTTTTATGGGCTGAATGAGAATCTTCATCCCAGCCAGCCTGCAGTACTTTTGTGGCTTTATATGAATGCTCTTTTCTTTAGAAAACGGTGTATTAAATTTTTAAGAGAGTTTGGAGCAATGCATTTTGTTATCAGGTCTGGATATTAGGGAGAGACTCCAAACTAGAATTAGGAAGGAGCACAGGATGACATCCTCATTCTCACAGCTCATCTCTTGTTTGAGTTTGTAGCTTATACTTGTCTTATTTGTGTATATTACTTTCTGTATGTTAGTAATGTAAGCTTTGAGGTTCTTGGTTTATTTAAATGAAGGGAGCATTTGTCAGGCCTGCAGCCGACAGCAGAGGATGCTGATGTAGAATGAAACAAAAAGGAGAAGGCGTTTGGTTGTGAGAATTAGGTAAAGGCCGAGAAAATGGTTCTTCTCAAACCTTCGTTAAGAAGAATAAACATGGCTGAGTGGTTCATAAGGGCTAAAGATACCAGCAAAAAGCTTTCTTGTGTTCTTCAGGAGCCTCTTGCTTTTGTTACAGGCACAGAAAGGGTCGTCTTCTGTTTTCCTTCAAACCTTTTTTTAAAGGGAGAGGTGCATTACAAAGATGTCTCTGTTGGTCTTCCAGACAGCCTGACATTTGTTTAACAAGCGCGAGGGGCAGACATACATGTAGATTTATACCCGCGTTGTAGCCGTTGTTTGCGGAGTGCTGCACGCTCGCCTGCTGGCCGCGTTCGGCTCCCGGGCGCTGTGAAAAGCAGCTCGGCTTTTGTTGGCTGCGCCGCTCCCCGCCGCACCAGCCCTCCCGGCCGCTCTGCGGGGACAAGCCGCTTCCTACGTGCCGCCGATTCCTTTCTCCGCCTTGGCATCCGCTCCGTTCTCTTGGCGAGCGGCGCGACGCAATCGTCCGCAGCGGCCGGGGATTGCATGAGAGCCGGGGCGGGCGCTGGCGCTGCGTCAGTGCAGCTCCACACCCGCCGCACGTCAGCTGCGCCCTCCTGCAGCACCAGTGCAGCAGCGGCGGCCGCAGACGCTGCGGGGAAGCCCATGGTTCCCAGCCCGGGCTTCTCCTCCTGCAGCTCTCCTCCTGGGATGCAGAATTGAGAACCGCAGCTGGAGGGTAGAGCGTTGCTGGAGAGATGGACAGTCAGCTGAGCAGCTGGAAGGACAAGGGTATTTGTTCTTTCATCTTTTTTCCCTTTCCTTTTGAAAGCCTAAGGTGCTGCGGGTTGTTTTTAACCATGTTTTTAGCACGTATTTGCTTGCGAAATGTATTTGCATGTATAAGATCTATCCGGACTGCGTGCAAAATTCTAAAAGCCGTAGGATAAAATGGGTAAAGGTGAACAATGCAGAAGAATGAATTATTTATGTAGGTGAAACGGCTTGTGTGACGCTGCAGATCTTTTTCAGTCCTACAGAGCCTGTTAAAGAACGGCTTGTTTTGGTATGCACTGATCAAATTTAGTTGATGTTCCTTTGAAATCACTAGATTATTAATAATTTAACGATACTAGCCATTAACTGGGAAGAATGTAGCGTCTGCAGTTCACGTTTAATAATTTTCTGAGGAGCAATGGCATACAGGCTACAGCAGGGCGGTGGTTTGGGTTCTGGTGATTATTTTGTGTGCGTTTTTGTTTGGTTTGTTTTTTCCTTGTGTTTGGCACAGCGATGTTTGGAGTTTAGCCACGTTTGCTTTGGATTTTTCATAATTCTGTTGGATTCTAGATAATCCTGTGCCTCATTTTTCAGAATTTACAGCCGTAATATCAAATCATTTTAGGTAAATAAGTAGCTAGCCTTAAATTAGTGTGGTTCTGACCTTTGTTCCTGCAACCGCCAATGGGAGATCAGTGCAAATCTCTGTGGATCATTATATTAGTGCTCAGTCTGTAAGAGTTTAAGCCTTATTTGAATACGTAATCTTCAAACTTTATCAACAAGACACGCTTTAAAAAATTTTAATCATTTCTGGCTATTTAAGTATCTTCCTAAAGGGCCCTGTCGTGCTTGATACTTGCACTCCTGAGGTTTTCCTCCTTTTCCATAACTATTGTTAAAATCTCTGGCTTTTTGTTCCACTTGGACGAAATTGCCAGCTATCTAGAACCCATCGAATGTTCTACCAGAACCTACATGAGTAGCAAAATAAGCTCTGCGGGGAAAGAGACTTTGACCCTGCACAACAACCTTCTGAAAGTTCTAATCTTTCTTTAAAGGGCTGTATAATATTAGTAAGCAATATTCTACCATGTTTCGTAATAGTTTAAATGTTCAGCACTCCATACGTCAGGCCTGAAATTCTTGGGGTTGGGGGGAAAAAGGAAAAGGAGGGTGAGGTTGGAAGGTTTCTGTAAAAATTAAAAAGCAAGTTACCTTTGGGGCTTCAGGCCCAATTTTCAGTTGTGGTTTTCACAACCTGGTCTGTCCCTCACTGCAACTCGAGGAGGACATTTCAGGGCCTGGGATTTGAGGCCTTGAGAATAATGGAGCCTTTCTTGGTTTAAATGAATGGGTTGCTGTCAAGGAGCACGTGCCTGCACGGACACTTGGGGGGACATGGTGCCAGCCCTGTGGGTACAGCCGGGGGGCAGCGACTGGGTCTGTGCACCCACTTCTTTGCAAAACATGGGCCTGCCCAGCGAGTGATGGAACAAAGCAAACCCGAACCCGTCCGACGTGCACATTTTGCGCTGCTGTGCCTGCTTCAAGCAGCGTTTTAAATTCCTCTTCCCCCTCACTTTGTTTTCACATGGGGGCATCCCCCGAGGCCGAGGAAGCTGCTTTAGTGCCTGTTCTCCCTCCCAGAAAGTCCCTGCTGCCTCCAGGTTTTATCATAATTTAATTTGTAGAGATAAGGACTAAAAGAAAATGGAAGCAGAGCAAGAAAGTGGTTTTCAGAGGAAGCGGAAGAGTCTGGTTCCTCTCCTTTTGCAATGTTGTTCCAGCCTGGTTTAGTGTGGTTTCTGGTAGCATTTGTTTGTGAGGACATGAAGACACCTTGTTTCATTTGTTCTTGGTGGGTCAGGCTCCAGTGGCATGGACAACGATGGGTAAAGTTCAGGGCCTGGTTACACTGTTCATCTTGCCCAGAATAAATATAGAAGCAAATATTGCAACATGTTTCTTTCCATGCTAAAAAATAACCTTAAAAAAACCCCCAAACAACCTAACAGTCAAATCTAAAAGCAGGGGAGAGCCTGAAGTAGAGCTCATAGTTAGACCTCCTGACTAAAGCACTGCTTTCTAATTAATACAACCCTAGACCTGCGTTTGGTCTGCGTGTTTCTTGTGCTCCAGCCATAGCAGCTGAGGAAGCAGCACAGCGACAGTGGTGCAACCTGTGGGATTTACACCTGTGGGGTTTATACCGGTGGGGTTTATACCGGTGGTTTTGATCGTCTAGGTAGGCAGCATGAAATAGGTTTACCCTGGGGGTGGCACGACTTTTATTTTTAGCACTTTTAAAGACAGCCCCTATGGGGTAATCGCTACTAAAATGTCTAACATCTACATATTTTTTAATGATTTCAATGATTTGTCAGGTTTTAATGGCTGAATAATGCTAACGGTAGGATATACTCTATACTATACTCTTAGACTACCCCAAGATTATTATTTTTCTTGATTAATGTGCTGAAAATCTATCAGAATTCTGGTTCAGATTAGTGAGATGGTGGAAAGGGTTGTGCAGCCCTTGAACTTTTTGAATTTCTATCATGAGTAATCAGGGCTTTGGAAGGATTTTCCCAGTTTGTACGTTGTGCACACATGCACGGGTATTTGATTAGGCAGGAAGTGCTGCTTTGCTCGTTAGTAATTGTTAGATAGTATTTGCGTTTTGGGGGGATGATCTGGTAATATCGGACTTGATTTTCATTCTAGCACCACGTGTATCAGTCTTTCTTGCTCAGGATTGTGGGGCAGATGTGCCAAGTGTGAAAGGTGTGTGATGCCGACTTGTTTTGGGAGCTCAGGGATCCAGTGGGCCTGCGCGTCCCCTGGTCCTGCTGCTCTGTCCCCAGCACAGGGAACTCGGCTCCATGTGCAGTCACCCAGTAACCGCCCAGTTTCACCAGTCTGGGATTGTTGTGGTGTTACCCACTTGCAACGAGGCGGTCAAGGACCAAACGGGCCACCAGCTCATCTGGTCAGGGTATCAAAGGAGGCTTGAATTCTGTGGCCTGGTCAGTAACTGCTCCTGCTGTCAGCCATGATTTTAAATGGTCATTTGGATGTAGGAAGTCTTGCAAATGGTAAACCTGAGGCTGCTGATGGTGTCTGTGCTTGGGAGACTTGGGCCAGCTGGTGGCTTCTCCTTGGGCTTGGTCGGTGGCCAGCGGGGGCTGCCAGGGCTTGGAAAACACCAGCAGAAACCCTGTGTAAATACGAAGTTTATTTAGTGCAGCTGGGAAGTGCCCTCTGAGCAGCAATTAACAGCAATTCGCCTGTTTGTGCCTGTGTCCTGGTTTTTGCTGGTTTGGAGTGAGTTTTCCTTGTGACAGCCATCCCCGCGGCCTCAGAGGCCCTAGAAAGCTGCCGTTCCCCACGCTGGTGGTGTGTTTCTGTGTTAGTACAACACTGCCTGCTCTTAACTGACCCAAAAAAACCCCTCTCACTTGTGCCTCTGCACTATTTTTCCTATTATCCAAAGAACATAAAGAACTCCATCTCACCTCCCAGCTTGCTGAAAGGCTGCAGTGTAACGGCCGCCTTTATAAACCACACACTGTTGGCCTTATTATTTTTGTGTGCTCCTCTCACACAAGCAGCCTTTCTTTGGCCCCAAGCCCCGGCTGTTGTTGGGTTTGTGAGCCGTTCATTGTGCGAAGGCGGCAGCTGCGGTTGCGTAGTGGAGCGGCCGACCCGCTGCCCCGGCAGGAAGTGAAAGAGGCGCCCGAGTCAGCTGGGCCAGCGCCGCCTGCGTGCGCCCGCTCAAGATGGATGCCAAAATGGGTTAGTCCCTTCTCCTCCACTCGCTTTCCTAGATAAACAGCTTTTAACCGCGCTTGTAGCTCCCGAGGCTTTTAATTTCTCTTCTTTAAGAAAAAAAAAGAAGAGTGTTGCTTGGTTCAGTTTATTTTTAAAGAGTGTTAGCGGGTTAAAGATAGGAAACCGCTTGTTTTTGTTATCAAAATACAAACTGCTCGGTTTTAAGTTAAATATCAGCGAAAGAAAGAAAAGGTTGTTTTTTCTTTTTAAATACAGCGATAAATGTACCGCGGCGCTTGCTTTAAAAGCAAAATGTAATAGGATGAGTTGTGCATGTAAGGCACGGATGCTAGCAGGACTATTTTTAGACGTGCCAAGTGACAGTTCGTGCTTACCAAATGTAGGCAGCTGTTCTTGCTTTGGAATAGGCCTGGAGTACTTGTATTAAATGCATGAGATTGTAGTTCATATTGTAGAAAATGAAGCTTGCAGTGGTTTCTGTGAGGAAAGATACTGCTTGGCAGCGCTGCTCTGAGAACAGGATCGGTTGTGGCTTTTACTGTGTTTGTTTTGGTTTGGTTTTTATCTCCTGTGAATACCTTGTGTGTAAATTAAAGCCAGGAAGCTGCTTCTAGTAATGCTTTTAATATTTTCTTTTGCTTTAGAAAGAAACGCAAATACCCGTTTCTGATCAATTGCAGAATACAAATGAATTTCTTAATGTGCTCTTGGACTGATAATTACGAATCGGTTTTTCAGGCACTTGTAACGCTGAATTTCCCTCTGAGGAATTTACAATGAAACCAGATACGTATGTCATTAAGCCGAGGCTGGGTTGGTTGTTCTCCAAATGGAGACGGAGTGAGGAAAAAGGCTTCGTGTGCACTTTAACTCCACTCTGGGGGACGTCGCTCCGGGATTTTTCTTCCCCATTACCAAGAACAAAAAGATGGGGCGCTGAGTGCCGTTTGGCATTTGTGGCGTGCTTAAATTCCTGCAATTTACCTTTGTTTCTGCTATTTGGAAACTGTCACACAGATTAATTACTGGCTTACTGTTCCTTATAGCGGGGTTTAGGCTCCATGTGTTGCTGCTTGCAAGCAGTGGTTTCCTAGGAAGCAGCCAGAGCAGCGCTGCCTGCAAGTGGAGAAGAGTCGTGCTCATTCTTGGGCCGTCACACGATACGGGAGCAGTATCCAAATTTGAATGTATGGATGCTCAAATTGCAGCACTTAAAAATAAATACCATTTCAGTACATGAAGCAAATAGTCAGAAAGAGATGAGGTTTGTTTCAGAGGTTTCTTGGGAGCACAAAATCCACCAAGTTTTGAATGGCAAGGCTGGTTTTGAAAATCTCCCTGTGGTGTTGGGGATACTTGCAGCTCAGTTTAGGTTTGCTGTTCACAACCATTTTTAGGTCAAGCTCACAATTTCGATCCTAAGCTCCTTTAACCTGCTACGCTAGCTAAGGTAAGGTGTACAGAGACTAACAGATGCTTTTGCCATTAGAGCACAGCCAAATGTTGTTAAATTTAGGGATTATAACCCATACAAAAGGAATTCTACGATGAGGTGCTTTTTTGTTTGATTTTTACAAATATTAAAGAAAAGCTCTCTTGCTTTGGGCTTCCTTCCTTTGACAGGGCAAACAGCCGTGCAGGTTTGTAACACGAGGAGACCCAGAAGAACAACGAGTGGCCAGGGTGTGGGGAGAGGCCGGGCCCCAGTTAGTCGAGGGCTTTAGATTGGGGCTGCTGGGGGAGCCCCAGTGTTGCCTCCTGCGCTTGCCCGCTCTATCTCGCACGCCATATGTTGGTGGAGTCACACGCTGAACCGCATCCAGGATCTGATCTGGCCGCCTGCTTGGGTTTAATTTCCATTATTTTTGTGCGGTATTTGTCCCAGCGCAGAGAAGCCCGGGCTGGGTGTGTGGAGGAAAGGGGTGCTGGGCGGGTCGGGCTTGCTCTTTCCACAGCACTTTTGCTTCAGGACAAATTTAAAGCATTCATGCAACTGTAACCTGGTTCTGTCTGTAGAGCTTCAGGAAATTTCTGCTGACATGTGAATTAAATATTTGGATAAAATATTTTGCATTATGAAAATGGCAGCTTTCAGTTTCTGAGCAGGGTTCCCATCTTTCCCGTGCCGCCCGCTCATTATGGGTTCCCCACGGAAATGAGGAGGAAATAAAGAACTTGAGCTTCTGAAACACGGTGAAATTGCACCACGGCCTTGGTGGCATTTTCATGTTGCACCTACGAGGGTAATTTGCAGACTTTGCCCTACAGAGGCTCCTAAGTGCTTAATGTTGTATTACCACGTTTTCATCCTGTAAGAAATAACAGTCAAATGGATTTTTTTCAGTTTTCTTTTGCAGTTATTCAGAGCAAGTATCTGTTGTGAATTGTGCTATGCTACCTTACAAATAACTTTGGTGACATTTAGGATTAGATAGGATTGCTAAACTTGTAATAATTTTTCTGTACCTTGAGTTTTGTATCTAATAACTGTACCTTATTGCTATTACCAAGCAGTTTTGATGCAGAAGAGGAACTTCTTGTGAAAATGTAATCAGGAAGAATGGGTTTGATTGTGTATCTCACCAGAACGTATAAAACCAGGGTAGATGCCCCCTGCCCAGTCCTGTGCCCTGCAGTGCAGAATGAGCTGCACGGTGCAGAATGAGCTGCACGTTGCAGGAGTTCATCTCCAGCCAAACAGATCTGCAGTGGATGCATTAAACCATTAATGTGACCTGTGCAAGGGTGTAGTTTACTCTAAACACTATTGCTAAAAATGGCGTTCTATTATATTCTGGTCTCTCCTGAGGGTCGCTTAAGGAAAACATAAACTTGGTTTATAAATGAAGTATTCTGCATTGTAGCACGGCAGATTTAGCCTGGGTTGAAGTTTCAGTGGGATTATTCCCTCTTGCTGGCTCCGTCTGTCACCAACAATCAACATTATGAACTCCCATGGGAATGTCTTCAGTCACAAGGAACCAAAACGAGCTGTTAATGAGTCTTGAGCTGCCTTTGCCTCTTGCAGGCTTGCAAAGATCCAGTGGTTTAGAGATCTGTTAGTGTCTTGCCATTTGTCATCACAGGAATCGGAACCAAGTGAGTGACCGCCACAAAATCCACAAAAACAAAATGCAATGAAGCACAAACTGCTGCAGAACACAGCACAGTAGTTGAAGAGATTAATTCTGACATTGCTGAAGGGCAGAATTGTTCTTAAATTTTAGCAATTACGTTTGAGGTAATCCCAATACAATAATCCAAATAATCTGAAATTCAATACAAAATTAGTGCTAAAATAACCTATTTTTTAGGTGTAATTTCAGCTCTGGTTTGACAGTGAGATCGCGAGTTCCATTCGTGGTGACTCCCAGCAGTCAAGTGATCACGTTTTACTGTTGTCACGCAGATGCAGAAGGTATCTTGTTCTAATTTCTTACCTTTTTTTGCTGTTTTAGTTGTTGACCTCCTTTACTGGCGCGACATTAAGAAGACGGGAGTGGTGTTTGGTGCCAGCCTGTTCCTGCTGCTTTCGCTAACAGTGTTCAGCATCGTGAGCGTGACAGCTTACATCGCCCTGGCCCTGCTCTCCGTCACCATCAGCTTTAGGATATACAAGGGAGTCATCCAGGCAATCCAGAAGTCCGATGAAGGCCACCCGTTCAGGTGAGGCGTTTCTTTGAATTAAGGAAAAGTGTGTTGTTTTGGGGAACGGCAGCATGGGTGCTGTTAGAAGCAGGAGATGACACATGCCTAATATGTTGCGTAATGCTGTAAATAACCTCTGCGCTGAAAAATCTGTTATCCGGCCCATGACCACATATGGGTATACACAGGAGTAAGGAAAATGATCTGAGTACTTGGTATAGGGGATTTCTCTGGGAATTCTGGAGTATCTTAAATTAAATACTTCAGTCTAATGGGATAGTACGTGCGTTTTGGAATGGTGTAGTCTTCTGAATGTGAACCAGTGGCAGATGGTGTACACAAAGAAAAGAATACCCAGGAGAAGCAGCACTTTCTATACAATATATTTAGCAAAAATCAGAATAAATGTAGTAGGAAATGCTTTTATTTCCTTGCATCTTTATTTTTAAAGAATAGTCTTAAAATGTGTGTTTTAGCATGTAGCAGCGTAGCCGTGTTCTCCACATGCGAGGCTGCCTTACCAGCAGAATCCAGGTTCACTGCAGCCTGCCTAGCTCAGAAATGCAGCAACTTGGACTCGATTGTAAGGCTTGAGGCGCTGAATCACGGGATTAATGAATGTTGGTCCCCAAGAGGCCCCCGAGCTCTGTGCAGAGCCCAGTCCCTGGGGCAGCCGCCTGTGCTTCCCGCACTCAGCCCTTCCTGGGTGCACTACAGTGCTGCCCATTATTGCGGAGAAATAAAAGGTTATTAATGTGGCAGAGTAATTACTAAGAGTCTGTGTTTCCCATTTCCGTAGCAGCCCTGTCCCACGCCGCTCAGATTTGCTTCTCTCCTTTTATTAATAATGAAGCGGTTTGATCCCAGCTCCCTGGCACCTCTCAGAAGCTCCTGCTTGTCCTCCTGTTCACACCTCCCTTACTCAGTTTGTGCTGTTTCCAGTTATTCTCTTCCCTTCATCTTCAGTAAGGCAAAATAAATGGTTTTCTTGGCATTACCTCCGTTCCTCCCTGACCACAGGTAGTGGCTCATTTGCCCAGTGGAAACCACTCAGTGCTGTGGGACAAAACTCGGGGGGGAAAAAGGAGTATTTGCTTTTAGGCATCTGATGAATTGGCAACAACATTCAGTACAGCAGCATGAAATGTTTCTCTTTTGTAAACGGAGTGTTTTGTTTGGTGCTTTTTAACTATCGGGGCCTGGTGTGACCTCCTCATTCCCTGGTCGAGGTGGGTAACCAGCTGAAATCCCACTCGCTCTGTCTGCCCACTTCAGTATCCAAGCAGCGTTGCCAGTTCACCAGCTCCGTTCTTTCATAGCAAGAACAAGCAAAACTTGTTCTACCTGTGCTCTTTGTGCAGGTTATTTCTAAAAATACCAAGATTCAAAAGAGGCTTCCATCCATTCTCATCTACCACACCTGGTGGTTTACTTCTTATCTGCACAGCTTCCACTACAAGAAGGGTATTTTTGCTTGCATTTAGTTTGGCAGTGAAGAGCATACCCTCGAGAAAAATGTTGCTGAGTTGAGAATGGTGTGCAGGGTGAAGCCAAGTGTGGACAGCAGAATGGAGCCTTGAAATGGCTGCCCCCTCTAGTTACCATTTGAAGTATTTTGATTTGTTAAGCATCTTTAGCTTTGCCTTAAATGACATACAAAGGAGCCTCCGCTGTGTGGGGTTTGTTTTTAAAATAAATCAAACAAAACCACCCCAAAGCACAATCTCCCCCTAAAGAAAAGTACAAATTTACCAACTGTGGTAAGTGTGAAGTGTTACACATGTGCTGCATTTGCTGCTTCTTCCTCCAGCATGCAAATTGGATACAGAAATTATTCTCTATTTAAAGAGTCTAAATTGCTGTAGCCACTGCAACTACAGATAAAAGTCGCAGTGTATTGGAAAGAACACTTAACCAGATAGGAGCTTCTATCTTTCTGTTGAAAGAACTGTTATCACTGACTGTAAGAAGTTTTTGCAGCAAATGATGAAGAACTTGCTCATTTTGCCATGTCTTAGTGTGTTTTTTTTACCTTCCAAGAATAACTTCAGTTAGTTCTGCTCTGTCCTTTTAGCGTTGTTCATATGGTGAGGTTTTTCTCTTTGTAACACAAGAAGATGCTGCTGTTGTACATTGAGCGCGTTGGTGCTGGGCAGCGCTCTGGCAGAGCCGTTTCCTGAGCTCTCCTCTCTCGCAGGGCTTACTTGGAGTCCGATGTCGCCGTGTCCGAGGAGCTGATTCAGAAATACAGCAACGTTGTGCTGGGTCACCTCAACGGCACCGTCAAAGAGCTGAGACGCCTCTTCCTAGTCGATGACTTAGTTGATTCTCTGAAGGTAAGTCCAGCTCAGCCCAGGCCCAGCAGCCTCGTGTAAACACAGTCTGTGCTGACCTGGGTTAGCAAAGCCCACTGCTCCTTCTAAACGGCAATCACAATGGCACTCGGGGCTCCCTGTAAGTAAATACTGACATTTTGTTTGCTTGCTGGAAGTACTGAGCCTTTTTGTTTTTCCAGAAGTACAGCTTGCTTTTAGCCACAGGGAGTTGAATATAAAGTTGGATATAAAGCGCCTCGTGCAGTAATAGTGGATATGTGATCTGTACTTTATAATACAGGTGACTGGAGTACTGCCTAGCAGAGATCTTGACCGTGTTCAAGCTGTAGTTAATGGGATTTGTTGAAGGTGGCAGAGCAGAACTGACAGCTAATCATCATAATTTTTTCAAAAGGGCTGAGAACCATTCAGTTTTGTTCAGTGAGAATTATATTATCTCCTTTCAAGCTAATCGCCTTCCTTCGTTTTCCAAACAATTGTTGCCTTTACAGAGTACAACGTGTTGTCCATTCCTTTTTCAGTTTGCGTAATCTTCTTGAAATAAAGTTGCATTTATCCTCCGGTAAATCCCTTACTTAGTGCTTTGCAAGGTCCCTTGAGTTGCCATGGGGCTGGGGGAAGGGCTTTCTAGTGAAACTTGGAGAAAAACGGGAAGGCTGTAAAAGCCTTCGTTAGGTTTGTGGAACTGAAATTAGAGGCAGATCTCAGGATTTTACCCTGAGTTTCTAGATCCAGTTTCTCATTTTGCTTCAGCTTGAACACAGGGGATTGTGGCTGATGTTGTGTGAATCTGGAGAAGGGAAGGGTTGTGGCCGCTGCCCGTTGGTCTGGGCTGTAGGAGTCTGTGTCTTTCATGCTGAAGTGACTCAGTACTTTGGATTCATCTCTGCAGCATCGCAGGGCTACAGCCTTGACCCAAAGAAGTCCTGTTACACAGCTAAAATTGCGTTTTGCTAACTTCAACTTGGTGTGCGAGGCAGGAAAGGAAACATATTCTTTGTTCTGTTTAAGGGCGTTGAGTTTCAGTGTTCACAGAAAAGCTATTTTGTTCAAGTTGTGTTTAGATCTGATTAAACAACATCACAGAAATCTTGTAGTCACAAGGTCACTTGTATTTCTTTAATAATTAAGCCATTTGTGCTCTGTTCCTTCATTTGAGTTTGTTTAGAGATCGCAGTCCCTTGCAGCGAAGGAAAGGGCAGCAGTGAGCAGCCAAGGCCCGCTCAGTTAACGCTGTTTAAAAATGAGACCTTGCAGTGCAATGGTGTTGGAAGTGGAGTTAATTCCAGTCAGAATGTCTTCAAGGCACTTTAAAACACTGCGGTATAAAGGAAAGACGTGTTTATTCAGCTGCACTGATTCATTTCCCCTCTCTTCTTGTGACATTTAAAACGTTTTATGTAGGTTAATTAGTGTAATTTATGGAAGTTGGGAGCAACCCTTATATGAAACCAGTGAATGTCAGGACAGCTCACAAGAACAAGTTAATGATTTTGAAGAGTTTGTGCTTGAGGAGAATGTTAAGATGCTGGGGTTTTATGTAATATAATGGCCCTGGTTTAAATAAAAAATATCTTGGCTTGTGTAATTTAAACATCTTTACCGTAGGAAACAGCACGTTTGTGTATAATTATAGTTACACATCTCTGGTGTAGAAAACATCCACAGGTCAGTTTACTGCGTGTCATAGCTCTGGCTGTAAAACGTGTCTTGTTAAGACCTTTTTCTTGTTTAATTAAACAAAGCTGCAGTCAGGAAGGTCTCACAAGGGACGGTGACCATTTCCGCAGCCCGCGGAGGAGCCCTGGCCTGGTGCTCACGCAGACCCAGGGCCCCGGCTCCGCTTGGTCACTGCTCAGCTGTGCCTTGGGGAAACGGAGCTCTTTGCTCTGTCTGCGCTGGTTTGTAGCGAAGGAACTCAATACAGAGGCATTTCTGGGTTTGCCATTAAATTGCAGATGCTTTGGGTACTGGGGAGTCTTTCATTGTTGTGGTGAGGGAAGCAAAGCCTGAGTCACTCAAACGTGGACTCCTGGATTTTGATCTTTCCTCGGCCATAAATCCAATGTTCACTAAATAGGACGGGGTAGTTCTGATAAGTGTTGGACTTTGGGACTGACTCATATCCGCTACCTCTCTGCTCACATAAACTCACGTTTTCGGACTCGGTCTTAGCGTTGGTGATATTTTCCTGGCTGGGCGCTGGTAGCTGGGGTCCTGCAGAGATGTGGGAGTTTGGGATGAGCGCCCGCAGCCCTTTGCTGCAGCACGGGCGCTGGGCAGGGTCCGCGCTGCGCGGCCGGGCTCGCTGCGCGGGGACAGCGTTCGCTCCGTTACGAGGTCTGTGCGCGGCAGGCGGCCAACCCGCGGGGCAGAACGGGGCCAAGGTTTGCGTGGATCATGAGGGAGTTTAGAGAAATCTGCTTTGTTGTTCTCGATAAGCCTGCCAAACCCCGCAGCGGGAGCGCAGGAACATTGCAGCCTTGTCCGAGGGGTAACTTTGTGCTCCGGTGCTGTTCGTGTCACGTCAAGGAGGAGCTGCCGGGACAGAACTGCATCCTTTGCAGTTCATCCCACTGCATTTTGAATGGGAGCAGCTTGGAATCAAGCCCTGAAAGTAAAATACATTTCATTACAGGGGTCATTCAGTTAAACTTGTCTTGATTGTCATGCGGTTATCGTATTGTTGGCTGTTGATTGTGTTTGGTTTGGGTATTAAAAAGGGCTGTTAGGGTAGATAACTTTTGAGTAACTCAGCTGCAGGACAGATCCTTGTCCACACCCACACTCCTTCAATGGGCTTTTTGTTCTTCCCAGTGCTTCGTGCCCATCTTTTCCTTGCCTGTATCGTATCGGGAGCTTCACTTTGGTTAACAGCCCAGATCTTCTCTCCCGATGCAGCAGCAGCCCCCACACCCGCTCCCTTTGGCTCCTCAGTGTTTCGTGGCGTCTTGCACAGAAAATAACCAGACGTGCTTAGTTGATTAAAGGCCTGGTGGGGGGGGTCTCCTGTGTGTGTGCTCTGCACAATGCAAAGCATAATTCAGCGTGCAGGAAGAAATAAGCGCTGGTGAATCCACTCTGCCATGCAGATCCTGGCTTCTGCTCCGCTCCTTGCGGGCTGTGCAACACTAGAAGAAAGCGGCTGATTTTCCTTGGGGAGGGAGGGCAGACAGAAATAGAACTGGCAGCCCAGCATAGGTCAGGGGTGCGCTCGGGACACTTCACCTGCCAGGGAGCTGAGGGGCTTCGGCTCGGGGGATCTGCGTGGCCAAGGGGAGCGGGGCTGTGCGGGAAGGGAGCGGAACGGGGCTCACGGCGGTTTGCGGGTTCAGGGCTCTGTGAACGGGACCTCTCTGCTGATGAATCTGTCTGTGATTTAGAGCCAGCATCCATTTCATGGCACTTGATTCCCCCTTTCCTGAATTTTTCGGTACCCAGAGCTCCGTGCGGGGCGCGAGGCCGGGGCCGCGCTGCCCAGCTCCGCGTCTCTGCTGGCTCGGGCTGGATCCGGGCGGTGACCTGGGCGCCAGGGCCACGTGTCCCATTACCAACCCCTTCAGCCATCTTGGCACTCGTCTCTAATTACAGGACACCTACAAGGGTGAAGTGGAGTTTGGGGCGTTCAGTGTGATGTGTGTGTTAAGAGAAGTTCTCCCTGCTCTAATTAGTCTGTTCCGCTAAGACTGTGGTCTGATGTGTTCTTTTTTTTTCTCCTTTCCAGTTTGCGGTGTTGATGTGGGTGTTCACTTATGTTGGTGCCTTGTTTAATGGTCTGACATTACTGATTCTGGGTAAGTGTTTTAAATTGTGTGAAATACCTGGCATACAAAATAACCCTGGAAAAGCCCTGAGGTCTGCTCGCTACCGTGAGGCTGTTCCTGTGTTCTTGGGAGCGCAGCAAGATGTTACAGCCGTGTGTCCTTTTCTAGGACGCTGATAACGCTGCTGAACGGTCACTGTGAGTTGCGGTGTTGAATGCCTGGGGACTGCTGGTTTTGCAGAGGTTGTATGGTGTGGAACACGCTCTGCCGTGCTGTCCTTGGCCGGGATAGTCCTGCCTGAATAGCAGCGCTGTGCTGGCGCTGCGGGGAGGTGCAGAGCTGGCTCTGCCCCGTCCCGCTGGCCGCAGGTGTCAGAAACCCACTGGCGCTGCTTGAGCCTCAACATCCTTGTTGAGGAGTTTGCATAACCCCCAGCAGAGAGGTGAACTGTGACCAGACTTGCTGAGCTGGGAGCGAGGCCTGGAGAACAGCCCGGCTGCTCCTTAACGGGGATCGTTTAACTTACCAGCCAACAGTCTTTGTGTGTGGCTCCCTTAGTCCTTTGTCTTGTACTTTTTGAAATAATGTGTAAAAAGTAGTCATTGTTTTACCTGACCACCATCCCTTTGTCAATATTTATACCTTTGATGTGCTCTTTTCCAGCTTTGATTTCGCTCTTCAGTGTTCCTGTTATTTATGAGAGACATCAGGTGAGTGTTTTATGATTCATAAAATTAGCTCTATTGAAGGAAACCCACAAGTGGATAAAATAAAACCATCAAGCATGTCCACTTTGAGGTCCAGGCTGCGTGTGCTTTTCCCTCCTCTTTTGGTGGCATCTGAGGCAGCTTCCCCAGCAAATGGTGGCAAAAAAGGCCCGATTAACCTGGAGGCCTTTTCTCCTCTGAGCCACATTTGGTCAGGACTAAAGCAGCAGCTGCAAGGTGCCTTAATCCTGATGTAAGCACCTTAAAAACAATTTCTGAAGGAACCTCTTTGGAGCTGATATTCAGGACTTGTGTCCTCAAGCCCTCTGGAATTTGTAGCCCTGGCAAAAACAGGGGAGACGAATGTAAAAGAAAGAGGTAAGGAGCCAAAATAAAACCCGTGTGATAAATTACAGCAGAGCTTGGGCAGGGACTGTCTTGAGCAGGTGATGGCACAGCAGGGCAGCCAGCTCAGGCTTAGCAGTTCTTCTCCTCTTTCAAAACCTGGGCCTGCCTGGGCCTGGGGACCCAAGGAAATGGCTCCGAGCAGATGGTGGAGCCTCCTGGGCTCCAGAGAAGGGAGCTCTGGAGTGAAAGGAAACCCCGCAGCCCCGGGGGAAGACGATGGACAGTTTGTGCGGCTTAACCCGGGCTCCTCAATCCTCTTGAGGAGCTGCCGGCTGCTCTCCCAGGCCTAAGCTGGTTACCAGCCAGGCCTGGCCCACCTAAGCCGCTTTCCTGCCCCCGCCCAGCGCCCTGCCCTCTAACATCTGCCTGCTTCTGTTTCAGGCCCAAATCGACCATTATTTGGGACTCGTCAACAAGAATGTCAAAGACGCCATGGCCAAGTGAGTAGTGTGCTTTTAAATTTCACTTCCTGAATAATGTTGAGAGTCCTTGGGGGGCGTGTGGCGCTCGGCAGTAACACACGCATCACGGGCTCTAGTCCTGGGAGGAAACGTCCTTTGTTTAAACTGGGAGTGGTTGTGAAATCAGCTCCTTACTGAAATGTTAAGTTAATCCTGTGTTGATAGGAATCTCTATGTTTGAAACCAAAATCTCCATATGTGGAACCGTTGGTGAAATGTGAGGCCCTCAGCAGTTGCAATTAAGGGGTGAATGAAGAATTTAGCAATTGCGTTGGTTTCTGAGTGTAATGGTTTTGTGTAGCTGTGATAATTAATTAATTATCTTCACGTGCTGCTGTTTGTAAGACTATATTTACACCTCTGTTTTTTTAGTTTGTTACTTAAATGTTGTTGTTTTCCGTCTCCTGTTCCTCTTGCAGGATCCAAGCAAAGATCCCTGGGTTGAAGCGCAAAACCGAGTAAAAAAACCTGAAGCAACTTATCGATAGGAAGTTCATCTTTCAAGGGGGAAAAAAATTACTCATTTGGATTTCCACGGGGAGGGTCAGGGAATAGCGAAGCCCTTGACATTGCAGTGCAATTTCACAGATCTTTATTTTTTAGCAACGCAGTGTTTGAGGAAAAAAAAAAAATAACTGTTTTGACTGCCATGTGTTTCATCATCTTAAGTATTGTAAGCTGCTATGTATGGATCTAAAACTAATCATCATCTTTCTTTCTCCTGTGTGCAGCACTGGCTACTAGAGCGGGTTGAGACAGCTGTACATTTTGCTTGAGCGGAGGTTGGTCCCGCGGGCCGAGCGGCCCGCTCCGCGCACTGTCCGTGGGCTGTGTAGAGCGATGCAGGTTTTCTAAACTCAGATGTTTTAGAGGAATATACCATTTTAGCAAGTTTTGAAAAATCTTGCCTTTTTGGTATGAGTATAGCTGTATTGTGATTTTATTGTTTTATCAATTGCCAATATATCTATATATATATATATATATATATGTGTTTCACAAAGCTTAGATCTGTCAGCTGCTCCACAGTGCTTCATTCTCCAGAGAAGTGACTCGTTTCTGGACTAGCTCCATAGCACACAAGCTTGAGAAACTAAAATGTGTCTGTAAACACTAGCGTCTGTTTAAAAACAAAAGAGAAACGAACAAAGGAACCTCCAGCTATATTAATGACAGCGTACACGTTGTCGCACAAACGTACAGTAGTCGATTTCGGAGCAAATAATTCTAGAGTCTCTCAGACTCTGATAATCTGGGGGCAGAATGGCTAACGCTGCAAATGTTGGTTGGAAACGGAAAACCATGTTATGCAAGAACCGATGATTGAAAACGTATCCAGTTGAAGCTGTATTGAACCAAGGCTGTGGAATGCATTGTGAAATGTAAAAAAAAAGACAAAAAGCAAACAAACAACACCAACCGGGAAAAAAATACACGAAAAAGTGCAAAGAACCCAACCACCCCGAGTATCAATAAAGCTTATAGACATAAAATAATATTGGTATTTTGCTTTCTTGAGGCAAGTTTAATATATTTGTGTTTATTTTGTTTCAGTTCGTTGTGATTAAATATCCGTTGTACCAGGTGGTGGAAGTAGCTTGTCAGCCGTGTAGATGTGAGTAGCTGCGTTTCCTGATCCCTTTCCTCTCGTCTGTGCAGTGTGAAGCAGTTTGTTCAGCTCCAGGTCCCGTGTCCCGCTCAGCTCCTGCTCCGTGACGCGGGTGACAGCGGCAGGTCCCCGCTCAGTGGCGCGAGTTGGCATTGACAGTTGTGACAGATACAGTCTAGATTTTGCTCAAGGAAGATCCTTGCTTTCTCTTATTTTTTGAGGCAATAACATATGATGCCATATTCTAATTTGAAGGAAATTGTAAAGGGAGTCTCAGTAATCATTTCAGAGCAACTTGAGCTGGACATCAAGAACTCTTACCCAAATTTATCTGAGACACAGATTTTAAATTAATGGCATCTTGACCAGTGAAAAATAAACTCATGCACTGATATTTTAGTTTACAGTATAATACAGCATTAGTTCTGAACACATTATAGATAAAGCCAAACCTTATAAACATACAAATTTTCGGTGTTTTCCTGGCAGACAGTATTGCTTTAAGATATTTACCACATCACCCTTGATTAATGGATTCTGCCACACAACTGGTTTTGTTGGGGATACAATCAGAGTGGAAGGAAGGCAAACATCAGTACAACGTAGGCAAAGCAGGTGTCACTGACATCACCACCTAACGAGTACATTACTTGATCGAGGAGGTTTCTTTAAAAAAAAGACTGCATAGGGACTCTTATTGTGTATCTGACAAACTGATCTTCTGTATAGTAATATAAGGCATTAATAAATTCGGTTTTAAAAAGAGGTGATTCCTGGAGGTTGCTGAAGCACTTTTGTGTGTTACCTGTACATCGAAGTGGCCGTTCTGCAGCACACAGCTCCACGCTCAAAGGGACCTTTTCCTGACCTGGGGCTAGAGCGCTAGTTAACATTTCTCTCCAAAGGCTACGTGCAAGTCTAAGTGTTTCATTTTGGCCTTTATTTCTTTTGGGTAACAAACAGCTTTTTTTCCTAAGAAAAGTAATTTCAAAACATGGATGTTGTTCCATGCCAGAAATCTCAAAAATCATTTGTTTTGACGTAGCCCACTTTTTCTTTTCCTTTCTAAACAGTTTCAGTGGAGAAAGTGGAACTTTTAACTTAGTTTTCTTTCTCCCATTCCATTGTCCCTGTAGCTTTGGGTTTTGACAAAGTGTTTGTTAACAGAGGTGGAGCAGCTTTACTTGCCTTTTGGGAACATCTGCACGGGGGCTCCGTGGTTGGACTCTCAGCTGCCTGATCCCACAGCCGAGCGGCTCACGGGGAGAGGAGCCCAAATTTAGCAAAAACGGGGCTTTTCTCAAGGACAGGTGAATTTTCTGGTATCGGAGCGATTATTTTCTACTCCTAAGCAGCACAGGACACACTGCCAGCCAGAGGGTACCTACCAGGCGTTCCGAGATCGCTCGGGGCGGCTTCAGGAAGCGTCTCCAGAACGGGAAAATGGGAAAGGGCGATTCTGGATCTTCCAGCCCCCTTCTGAACTACACGAGCTGGCCAGCGCCTGTGCCACACTCACTCACCTCTAAAGCACACTGTCCCACAGACAGAGCGCAGGAGCGCCTGGGGAACAACCTTCTCGGTATTCGTGTTAAAATCTACGCGGGTCTCTCCCCGCTCTGCCCCTACTCACCGGTGCGGGTCACGGTGGGGCTGCAGCGGCAGCCCCAGTGCTGCACAGCTCACCCAGAGGCGGAACGCGGCCTCACAACAGCGCGCGGCTTCTCGCTGTTGGAAACACTTTGGAAGTCAGGTGTGAAGGGAGGACAAACAAAGCGAGGCCGGGAGAACGGAGGTGTGCGGCTGGAACAGGTGGTGATGGTTGGTAGCCCTCCTGTGTCAAAGTTATAGCACCGTATGTTGAAAGCAACTGGTGGGAGGCAAGACTGTAGCCCATACTACTGGAAAATTATTCAAAGGCACTTAATGGATAGAAAAAATTGCCAAATATATATATATTTAAAAATAAAACACACTTAAAAAAATGATACTTTGCTCCTTCAATTACTGGAAGCTGAAGTGGGAACCCCAGCATGCTCAATAAACACTTGCAGGTTTGCTCAGCACACCAAATGGGAGTTTTGAAACAAGTGTGGTTAAAAACCACCAACTTCTTGAACAAATGTTCAGTCATCAATTTGGAAATGGCACAAAGTAAAGGGCCCAGCCTTTGCTCCCTTTTCAGACACGGTTTGAATAACACAGTATTAGGCAAAAGCAGCTTTGCGAGTGAACTGTTCAGCACTTGGGCCTACCCGGGTTACAGAGCCGTTCCCTTCCACACTTCAGCTTCCGCCGCAAGGACTCTGCTGTTGGGGCGCAGGACGACATTCACCGCAGTCGGGGATGACGGGGAGGTGTCACCGCAGCTCATGGGGCAGGGCAGGGCAGGGCAGCCCGGGAGGCGCTGGCGCCCGCCCTGCCCTGAGCGGCTCCTCAGAGGCATCGCCACACAAACACGCTGCCAACAGACACAGACACAGCACCGTTATTTTCTGAGTGACCTGATGACAACCCTCAGCATACTGCAGCGAGAGAGGCTGCTTTAAACACACGCACGGCTCTAAACGGCGATCGACCACTAAAGCAACGTTAAGCCCTCAAATGCACATCAAAGAAAGCACTTTGGTTTTGTGTTTTACCTTTGCTGAGAGGAGCCAGTGTCACAAAACATACATCAGTGTTTAGGCAAAAAGGACTCAATCCTGCCCTCCCTGGCTTGTGTTTTCCCTCCTGAGTGAGCAGTTAAAATACCTGGTTCTTGACTGCAGCGTTTCATCCTTGCTCCTGTGAGACTTCGTGTCCTTGCGCTTCCTCCCTTGCTGCTTTTTGGATTCTCTAGTTTCACGTTTTGCTGTTTAAGAACTCTTTACAGTTTGTGTTTAACCACGTTTAGTTTTTGTTCCTCACCGTTCCGCTCCCTGTTTTGCTTGACAATTCTGTCCTCTCTGAGCACCACTGGAAGCTCAAATACACTTGAGGGGTGATCCAGCCTGAATCACATACATGCACACAGGCTGCTGGGTTTTTGGGTTGTGTTTTTTTTTAATTAGGGGAAAAAACCCTCAAACACCCCAACACAAACTTAAAGCACCTTTTGAGAAGCCTCCTGTTACTTGAAATGTCTTTCTAAATCCGTCTGTGCTTCTGTCCACCCGAATTCCTGCGCTACCCTTTGCTGGGCGGGAGCTATTCAGTTACTTTGGCGTGAGTGACACCCCCGCAGCTGTCTTTGTCTCACCGAAATGCTCCTCAGAGGCTCCAGCAGCCACCTCTTGGTGCAAGTGACCACAAACCAGCGATTCCAGAGTAAGAAAACAGGCTCCCCCTGTCAGGTCGGCAGGTGCAGTGAGCGCCGAGGGGGCTGAGGAAGGCGGTAACGTGTTGCTGCGCGTTTGGCGTCGAAAGATACACAAAACATCTTTGATTGTTATCAAAATAAATCAGTTACCTGCAGTCGTCGCCTCCCGTGCTTATCACGTACTTGTCATCGTGAGAAAAGCGTATGTTGGTGACATGCGCAGAGTGCCCGAAGTACCGCTTGTGTTTGGCCTGTTGGGAAGGAGCAGCGGCTGAGGAAGCGGTGCAGGGGCGAAGCCGGGCAAGAGCAAGCTGCTTAGGTAATAAAATAGCCACTTACAAACTTTTCGGTGCATGGGAAGTCAAACAGTTTCACCAGACCAAAGTCATCTCCCGTGACGATATTTAGGCCAGCGTGGGTCACACAGGCGCAGTTGACATCTGCTTTATCTGCGTTTCGCGGCCAAATTCCAATGACTTCGTCTCCCAGGATGCTGTTCCAAATCCAAGTTAAAAAAGAGCATTAGAGCACAAGGCTGCCTTGCTGCTGTTCTCTTCTAGAGCAGGGGGAGGCAACACAGCCTCGTAATAAAAAACCCACCTCCTTTGAAAATCCATGTGTTCTCCCTCTAAATCACTGCACCGAATGCCATCTCATCATAAAGAGTGTCCCAAGAACGTACTTCTTTTGTGTGTGAATCCTAAACTATTGCTATCTATAAATCCCGAGCTTGATCTCCTGTGGAACCACCCGTGCAGTTTTATCCAGCGCTTTGCGCAGCTGTGCTCTGGAGTTCTTACCTGGTCCACGTGGCCCACGTGATCTTTTCTATCACTGCAGGGTCTGTTATTTGCTTTCCCAGTGGCACCTCGTGAACCTGACGCTTATAGGCACCCGTTGACACCTGAAGGCAGGAAAGGAAAAAGCTGGTAACTTGCCATTAATACATCAATTTCTTTATTTGTAAGATTTCCAGCAGTAATAGTCTCAACAGGCTTTATCAGGAAGTGTTCTCGGGTTTATCTCAGCCCAGTTTTGCTAAGTCAGAAAAAGTCCCGGAGGAAAGCTCAGGTGTGAATTCAGGTATCACACGCAGCCCATCCCAGGGACAGGGAGGGCACCTGGAAATGCAGGACGACTTTGGAAAGCCTCCCTCACCCTTTCTTCTTGTTCCTATTACCTGGTAACAGGAAGTCACAATAAATACAAAGGTGGCTTTACCTGGATGTACCTGCTGTCTGCAGAAAAATCCATCTGGATGACAAAACTCGCGATGTCTTTGCAGTAGCCGATTCGGTTCAGGGTTGTACCTTGAGTGAGATCATAAAAATCCACAGTCTGTTCTTGTGAACCCACCGCCAAAAACCTGTTATCTGGGCTGATCCTGGACAACAGAACACAGGATGGGGATATAATTTGCTGTTTCTGCGCAAGAATCTTCTTTTGCATTTCATGCTAACACAAAACAACAAATTTCTTCTCTGGCAACCAAAAAACCCTTCTATCAACAGCAAGATTGAATCCCAACCGAACCGTGATGCTTAATGGATGAGGAAGACAGAGGACGCTGTACGCAGTGAACTGGTGTGGATATTGCACTCCACGTGCAGTGTAACATAATCCTCTGGGGGAACGCAACAGGAATTGCGATTTTAAAATGCACTATAACGTTAATTCCCGTAACCCCAGCTCCACAGTGTACAGATTACTAGCTATATTCGAGTGGATAAAACTGAATTCATCACAATGTGCGGTATGTATATAAGCTTGAGGTATACGTAAAGCCACCAGTCAGCGGTAAATGCATGTCATGATTTCAAGCAGGTTTAAACAAATCTGGCCTTACAAAAATCTGAAATGCACGTGGACCTTGATGGGCTTTTAGAGAAGCGCGGCTGGAACTGCTGCCCTACCTGATATCCTGGATCGCAGACTTCCTGTCTCGCTTTTTGCCCCACACCTTGAGGCTGTTTACAAGTAAAATAACGAACTCTCCATTCTTCATGCCAATTGCCACCATCTCACCATCAGGACTATAGGCGGCGCATCTCGCCGGGTGACCCAGATTCACTTTGTTCAGCAGTTTCTGCAGGAACAGAAGCAAGAGGCTCATACCTCCCCTGGACAAGCCCACCACGTGGAAAGCTTCCAAACGCCAAGCATTAAAGTCACTCATTGAAAACAAAATGTCTATAGTTTCCTCTAAATATAAATCTGAAATTTCACATTAAAAAAAACCACATCCCACCAGGCATATGTTGCAAACCAGACTTCTAAATATCAGTGTAAATCAGCCAGGTTTCATGTTTGCACCCATCTTGTTGCAGGGTGAGTCCAGATTTTACACCAGAAAGAATATTGTTTAGCAGAAAAGGCTGAAAAATCCATTTCTGCGTTAGCGTGAAAGGTGATCGTGATGCAGCTTCTGCAACCGCCCATCCCGGGAGGTTTTCTCCATTTCATCTGCTATGTGAAACCAGACTCTGCGTTTTCTCTTGTATCTATAGTATATTCATTTTCCAGATTTACAACGATCCCTGGTAGCTCGGGCAGCGACCTTTTGAAAAGGTTTATGCACAGGCAGAAACCTTTCTGTTATTTTAAAAAAATGTTGTACTTATTTGTTGCTTTTTAAATGGTGGCTGTTACACAATTTGACTTGGACAAAACATGCTGAACGCCACATGTGCAACGGGCCCGGTTCTAGAGCAAGGCTCTAAAACAGAGGGAGCCCTGGCTGCGCATTAGGGACAGGACATCTGTGTCACCCCGCCTGTCAGCACGGAATTAAAACGTTTCCTTAATCCACTCCAGCCTGTACTTTCGGATCAAAACAAGCAATGCACAGCAAGGCCCTCCATGGGCAGCCCTGCTTTTAAATAACTTCAGAGCAGGAGAACAAGCAGAGAAACGTCGCTGTCTGCACGGCTGACAGCCGGGCAAACGATCATGTCTCATCAGATACTTTTCCATTTAGTGATACTCACTTTGTCACACAGGTCCCAGATTCTCGCTGTTCCGTCGTTACTTGCAGAGATAAAGATGTCCTTTGAGGGGTGAGTTGCTAAGCCCCAGATTTCCCCTTCCATGTGGCAGTCGATCAACAAGTTTGAAGCTGCATTTTTTTCTCCTACTTCAAGGATTTCTCCATCTTTTGTTCCCACTAAAATTTTCCCCTGTTTGTAAAAAAGGATGAGAGACAGGCTGTCAGTACAGCACACAGAATATATCAATAGCAGTGAAGTACGGATGTCTTGCTATTCAGCCTGATTTATATTTCTTGTTCATGCAGCATCTTAAAAACAGGAGAGTAAAACCACTGAGACTTTGACATCCTGAGATCTCTTGCCGTGCTCTGCTGTTCCTCTTGAGTGACTGCCCTGGATTTCCAGCTTGCCATTAAGGATCTTAATTCAGATCTAAGTGTTTACACACAAGTTGCAAAGGAGGATTCTCATACTTCTAACTAAATGTAATATTTGGGCAATAATTAAAAACATCAAATCAGGCTTTTAGTCTTAGTTAGACTGTTGGAGAGCACCTTGCACCTACTGTTATCCCAGAGCACGTCAAATTCCTGAGACTTGAAATAGGAAGTTAAATAGAGGCCATTTTGTGAGGTGCCAGGTTGGGCAGACACCCATCACCTGCACTAACGCTCCTGCAGCGTCACACGCTCCTTTCACATTTACAAGTACAATTTCAACACGTGCAAGAGTGATTTTAGCATCTCAAATTGCTCGTTATTTTCCGTTCTTTTTCACTTTGCCAAAACTTGAAGCCAATCAGTAATTCTCAGTAGGAACAGGTTTTATTTGTGACTTAAGAAAAAGAAGCAAGGATCATTTCTGCCTGACTGAAAGCCCTAAGCTGCGCCTACATTTACCTTGTACAGCAGGTACCTCAGTTCCTTCTGTCATTGGAAAACCAAGCCAGAAGGCAGCGTAAGGCCCATCACTGCGCCAGAACACAACGCAGGGATTGTGAGCAGGCTGAGGCAGACAAAGCTGCTCCATAACCACCAATTCCTCTCGTCGTCTCCCATCGCTCGCTCACCTTCCCCCTGCAGACGGAGCGCACACACTCGATGAGCTGCCCGCTCTCCAGCTGGAACGCGCGGCACCGCTTCATCTCCTGATCCCACAGCTTCACAGCTCCCCCCTCCTTCGTGCTGAAAAGAAGCGGCTGTGTTACCCGCACGGCTACAACAAACCCCACATGTAAACCCCAGCAGTGTTCTTCTGATTAAATAATAAACCGTGCATTGAATCACCTGCTACTGCTTATAAAGACACCCCATGCTTGTCCAGTGGGAAGTAAATATTAATAATAAAAATATAAACACTATCACAGCTCATGGTTTAAACAGTATCATGCCTAATCTGTGAAAAACAAACTGTTGTCTTGTCACTCAATCTCAGATCTCTGTCACCAAGATAAACTCAGCAAATATGTTACGTTCTAGTGAATCGAAGAACCTCCTAATCACAGAGCGTCCACTGGGAGAGGTTGGCTGGCATTCGACAGAACTGAGGAACTAAGAAAAAGATGAGATGGCTTACGGTCTCTCCTTCCCTCCCGTAACAATGAGTCCATCTCGAAGAGTCGTGTACATCGTAAACACCGGCCCTGTGTGAGCTTTGGCCACAAGTCTCACCAGGAAATGATCCTTCCAGACGTAGACATCTCCATTTATGGCACCAGTAAACGTAAGGTTATTCTGCAACAAACACCAACGATCTCTGATATAATAAATACCATAGAGCTTCTGTTCAGTTTGAGCCAACATTCTTTTAGCTACTGAATTTCCTGAGAAAAGTCAACTATGCAATGAATGTAGGAATTAAAACCATCTGCATCCAGAAAAGGGGTTCAATGAGTTTAATGACTGCACCGTAAGGGTGTTTATTTGAGATGTTATGTATCATCTGGGTCCCTGTCACCGTTAAACCATCCTGCGTGCGTGACATTGCTAACGGAGCAGGGCTCGTCGGCCTGCTTGAAGGTGCCCCCACAGGATGTTAGTTTTGTTATTTTGGAAAAGAAAATGTCTGCTGGGCTGTTTCTCTGCGGAAAATACAGACATCCATTGGTTTGTTCTAATGTTACACTCTGCTGCTTTTTTCAAATCACTTTTGGGGTCTTTAGTGCCCATTACATTACTCCTATTTTACACTGGAATAACGCCATCAAGATACAAAGAAATGTTTTGTATTAAGCAATATTTGACAGCAAATTCACTTATTTGGGCACAAGAATGCAGATTTGGGAGCCTAATTTTGTACATTCACATTTCATACATTAGTACTATTGTCCAGGGTGGATAATTAGGAGCAAGGGCTTCTTGGAATCGGTCATTTGTATAATTTACGCTTTACCTTTGCAAAGGTAATTTCTGTGGGGTTTCTGGATGAAGCAGAAGCTATTTCAGCCCTCAATATAATGGTAACACTGCTTTTTCACTATTAATATGCATTATTTTCCTTAGCTATGAAGCCTAAAGCACGGTGCTCTGGTTCCTTACTGTCACCGTTAGCTGGATCACCAGCATAGGTCATGCCAGATACCATCAGCAGGGAAAACAAGGTTGCAGAGCCTACACACAGAATAACAAGATCACGTTTTTCTTAACCAGGGAAGTGCTAATAAGCGGCAAAGTAACAAAATCAAAGCCTTGGCAGCTGCTGCCGCAGGTATGCACAGACATTAATAACAACGTTCACCAACAGAGAAACCCAACCCTGCTTAGAAAACTGACACGAGCATCTAAAGGCGTGCAAGCTTTAAATTAAAGCTCAATTGCTAAGCCAGAGCTCTGTGCTCTTGCACTGCCCACACCGTACTGGATTCCAACAAAGCAAATTGACACTTGCAGCTTTAATAAAAACGTTATTATAAAATTTTGTAGCAAGTAACGTGAACTCACTGCTCCGAAGGCAACAGAAAGCATGGTTTGCATTTTGGCATCTTCCATGGAACCAATGACTCCTTTCTTATAAAGCAAAGCACTGCCAGCTAATGTCCAGAACTTCATGTGTTTTACCCCCACAGACACAAACTGCGTGTCTGAATCTGGGCGGAACTCTACCACGAATATCCTCTCCAGGTGTCCTCCCCTGCTAGCCACTTTAGCCCCTGTTTTAATTAGGAAAGGATAAAAATAAAGTTACATTTACCTGCGAAATTAAGCTCTGATATTTTATAAAATAAATCGACCTGGTATTGGATTAAAGAACTGTGTCCCAGATGCTGAAAACTAAGCAAAACCCAACATTATTCAGTGTATCAAACATGTTCATTCATGCAACCCGCAGGGTCCCTGGTTATTCCACTGCACCTGACAGGTTTAGGAAATGCAGATTTGGGTCTCCAGAGTACGATTTTTCTCCTCGGTCAGTGAAATAACACCACAGAAATTCTGAGTATCACCCATGAGTTACCATCTGGTGAAACGCGCAGGGAAACATCTAACGAGCTGAGACGTTTCTCCTCTCCACCACTTCTGAAGATGGTAATTATTTTCTGGAAATTACTTCCCAAAGGCCTATCTATGGTGTAAAATTTAAAGTTCAAGTATTTTAGGAAGAAAAATAAAATACTTTCCTTAAATTAATGGAGTTTTGTGTTAAAGAACATTCTTTCCTTCTAGTTATAATAAAGTGTGAAACTTCTCATCCACGTTTTCTAGCACTTTGCTATCTCCTTCAACTGAGTTTGTGACTTAGGGAGCCGTGATACTCAGAGAAAGAACACAAATCTGCCCCACAGCCTCGAAAGCTGAGGCTGGAGGGACAGGGTGTTCCGGAGTTACCTTCCTGCCACCTCCAGACGGTGACCGTGTGCTCGGGATCCACTCCCACCGACACCAGCAGTTTGCCCGTTGCGCTGAAGTTGACGTAGTTGACCCCTTTGGTGTGGAAGCAGCGCAGCATTGAGATCGTTTGCTTGCTCATGGCATCCCAGACATGAATGGTGGGAGTTGTGCCTACGTGCAAAAAGACGGATTACAAGAGAATTAATTCAGCGCCTGGAAAACTTCAATGCAAAACAGGCTTTTTTTCAAGAACATTTAACCTAAACAGACACTTAGAAGTCGTGAGTTTTTAAGATTAACACTACTCCAAAAACCATAATAGCTTGCAAAACACAGGGGGAATCATTGTATGCCATGAAGTAAGACAAATTCTAAAAGAACAACAGACCATTTATGAAGAACCTCATGCAAAATGAACAGTCTGTAGATGTTTCACTTGTATCCGCGATTCGCACAGATACAACAAGGTAACGGGAAAATTTACATAACTCTGCTGACTAAAATCCACAAACGAATCAGCCTTACCTGGGAATTCTGTCATATCACCTGCATTGTGAGAGCAATGGCAAATGAGGAAGCACCAAGGGAAAACAACAGGTGAAATAAGTCACGTTTCTAATGCTGAAGAACCAGCATCAGCACCAGAAGGAAAACAAAATTAAAAATTTGAAAATGGATATGGATTAAATCAACAAAACAAATAAGCAGGAATATTGTTGAACTTCTTCGAGCATATTTGTTTCTATACGCAAATATCGCAACAATATCTAGCACTTTTGAGTTTTTAAGATGGTATTTAAAAGAAAAGCTAAAGACATGCAGTTTTAAAAAATTACTAGATTAAAAAGTGAAGTGGATGTGTAGTTATAGAGAATATCAACCAACATCAGAAACACTGATTTCATGGGCTCTTATTGGCAGAACAGAACAAGGGCCTTTAGCAGCCACCTTTTCCGTGTCCCAGAACTCCGGATTTGGAGCTGCAGCTCTGAGATGGACGGGTTTTCTGGTCACTCACCATCCGACTGAAATGACAGCACTCACCCACCACAGGTGCCAAAGCCGGTTTGTCAGGGTGTTAGCTACTAGCATTTTTCTGCCCCCTATTAAGTTACTTGTTATGGACCCGAGTCTCCTTCCAGAATGACCCAAATTAGCACGACACCGTTCTTTTTCCTCAAGTTAATTATTCCAGTATTAAGCTGGCTTAAGTGAAAAGCAGCAGATCCTTCTCAAGGCTTGGGAGAAATGATCCTGCATTTCCCACACAACGTTTACTCCTACAAAAGGCCCTGGAGAATCTAACAGGGCGTTCCATGTCAATAATAAACATAAATACTCATGGTTTCACAACTGGCCCCTTATATGTGTCATAACTTGTGCTGAGATTTCCCTCTGTTTCTCTCCTTCTCTGTGTAGCTTTTGTGCATCTGCATACAAAATCTCATTTTACTGCTGAACAGTGCCTTGGATACAGGAAGGAAAGAGGGAATCCTATAAATCGTATGATTAGAGATTAATGAACTGACTTAGCGCAGTTTATCAACGCTTGCTTTCTGAAATAGGGTAATACTACAATTAACTCTAAAATCCAAAGACTCACAATCAGAGATGAAATTGAAATCGTAAGAAAATCCTGAAGCGTGATTACCTCTTCAAAATCAAAGGTTTGAGGACAGCAACACTGGCACGTCCTGGTCAAGTTCCCACACAGAACAGCCCAAAATCAATCAGTGCCCCTGATAATTTTTGAGTAAAACTTTGTTACATAGAGAGTCACCTACCGATCTGGCTGGTAGCCACGATATTTTTATACTTTGGGTGCTGATTCACAGTTAGGCAGAGAATGTCATCGGTGTGCTCCAGGTAGAAACTCTGACTACCTAAGAAAATTCAAACGTGGTTTTACTTACAATGGTATCGAAGACAGAACCACCGCTGAAGCACAGGCTATCCAAGCAGCTTGTTCTACACTCCTGCTGTGCTCTCATTCCCAGGCACCCTTTCCAAATTCACTGCGTACACAACCATTAACACACACCTCTATATATTTAAAAGCAATATTTGGTAAACTAGCTATGTCCAGGGAACCAGGAATCAGCCTTAAAATGAAACACTGGATGTCACTGCTCATAATGTTTTTGGGGTATTAGTCGTTTCACAAGCCAGGCTCTCCCCTGAGAACGCTGCCCCAGTGTCTTCAGCAGGGAGCAAGGGTGACCCAAACAGGAGAAATTGTCAATCTGATACAAAAACCATAGAAAAAAATGTTTGCATTATTTATCAAGATGCAAAATGTGAGAAAGTTAAAGGACTGTTAAAAGTTATGGCTTTCAATCAGAAGCATTTCACTTGCAGAGCGTTTTTTTAATCTCTAAGTATTATTTCAAGTGGAATTACCAGTAGAAAGATTCTGAACTACGCCTGCTGCAGCTGTGTGGAAAATAATATCAGCACCATCATTTAGGTAATGAAGGTTGTTGCGGCAGTCGAATCCTCTATACCCAAAAACATGGTCTAGAGCCAGCTCCTAGGCAAGTAAAACAACAAGAAAGAATAAGAGTGAAACGAAAGAAAAAGCAAGGAGATCACAGAGCTTGGATCACGCAAGCACAGTTCTAAAGCAACTACACAAGCTACAAATATCTTGGAGAGGCAACAGAATAATTAAACAATATCTAATCGGTTATCCCTGTTCTTCTGCTGATTTATTGAGGCACGACATTCTCATGGACGGTCTATACCGCTCTAATTGCTCAGCCAAGGTACTGCATTTATATCCTTAGTTCTTTCATCATTCAGCTGGCTGTAAATGTTTTCTTTCTGTAAATTTCCATTCTAAATATACACAACTTACAAGAAAAGGTGCCATTTTATTAATCCTCCTACCACAGTTTAATAGCTACATGGGGCATCAGGTATTTGCAAATATCTTTACTCCAAGAGTCTTCAAAAAATCATTCTCATAAACTACCAGACTTTTAACAGACCAAATTCTGACCTTGAAGCCCTTACAGGAATGAAAGGCAGCCTGTAAGTTACTCTACAATTAAATCATTAATTAGAGGTGTAATTTCAGCTTACAATAAGGAAATTTCCTCCAGAAAAACAATGATGGCTAATGGATTGTTGTTAAAGTTGCTTTGATAGCTCAGAGGACAGACTTGAGGAATCTGTCCCCAACACAATTACCGCTGACTTTCAACAACTCGAATGGCATTGACAGACCCAGCAATTGTTGCAAACTGTCCACACAGCCCACAGAATGTTCCTTGCACGCTACATGGAAATTCCAATAAGTTGTTTGGGAGGCCCTACGGTTTGGGGAAAAGGGTATGGTGCAAAGTCGCAGAGCAAATTTCACCATTCAAAATCACAGGTGATTTTTCATGAGTGAAAAGTGCAGTTTCTGAGTGTATCTCTCTCGGGGTTGTGGAGCGAGCGTGGGTTGTGCTGTGGGTTTGGAGAGACCTGATATTACAGGTAAGTGTTACCGGCCTGCATTTGGGGTTCTGTCTGATCGAGCCCGCTGTCTGTCCCACCTTCTACCTGTGCATGGCCTCAGCTGCCCTCAAAACAGGGAGGAATTTCACCCAGCACATGTTACTTTCAATGCAAATGAGAAAGTATTAAGCCTGACCTCAACCAGTTTCTTTTTTTTGCTGATATTGTTCTTTTGCAGTTTTTCAGGCTGAGGAGCAGCTCTGCTAACTGGTGGTCTGAAACAAACATTTAAAACAGAAGAGAATCAGTACGTTTGAAAGCAAAAGAAAACCTTCAAAGTCACCTCCTGTGTTTGGTAGGTGAGCAGGAAATGGCCAAGTGCAACTCTCGGAGCTGAGTGCCTGGCTTTTGCTGGAGTTACACAATAAACTGAAATCACGTGCATTTTGACGGAAAGAGCAGAAATAACACCGATGTGGATTCTGTGGATCGGTGGCAGAACAGAGCACCTTACAACATTCTTCTGAAAAAGCAAAATGATTTAAATCCAAGGGAAAATCCTTGCATACTACGTGACAGTAAACTGTTGCTTTCAGAAATGATCTGAAAGATGTTCCCCAGCCTTGCTGCTTCTGGAAAGCCCTGTCCCAAAACCTTGACATGGCTTCATTTTGATCTTCTCAAAGTCATTTTGAAGATAAAATGATTACATTCTAGAATGTACAAGTCCTTCATCTGTGTGAATTTAACAGGCTAAGGCCAGCAAAGCATTTTTTATATAATTACAGTTGCCGAAAGTAGCTAAAAAAGACAAATGCAGAACACAGATTGAAACAAAACAGTCTTTAGAGACAGATAAACTTCAGTGCTACTATTGATCCTTCCAAGCAAAAAAGGGCCCAAAGCTCAGAGGAGCGGAGGGGTTCAGCCTCCAGAAGCTCATGACCTTACACAATCAACTGGCTGCACTCCAGTGACCACTGTGTCCATTTAAGCATAATGATTCTCCCTTCTCGTTAGCAGAAATTCATGAGGATTAATTCCAACCCTGTTGACAGCAGAACAGAGCCAGGAAAACTGCACTGGATTACTCAAAAAATTAGCCCATAAAAACCTGGCCTAGATTCTGTGTGGTGTTTGATCATCTTGTACTTAGAAAAGAGGTTTTGCTAGAAGGTAGCAGTTGAAGTGGTGAATAAAACCAGATATTACAGTTAAGTGCTTGCTCCAAAACATCACTTGATGGCTGCTGTTCCTGGTCCAACCCCCAACCCACTGCAGGCCTTGAAACTCCAGCTGTGGGTTCTGGAGATGGGGTTAAACAACAGGGGGGGTCTGGAACTAAAAACCAAAAATGTCTGGCCTCAATTTCTTTAATAAGCGCTGGAATTCAGAAAGCATTTGCACAGTTTAACATTTAAAATATGTACGGACTTGACAAACATGATATATGCTGTGAAAATTAGATTGTTCTTGTCCTTATACTGTAACTACCATTCTCATTTGGCAAAAATTAACTGCAGAAGAATGAAATCCCTTTTGCTTAGAGGGAGCTGCTTTTTCTGGATATGTATTTTTTTTAATGGAGGGTATTAAAGGCAACAATGGACAAAATGCACAGCTAGAACACTCATTGCTACACAGCTAGGACACTTAGTGCAAGAGGTAACACGAAAAACCTGAGCTTTAAAAAAGACAGAACAAAGCTGGAGCTAAACAAACGAACCCACTAAGTACCAGCAAAGTACACGAGCAGATGATCTGGTGACAATAAAAGAGTGAAAGAGTTACCTTGATCCCCTTGTAAGCAGCAAACAAAGCCAAGTAAGAGACTTAATACAGTTTAGATGTACTGCTGACCGCTTTACTCATGCACAAGCGTTTTGAGGGTTGATCAGTCATTCCTTTGTGGCACAAAACATGCTATTCAAGCAAGAACTAAAACAGAAATTAAAGAGTGCACCGCTCTACAAATCGGGAAACGTGGCACCCCTGGCTATGCTCTGAACCGAAGATGCTCCGAAGCGCTGGTTCTGCTCCCTGCACACCCCATCCTGCACCAGGGGATTCCATGTGTCGAAACTTAAGTCTCATAAGCACCAAGGAGAATTTCACACAATGGCTGCTTGTTTTCCATCCCAGCTCAGCCCGCAATTTAGCCTCCTAATTGTTTGCTGGTAGGCCGGCTCAGGGGCACAGCTTGGACTTCAGTGCTCGCAGGGAAACAAGCACCTTTCTTTCCTCCGGAGCGGCCGGTCCAGCCACGTTACGTAACCAGCGCTGGTAACCGGACCCAAGAGCAGCGCAACCACCCGCGCAGAAGGGTGGAGGAACTATTACAGAACTTAATTCTCTTACAAAATAAAGTCATTATGCGATGCTAGAACAGCAAATGCCGTTTCAGCCCAGATTTACTCCGGCCTTTGAATCGGCACTTAGGAAAATAATAAAACATTTCCTTGTATGCTTCCTGCTCTTTTTTCTGTTTTAGTGTCATTTTAAAGTGGATCGCTTTTACACTTCTTTCCCTAGAATATCAGTTGAAGTTTATGACAAGAGCAAGCCAACATCCTTTATGAAAGCAAGAGCACACTACCACTATGACATGACTGATAATCACTGGATTGTATGCATGAGATTTAATTTGGAAACATACACACACACGTATACTTTTATACATATCTATTCACAGTACACACAAACACAAACGTTGTGTGCATTCATATATACACGTACATGTGTATATACACACGTATGCATTCATTGCCTTATTATCATCTTAATAAAACAAATGTAAAGCAGTATCAAATTGTTGCCATTTTAACAAGCCATGTCATTTTTAACAAGACTGTGACCACACCTGGTTTATTTTGATGCACAAGACGGCGGTGTCAAGAGCAGAAACTTGCACGGTAGCGAATGACATGCATCACCCTTGCCGACCTATGCAATCTGCATGTGCATTCGCAGCAATCTGTGCTTTTTCTGTGCTGGGTGCTGTCAGTACTTACTTGACAATTCCCTGCCTCCAAAGGAAAGCAAGTTAAAACATAGTACAAGCATTAATGGTTTCTTTCCAGCGATTTCAAATAAATACGCTTATATTAGGTTATGGGATGAACGAGTTCCAGGAAAGATAAGACACAGTCAGACATTAAAGGGCTTTCAGTTCTTTAGATACCGTGAACACAGCAAATAACATTTCTATGACTAGCGTTTACCTGTATGATCTGCTTACACAAGTAGGCACGGTTATAAGTCAGTGAGCCAGCTCATCATTTAAACTGACGGAATCTCACCCACTCTCTTTACGGGTCTTCACGCAGAAATGCGAACAAGTGCAAGTGACAACTCCTTCCCTCTGCCCTGAGCAAGGAGCCGAGACAGCCAAGGGCCAGGAGCAGGAGAGGAGCCCGAACCATGGGGCGTGAGCAGGAAGCACCCAGCAAACCCAGAGCTGGGCAGGGGCAAGGAGGAATGGGGCTGCCAGAGCGGGGAGAAAAGAGATGGGATCTGAGAGAACGGGGAAAAAAGTTAGATCCATCTAGATGGAAAATAAAGGAGAGAGAAAGGAGACTAAAAATTGTTACGATAAATTCTATAGGCCAAACATAACCAATTCATGTTTTTGGAGCACATGGCGTAATCGCTCTTTAATGAGAGATGCTGTCTGTATCAGTACTAAATCGGTGAGAACACAAATATTCTGTTCTGAGGAGGAGGTTTGGAGCAGGGACAGATGGCTGCAAATGTCGTGGCAGTGGGAAGGCGATGGCTGAGCCCGCAGGAATGGGAGAGGAGAGTCCACGTGGGGCCTGTGTGCGCGTTCAGACGCTGCTGGCGGGACAGGGAGCCTGCTCGGGTGCTCACAAACCCACCCAGCAGCAGCACTGCTCCCGAGAGAAGAAAGCAAGGTTCAAAGAGGGGTTAGACCATTCACTACTGCTGGCTTGGTTTGGACAGGAGAATTAAAAATCCAACGTTGAAAAAAATGTACTGTTCATTGCAGCACAAACGCAAAAGCAGCTTTTCAAAGTACACTTCCCAAGGGCCCTAAAACTGCTGCAAAACTCCAGAGCTTTAAGAAGAGATTAAAAGATTTTGTGAATTCAAAGCCCTTGGATTTTCCCATCCCGACACACATAGGAGTTTTACACACAATTGTTCCTGCCGTTACTCTTGCTTTACATTCTGTAGATAACACAAGATGACAAAAAAGAATAGTATTAACGTGAAAACATCCCACTCTCTCATACAGTCAATCAAAGCAAAGCTGAAACAAAACTAGGGGGAAATGTTAATTGCAATCTAAATTATTTTTTAAAAGCGTAGAATTGAAAAAGCCTTAGCAGGGTTACAATATTTATGATTTCACATGTATGCTGAAGCACTCTTTAAAAACAAACAAAAAAGATATTGCAGAAAATGTGGTGGTGATAACCATTTTCCTATTTTATGAAGTCATTGCATTCACACATCATTCTAGTTCAGTCTCCAAATGGGAAACAAGCAGATAAGATCATCAGTTCTGAAAGAAATCTGAAGGCCTTTATTTTTTACTAAGTTTATAGTTCTAAACACCTCGTAAAGCTGTTATTCTGAACACCAGTTTCAATCAGGCTGGCGCTATTGCGCCGGGATGTGCTGTCCATAACGTCTGGGCAGACGGGGCTGGCTGGGGGATCCCTCCGCTGCCTTTGCCAAAACCACCCTCAAGGAACACAGGCTCCTTCCCAGGCTCCAACCTGCACAAAAAGCTGAGTATTTCGCATCAACCTCAGTGCAGAGAGCACTCAAGTTCAGAGAGCCATGCTGGGAAGATGTGCGTTACGGCAGCACCGGCATCCTTCGATCCCACACCCTCTCTAAGTGTCACAGCAATGGCCGAGAGCTTTGGGGCAGCTCTGTGTGAGCCGGGGAGAGGAAGGCTGGACTCTGCGCTCAGAGGGACTCCAGCAACGCCCGTCACAACGCGTGCGAGCCTTGGGGACAGCTGTGACACAACCAGCATGCTGCCGAGCACACTGAGGATGCATTCACTTGACATAACGCTGTCGAGAAAGTAAAAGGGAATATTCCAAAGGACGCTACTCGTTCTCCAACAGTAGGTTTTTGCTGAATTAAGCCCAAAGTTTTCTCCAACCACGAGAGGTGTTTTTCCACATACGTTTTGAACAGCCCCCACCTACACATAAACACAACACAGATTCACATTCAAAGCTTGTTGTATGTAAGAGTGCATGAGCAAATCCTGTAATCAGATGTCTAATAATTCAGTTTATGGTACAAAGGCTTGTACTTGCCACTTGTGGGGCTATTTTGAAAGCTTATATAATTCAGCTCATGTTGTTAGAAAGAAATAAATAATCAAAAGAATAATATTTGAGGACAGAAAAATCCAGCTTCTTAACCTTCTTTAACTTCTTTGTCTTTATCAGAACACATGATTACAAACGATGCATAAGAACACAACTGAGAACAGGTTCCGAGACAGGTAGCTCACCGAGAATGAGACAAGTCTTTATGTCAAGAAAACAGAAAACTAGACATACACGCTAATGCTGCTTTTTGTTTTCTACACATTCAACCTGCTTTCAATGGTTTTCCATCACCAGGTGTATTATAAGAGTTGTCAGTTTATGTGGAGTCATGCAAATCGAACTAAACGAAAGCTGCAAACATAGATGTTAGCAGGTAGTAGAATGCAAAATGAAAATCTGTATTAGTAACAAGCTCGCTTTCCCTGTATAAATTCTTTGCCAGTTCAAAAGGAAGCCCTTTTCGGACACGCAGCACAACGTGACCCAACGCACCAGCTAACACAGCCGCAAGACATTTAGAGACTCTTCCTCAGGCTCATCTCCTGTTGTTTTTCCATCCTAAAGCTCCAGGTGCTGACAGAGTCAGTCCATCTTGGGTCCCCCATGAAAATACCAGACCAAGATTTATTTCAAATCCTCTAAGTAAAATCTATCGCGTAACTTCTATGTTCCTCCAAGATGTCTGCAGAATCGTAATTATTTTAATTAGACATTTTATTTGCTAAGGAAAACCCTTAATATTATCCCCAAGTTTGTCACATGTAAATTTTTTTTCCCTTTGTACTAATTCTATTTCTCTGTCCAGTTTGCTTAGGGGCTCAATACTCTGGAGATGTGGAGAAGCTCAGTTAATACCGATTTCCCTTTCACCTTGCTGGCCTGTGCTGAGCACAGAGCACACGCTGCGCAGCAGCAGAGCACGCAGGGCAGCTGCTCTAAGTCACGGTTATCTTGTATCGGGTCTTATGCCAAATCTCTCCTCCTACTCTCTTTCCCATCACGGGGGAGAGAAGGGCCAAGAATTGTTTCTCCTCTCTTTTGACAAAAAACCAGTAAAGTCTTCGTATTAATTTGGGGTGAGTCAATTGTGACTTGTTGATTCTTTACCGGAAGGGGGGTGTTTGTTGCAAAGCTTTCCCCGGCAACCTGGTGCTGCATCAGCCCTTGGCCAGATACCTGCAACTGTTTGAGGACATAGGTCACCCTTCCCAGATCAAACTGCTCCTGAATTGTACAATGATTTGCTATTTCTAGAGAGATAATGTACTCTGAGTTTTGCCAGATTCACCACTCTTAATATTACAGAAGCAGAGAGTCCTGCAAGCTTATTCTAGCAAATGCAAAGGTTAAAAAAGTGGAGAGGTTGCTACAATACAGAGGAAAATAAACCAGCCATCTGCTTGAAGCAAAACTGTCTCCTGGTGTCACGCAGTACCTTTGAGCACAGAAATCACTTGTTCAGCAACAATTCACCTCCCAAAACACAGAGAGCTTATTGTCCCTGACCCCAAGCAGCACTCGGCATTCCCTCTCTCTTCCTTGAGCTCAAGGCTGTGTTTTCTCTCTTTCCCCCCACTTTTCTTAATTTAAACTTACTTTGTTTAACTCTGTGTTTCTACCCACTATACCTATGAAGAAGTCACAATTTTTCCTTTCTCAGACACACAATGAAAATACAGCAAGGGCGACACCACTTATTAGTTTCTTATCACATTTTGCAGTGAAGTGGAGCAGCAGTTTTTCAGCTCTTGGGATGAACTCACCACTTCTAACTTTGAGCTTTCCAGCTTGCAACGTCATTTTCAAAATCTACACAGTACGTTACCAATCTCAGTGCACAAATCACATCAAATGCACAATCTTTGAGGTCTTCATACAGACATACAGCACAATTACAAACGAGAAAGACTTTGGATCTGGAGTATTTCCTCCAGACAACCTCCCCCCTCAAAAGACTACAAGTTGCCCCATGTACCTGCCTGAAAGAGACCGGCCAGAGTCCGAAATCTCTAACAACTGGCTTTAAATACTTGTCATTTATATTAGTGCAATGAAGAAAGGGAAGTGAATGTATGAAGCTATATATGAAAAGTATGGGATCTGTTCACAAGTTTATCAGAACAGCAAATTCCAAAGTTGTGATTAAATTGAAGCAGCTGTAATTGAAAAAGGACATATTAAAAATGTGTAGAAGAGTTGTCTGTGACTTTAGCAGAAAAGATGGAAAGGACAGTTACAAGGGCTTATTTTTAAGCTATTTTAAAATGAAGTATGAAACTGTTGATTGCACAGAGGCAGTAAGAAGCAAAAAGATACGGAGAATGTTAAAACCTTCCTTTTTGCTCTCCTCGGTCTGGAACGTGTTACAGGGTAGAATATTCTTTCGGATAGGCCGCAGGATGCTGTGTTCATGTACAGTCATGTACGTGAAAGAAAAGAGAAGGAAAGTTCCTGGGCACCCAAGGGACTGCGGTGATTTTCACTCCTTGGCTGAAAATAGCGCTGAAAAGCTGCAGAAGAGACTGATGCTGATGCTCAGATTGTTGCTAAGTCACTAGTACAAAACAATTGTAAGCCCAGCTTAATTGGTCAATTAAACTCACTCTACAGCTGCTTTTGCATCATCAAAGCAGAATAAAGCAGCTGGAAGGTACGAGGCTTTCTGGTGCAAAACATCTGGCCACTGTACCATTGGCACTTGTTACTTCACGTGCCAGCTACACGTTCTCAGTAAAACTTTGTGGTGAAAAAAGGGGGTGCAACATTTTCCTTCTCATCTTTCACAGCCAACATTTGTGCTCCTAGTCCAATACCAAGTGCAAAATCATTAGCTATTACTTTCTCTCCATCATGTTCAGCACTGCATTCTTTGAGAGCTTCAAAAACATAAACTAATTTATTTTACAAAGGTCTGCACAAGATTAGGAAGTGTTAGTAACTCCATTTTGTATTTTGCAAACCAGGACACCAAAAGTTGCTACTAATTTTCAGTAGTCAAGTAAAAGTACCTTAGACCTTAATCTGTTGAATGTAATTACATGTTACGTGTTTGTTCAAAGAACCGATTAACAGTTTTCACTCACCCACTGCCTCGGGTCTGTGTTTCACCGGATCCCACCCTCTATGCACAGCGCTTACCTCTTTTCTTTCCTCTCCAATACTCTTCTCCTTCCAGCTAAAGTTTTCAGAATAATTCAGCCTAAGGCCAACACGTACTATGGCAAATTCCAGCTTTAACAGTAACAACCTGACACAATTATAAGCAACTGAAAATCTTTCAATGAAAACTCCACCACAAGCCTTAACCACCAAGTATTTACCCTATCACAAACACCCTGCTGCAGACCTATGTACAGCTACACATGCTATAGGAAAGGCTATAACTGCTTATGCGAACAGCAGAACGGAACACAGTGCTCACAGGTGTTTTACTTAACATATATATATATATTTTTCTCCATCGCATTAACACATTGTACCTTGTAAACACCATTTAACGTGTTTAATATCCCTATTTCATTTCTAAGGGCTAATTATAGTTGAATGAGAAGAGATTCAATAGAATGCAATGTACGTTTGGAAACGAATGCTGTTGTGTGACATACCTCTCTTCCACTGAAACTTCCTTCAGCTGTTGATGTGGTTTTGTCCCTTCCATTTCTCGGATGCTTACTGCATAGATCTTAGTGGTATAGTCAATTGCTTTTTCTCTTGCAACATCGCTATCATAACCTTAGGAAAAGGAAACACAAAATAAAACAAACTACCCTGTTTCATAGTGAAAGAAGAGAAAACAAGATCTGCACCAATAAAAGGAAACAAAAACTGCCAAGCTCTCCCTACACTGATCTTTAGCACAGGAAATTTTCTTGCCCACTTCAAGTTAAACACCTGTGGAATGAAGACTAAATCAAAGACGTGTTTTACACAATCCTTTTTACCTCCATCTTCTTCTGCGTCTGTGTCTGATTCTTCACTATCCACCAGCTTACTCTCCTGAATGCCCAAAAATTCTCTGGTCCAGATCATGAGAGCTGTGTCAGCACCACCTACAGTCAGCAGCACAGAATCATTGTGCAACCACCGCACGTTGGTTACCTGTGCGCTGTGACCCACGTACTTCTTGAACTTTGCATGTTGGCCCTGTAGCACAAAGAATTCGCCCATCAGCAGTCTGACATATTGCAAACAGTGTCCCCTTAATTCCCTTCCTTGCGCGGTTTCTAATCACAGAAATAAATACACCTCTTACCTTCACTGGATAGGAAAAAAGCTTCACAAAACCAAAATCATCTCCTGTAGCTAAGAGCGTTCCATCTTTTGTCAGACTAGCGGCATTGACAACGGTGACATCGCTGTGCATGGGCCAGATTCCTTCACAAGTAGGACCCAGAACACATGTCCAGGTGTCCCACTCAATCTTCTCTATCTGCAACCAAAATTTCCCCCAAAGAAGTCATCTTAATACATGCTAAATACACACTGGTTTCATGCATATATTTGTCTATGTTTGATATTAATTTTTTTAGTGTTTTTAGAAACTGTTCACTGTTTCCATCTGTGTATCTGCATCGAAGGGCTTAAAACTTTAAACGGCCCGTTTTCCCAAAGTGAAGTATGACTTGGATACAATTCTCCCTACGGATTTTCTGAGGTGCTAAACATTGGCCATTTTGTGGAAGAATTATGTGTCACAAATAGCAATATCCTTAAAAGCCGGGCCATAGTCCTTACAGATGCTTTATAACCTGTGTGCACACTGATTACACAGAAAACAGGTGACTGTCCAGGAAAGGAAATGATGGCAAATGACTGCTATCAAACAAATCTAAATACAGATACAAACAGAAACGTGCAAGTTCTACCATTTACAAATGCTAGGAAATACACCATACGGAATAACTCAATAATTCTAATTCTAACCACTGTAAATATAGTCGTTTAAAAGGAAAAAATACACCATTTGAAAACAAAATATGCTCATTTTTCAACAGTTCATAAAAATAACTTTCACGGTAAAAAAATCCAGTAAGCATAATCTTACCTCAGCAATTCTTATAATATGCCTCTTCCCCCTTGGTGCTTCAAAAAATAGTTGTTCTTTGGCACCAGAATTGACTTGCAATAACTTTCCTGGACACAAAAGAAAAGTTTATTAGGAATCTTATTCATTATTATGAATAGGATGAACTTCCTTTTGATTAAGTGAAGAGATTTCTGAGGCTAAGCTAAGAAATTATTCTCCAGAGTTACTCATAGCAAAAGGAAAACAGATGCTTGGAATCAGTGTCATAAGAAGCCTGAACTCCTGATTCACTGCAGAATATTTTAAATACCATCCGACCTCCTTAAAAATTGTGCCTTGCAGCAAATCCCTTTCTTCTGATCAGAAATATTTCGCTTGTGTTTTCATCATCATGACAATGGAAAGTAAAAAACCAATCAAGCAAAAAAGCCAACAAAACAAACACCACCAATGCGCATGTTAACAATTTATACAACGATTTGGCAAAACAGCTTTGCGGAAAGTGAAAAGCTGACAAGAAACGCAATAAGGGTCTGCGGTAGGATTCTGCCCTTCCTGTGTGCACCAGGGGAGCAGGGCTCAGACACACAGGTGGCTCCACACTCAATCACATTAGCTCCAGGAAGGATTATTTGCACAAGCTCGTTATCGATCCTGCTAGACTTTAATCACTTGTGACAATAACGCTCTCTAAGTTCATCGCAGTGATTGCCATGTCATGCTCAGCAAAGAAGAACGGAAATTGGATAGAAAAGGTGGAAAAGAAAAATGTGCCACACACTACAGAACTCTAAAAAGAACAAGGCATAAAAAGCAAATGATGTTCATAAGAGCTGTTTTAGTCGTATGTTGTCAGCAGTGAAGTACCACAGACTGGTGCAAAAGCTGCAAATGAGAATGAATTCCACCAACAAATACAATTGCACTGAACCCATATGGTGCTTGATGTTGAAAAATCACTTGCATTAGTAGTTACAGTTTATCTCAGAACTGGAAGGAGAACAGTTTTCTGATATTCTGATTTATAGACATTTCAAAGCTGTATCTCTGGTCAAACATTTTACCTCTTGAGTCCCAGTCAATGTGTGTGATATAGCTGGAGGCGCCTTTACAAATGCCAACTCTTTTGCTGGTGAGTACATTGTAAATATCTACAAAATTATCATGGGAAGCCACAGCCAGGTACTTTCCTGATTCTGTAAAGAGACACTGAGGTTACCAAAGCTGTACACGTTATCATTATTACTGCTATGCATTTTTACTACTGTAGCACATCTGGAGGCACCAGTTAGGGTGGGCCCCACTATACCATTGCATCCACCAATACAGAATTGTTAACGATTTAACTGCATGGAGCACATACAAAGCCGTTCTACCTTCTGAACATTCAACCTTTTGTCTAGCCAAGACAGACAACGCCCTTTCACCTGATCATCTGCTTATACCTCGTGAAAACTTTATATCTGAGATCATTTCCTTCCTGTGGTGAAAAGAGACCATGTCTTCAACAGTGTCGGCGTTTACCACCAGGAAACTCCCGTCATTCAGCCCCACGGCCAAGGCTTTCCCGTCAGGAGAAAAGGCACAGCATCGGCCACCTTCAAAACCAAAAGGCAACCTGAGATGGAGAAAACTAGCAGCAAACTGCAACTGAAAGGTTTTTACGTCAAGCATACACTTTTAAAATAGATTTGTTATATATTAAAACAAATATGTGATAGGTGGGCTATGGTTACTTCGTTTTCTTATTATTCATTACAATAGATTATAATCCTTTTTCTTCCTACCCTTCTCATAGACTTGACACATGCCAAAGACAATTTACTTCCTATGCTTCCAGTTTCTTAATGACTGTGTCCTCTTCCTGCCTAATTAACGTCAGAGACACACACTGAAAGCACACACGGCGCGGTTACAGAAACAGAGCAGGCTCATCGCTACCGCCACAGTGCAGGCCACGTCGGAATTACCTTTTTTGAGCTTCCTCACCGCCAGCATGCGGTGCTGGGACGACAGTTCCCAGATCCGGAGAGTTTTATCATCACTCACTGTCGCACACACGGGCAGGAGAGGATGAGCTGCCAAGCCCCAGACTTCTCCTTCCATATGTCCCTAAAGGAAATCATTTAACATAAGAGAAAATAATGCATGTGGGTTCATGTAATACGTTCCAGCACTTGCCCTGCCTCCTTTTACAAGGCTCAGGCAATAAGGCCGCCATCATCTCCTCTGAAACATCTTCCACATTCAAAGAGACAGGAATGTTTGGTCTTTTTCCTCTAATAATCATTTAAAATACACTCTTCCTTAGTTTCCTGCACTGTTACTAGCTGTAATTCTTCTACCAGTCTCTTCCAGACTCAAAATGAAGAGGCAATAGTTATGCCCCAAACAAGACTTTATCCTGAGTCCTAATACAGGCTGATCTGTCTTCAAGGTTTTAGATGCTGGAAAACTTGTTCACCCAACGTACACATACTTAGTTCTTAAACTCTTCTCTCAGAACTCAGATTTCAATCTGTAACCACTCTCCTGCTCTTTGTCCTCCCTTGACTTGCAGCCAGCTTGCTGGAGCTGCATTTCAAGGGGAAACCATTGCTTACTGGTCTCAATCTGTATTTCAGTTTGCTAACTGGCATTTTGCTGAGGTGGAAAAATACCAGTAAAAGAAAAACAGGAGGAACTGTCACGACGTATTAATAACACCTTATGTATTTTCTGTTTTGGCTCAAGTTGATGTATGCAAGCACGTAATTTAAAGTGGATGACAACTATACCACTTCTCTTTACCAGAAAACTCGCAGCAAGCCGGTAACGTTAAGGTAATTTTACTATCTCACAACCCTACTGTTCATGTGAAGGAAACTATATTAGGATGAGACTGCAATTCCAAACTGGTGAATGAGTAAAGCAGTCTATAAAAGACAGCTTCACACATTTAGGTTAGTAAGGCTGTCAGCAGGCGATACAAATTGGAAAGATTACTTTATGTGATCAGGAATAACTGGAAAGAAAAATACAAAAGAAACAATATTTTTGTAACAAACAATGTTGATTTAGTCAGTTATAGAAAACAAAAAGTAAAAACTTGACAAATTATAACTCGGTAAATGATATATACAATTTTCTACATATAGACATTAGGATTAGGATATAGACATTACTCTTCAATTTCATTTTTATGTTGGGTCCTAAAATACATGTCTAAAAAAACGCATAAAGGTCTTGTCAGCCTTTGAACTTCAGAATCTCAAAGCCATTTTATGTAAGAAAGCATCAACTTCTACCTGAGCAGGGAAAGGAATGGTGGCCAACAGGAATTCATGAGTGCAGAAAGAAAACGGGGAAAATCTTGTATTTCTACAAGGAATATTTTGATATGGAAGATCCATAGAGTACCTGAACAAGCAGAGTCATAGGACCACTTTTATCAATTTCAAGTATTTCTCCATTTTTAGTTCCCACTAGTATATGGCCATGTCCTAGGCTGATGGCTCGAATAGAGGGATTGTCTTCTAAAAGCAAACCTGAAGAACACAAAGATATTCATTTTAGGTTTTATTGTGAAACCAAAAAGAGCCTAGTATCACCTATAGTTTACACAGGCTCTTAATCTATAATTAAAATCTGTTTTAAATGAGGAAACTTGAGATATGCTGGCCTGACCAACTACTGGACACCCCGTGGATTTAATTACGAGCGCAAAGGAGGGGAGTTTGTGCCAGTCTGTATTGTGCCGATATAAAGATCGGTATTTTACTGCTTTACCAGTGACAGTGTACAAGGGGTTCAGATGCTCCAGCACCATGGGCACTAATTCTGTGATTATCTGCGAATATCACTTTACAGACTTCCAGACTGATCCCTGGGGAGGTACTAATAGGATGTCCCCATCTTCCCAGCTCCGGAGTCACCCCGGGACGTCAGTCCAGCTGGGGATGCCAGCTGCCACAGACCGGTTTGGGAACAGCCACACTCTCAGGCTTGGGACATTCCCTTTTAAAATCATTTCTTCAGCACAAACAAAGCCAAATGTCATGGAATACAGAAGGAAATGGCAGAAAAAACTCTAAATGGCAGAGATTGTGTGAAATACAACTCTGATCAGTCAAACCGGAGAATTCCAGCACAGAGCAGTAAGTGCTGTATTACTGTCCCCTGTGTGTTCTGGTGAGATTTGACACCTATTACTGCCATTTCACAAGCCTTCATGCACATAGTCCTACGTAAAACACACTGAAAAAGAATACCTTTAGAACTAGAAGAGAGTGCTGTTCTCTTAATAGCGTAGGTCTTCAGACACCTTTCAAACATATCATCCCAAAGTGCCACAATTCCGTCCTTTCCACCAGTTACAAACCCCTGTACAACCACAGGATGAAAACATATACAAATGTCAGCACTCATACATTAGTATTTAAAAAGATGTGTCCAAACGCAGTATAAATTCCCCCCTGCATGTTGTTCATGTCTCCAATTAAAAATATTGGAGCCTATACATATAAGGTTAAAAAAAAAGGGGAGGAGATGTAGAGGGTTGCTTTTCTAGGGTTATAAAGACTTAGAACCATGTGGAGTACAAACTATTTTAAGTAGTAACGCTGGACTATAACATTTTCCTGCACGTGGAAATAAGCTATGGAAAAATATGTGCTCTGTCCTTAGAATAGGCAGTAGCATGTAATAAAAGCTCCTCGAGTTATTCCAAATTCAACAGACTTAACGGATGCTTCAAACGGAATTCTAATCATGCACAGGGACGAATCCTTTGATTAATTCACTTGGTAGATTCTCTTTATCTACGCCAAGTGAGTGCAAAACACAGCATAAATAACTAACCAGCAAAAACATAAGTGGAGAGGATGTTTAGAGGACAGAGTGCCAAGATCAAATAGAAAAATTGATGGAAAAGGTAGGAACAATCAATTAGGGCCAGAAAAGACTGAGCCACAGCGATCTTCACTGACCTCAATATATAAAAGCTAATATTGTTTTCATACTATACTTTAAAAGTTGAAACTATAATCTCAAAAAGGATACACCATTATAAACATCTTCAAATTGCCAGTGGATTTCAGGTGACAAAACTTTGCCCCAACCTCATTTAAAGTGCCACCAATAATCTATCTCGCATTGTTAGTTACGCACTTCTAAAATCCAGCATTGCAACAAAAATAGCAAAGATGAATGGATCACATCAGACGACAAATACCTTATCCAAGGCATGCATGGCAAATACAGGCCCGTCGTGAGCTTTCACTGTCTTAAGCAGCAGAGTGTCCTTCCAGATATAAATGTCTCCAGTAGCAGCGCCGGAGAACACCAGATCTTCGATTCGCCCATATGAAACGCTCATCATCGTTTCCAGCTTCCCGGTAGTTCCAAATGTTCCTCGTTTTGATGTAAAGCCTCCACCTGCAATACAAACACTACTAAGTCTCTTCACATTTTGGTTTGTAGCCATAGCGCTGTGAAGGACAAACGTCTTCACCCCATCACCTCTTGTGGTCGCCTGAGCCATGGTAGATAACAGCAATACTAAAAACATAGTGCACAAGGGCAGATCTTAGTTCAAAATATACCATTTTTGTTGCAAAGATCTGCTTAATTCAAATCCCTGTAAGAGAATTTGTCAAAGAGCAATGCACATCTATTTAATTACTACAAAAATAACCCAAACAGAAAAAACAATCTGAGAGCACCTGAAAGGAATACTGTGACATTTGCTGATTTAGAGGTAGGTTTTCACCCCTTTAGTATTTTGGTAACTAGAAAACTGATTTTGAAGTAAAACAAATTCTTAAACCCAGAACTTGATGTCCTTCTATTAAAAATATACACGTTCTCAAATAAATTAAATATAAAATATTCAATATAGTACCTGTTTGCTGCCAAAATTTGATGTGCTTCATCCCAACTGTGACAAGTTTGTCTACGTGATGTGGATTACACTTCACTACAAATATTTTATCTTTATGGCCCCTGCAACACAAATAAAAATAAACAAATCTGGTAAGGGCTGACTTACCATTTCCAAGCGAATGGCATTGCATCACACTGGACTAACCAGGGCCTTCCACAGGGAGAATCTGATCCCCCTCACCGCCATGTAGAGAGCTGGACTTCTCATCTGCACGCGTTCAGCCTTGGCTGTCAGGACATACTGGAGCATGCACCATATAGGAATTAGACTACAGAAACCTGGCAAATAAAAATTGTCTCCCACTGAATTTCAGTTCATTTAAGTCACAATGAAGAGGCAGTAAGGTAAATGCAATCAAGAGATTGTATAAAGGGCAACTTAGATATTTAAATGGATAAGAACTCAATAAATATTTAACATCCCCTGTCAAGGAAGTCTTTAACCTACTGGGCTTTGAGAAGAAAAACAACTAATTATAAAATCAGAATTTAGGAAATAGTTCGTTCGGCAGCATATAAACCTTTCAATTTAGATCTCGGTAATTAAAATCATCCTTGTTGGAGTATGTATTTATGGGAATGTGTACATTTAATTTTCACCAGTGCAAAAAAAAATCCTGGATGCAAAGTAGTAATTATTTCACTAGCTTTCCAATATGAATTTTCAGGGATTCCTTTGGTGGCCAGTGTAGACAAAACCCAGTCCTCTACCCCTCAGCCATTTGGAGTGCACCTCGCAATTCGCCTTCTCCTGTTCCTCTCCCTGTGGTGTAAGGGAGTCTGGCCTTTCAGCTCAGCCTGCTTACGCTGCTGCTTCCCAAAGCACCTATCACAGGGGCAAAATGTACTGCCTGAGGCCAAAGCAAACTAACTGCACCCCATTTGGGTGTCCCCTGTAAAACAAGAGCGCGTCAGCTGGGTGACAGGACCAAGTGCTGGCACACAGGATCTGGACTCCAGGGCCTCCTTTCCACCCCCATTTCCCACAAGGGTCACACCAAACATGGCCACAAGCCCGTGTAGTTCGACGTGTGCTCTCACAGGATGAAGAAAGGAGAAGAGCACGATGGTCACTGACTGCGATTGTATAATAAATAAATCTGACAATGCCCCCGCTCAGCTCCCTCAGGGATTGCAGTCGCTAATTCAGAACACTGGGATCAAGTAGGACCAGCACTGCATCAGCAAAGGCAGGGGAAGCTATTGTAGTGAAAGAAGCTCGGATACCGTTTGATTCTAAAAGCGTACGCTTACTCAATAAGGATTTTAATGAAACTAGACAGAAGATTCTAGAGCCAAGATAGACAACCAAGTTGTATATCTAATGAGCAACTGAGAGAGTATATTCTGAACATTGCGACAATAAAACTGAGAAGTGACGCTGAAATAAATCATCCCAAGAAGATTAAGCAAAAAGAATATTCACCAAAAAGAAATAATTACTACAAAATAAACATAATGAATGCTTGCACACAGTGGGTGTACACTTCATTTTTCAGGCTTAGTCCTTCACATGCATTCTTGTGGGTCTCTATGACTGTAAGAAGATGTCTTCCTGCTCTTGCCCGCTAGGCTACCTGAGGGTCCTGTCTGAAAGTGGGATGTTAACTGTCCTGCCTTGGTTTTTGTCTCTTTGTATGTCCTACTGCACTCACCAGAATAGGGAACTTGCCTCTAGGGACCGCTAAAATATAAACAATAATTGAAATTAGAACTTTTTAGAAGAGAGACTATCTTTTCATGCTCTCTGTGAGGACCCTACATATTTTCAAAATAATGGGTTAGCAATACTAGTAGATACATTTGGTCCATATAGTATTGTACACTGACAAGAATGTTGTATGTCTCCTGTGAGCCACAGGAGACAGGGAGCCATCCAGCCCATCGTTATCTTGTTTTTAAAGGCTCAGAGGTCTCTATGGGAATAGATAATGTATTTCTTCATTTGTGAGTCTAAAGCACAATCTGTCTGGACACAGCAAAACCAGGATTGGAAAGCAAATGAAAATGTCACGTTTTACACAACAGACAACACTGTTGCTAAGCAAGCTCTACATCACAAATTTTAAACAGGACTTAAAATCTTGCTGCCTAATAAAAAAAACCCGCTTATTCATTCAGCAATGGTATGCTACCAACAGATAGTGCTGCCAGGAGGAAAATCTTCTTAGATCTTCTGGAACATGTCACCATATCATAGTGATAACAGTGTAATACTTAAATAAAAGTAAATTATCTTTTGGAGGCACTTTTTTTTGCAGTTAGGCTGATAGTTTCTACTGAGCAGTGCCAGATATTAGATGGCTGCAGACAGCACAGGAAATCAGCTCCTTGCCTTTCTGGTATGCAAGTCCATGCTCACATGAATTCTACACAATTCTAGTATCTTGACCTCAGAAGAATGTTTGATTTGCTCAACAGAAACCAGGTTCTCAAACAGTTTGATTCTTCTAACACGTACAACTAGTTTAGTCTAAAGAAAATGTTGCAATTCAATATTTTAAAAGGAGAAAGGGTAACAGGTAAACTGTAATCCAGTCCTCTTCACAACATGGTGATTGCAAAAGCTTCTTCACTCCAGGGTTATTAGCTAAGCTTGCTGTTGGTAACTGCAAATATCTCAGAAAAGGTAAGATCAGTAGACCTTGAAAAATCTTTTTCTATTAGAAGGAACACTTACTTCTTTTTGGAAAAGTAATCTACATATGTACACTGACAGAATGCAGCATATCATCTAATGCATAAATATGACATCTCTGACTTCAGCCATGAAACAGGAAATAAATTTGGGAAAAACTATTAGCTTAACTTGAAAATCATTACATGAGCTATAATATCAATGTAGGTATCCTAACAGAAAGGCAAGGGAACAGTTCACAGGATTTCCCAACACTAAACTGTAGAGTCCAAGGGTTTCAATCTGGATATATTGCTCTGAAACGTCATTCTGTTTTCAGAGGGGTGTTCTGGGTTTCCCTATAAACAAAGTAATATGTGTGGATGACACTATTCAAAAAAACATAAGCACAGGACACCTTTATACAGAGACACGTTCTTACCTGGTTGTTGCCAGCTTTTCTCCCTTTTTCCAGTCCCAAAACACAATGGCATGATTATCATCTAGCCCAACAGATGCCAAGCATTTTCCATCAGCTGTAGAGAAGCAATACTTATTGTTAAAGGTGCTAAAGGCTTTAGCTGAAAATAGAACAGGTAATGAACACAACAAATCCACCGTAAACTGAATTTAAAAGATGCATTGTAAATGAAGCAAAAAAAGGAACTAATAGTTTGAGAGAGGGTTCAGGTTCACTGACGGACTTCTGTTCTGAAGCTGACCACGCACAGAATTAGACAAATGAACTGAACGAGTCAGTCAAATGCCCAACCTCTCAAGATGACTGAAGTCTGTACCTGCTGAAACGGAGACAGGAAGAACTATTCTGTAACAGTTTTAGTGAGGTAAAATGCTAATGGACTATAGAGTCTGATTACTATCCAAATATATAGATGGTAAATAAGCCACCAGAGGGCACAACTGAACACCGTGGGAATGCAATTCTAATTCTCGCATCACAACATCATCAGAACGGTCCTACACAAGTGACCCCGCTGTGTGCACGGGTTTCAGTAATGGTGTAGGAAGCGAGTACGCACAGAGAGCTGGTCGTACAGCCAGCTGCCAGCCAAAAAGGCTGCTAGTCTTCGGTTCTTTCTTTAAGCTTCAAGTAGTGTGAGCTGAACCCAGTTCAGAAATAACGATTATTAACACAATGAAAACTCCCTACATAAGGCCAAAGTAGCACTCCAAGGTGCGTATCTGCACAGCCATCTGCCCCTCTGTATACTGAGAACTGTCATTAAAGCCAGTTGGGAATGCAATGTGTGCATTCTCAAGATCAGCTCCCAAAGAAATACCGTAATGATGCCAGCGGTCACTACTTTTGCAGAGAACTTCCATATTTTTGTACAGATTTCTGTACCGTATCTGCTTTCAGAGTTCGGTTGCACACCATAGTGGATCAGCCATTTCACCTTGGATTCCAGCTCTTGGATGAGCACCAAGGCTCCCTGTCTGATAACAGAACACAACTGAGTTCCACAGACTTATCTTTGTGGAAGTAAAACTTCGTTCACCTAGTCCTGTCTCATAGATGTGATCTATGTCCTAATGAACTCTTACCATATTTCTAAAGAGAAGAATATGAAATAAATTATGTTTAATTGAAAAAAAATCAGATTAAGGAAAGGACAGTTCAGCTGAAGTGATGTCCTTTAAAAAATAGAAAAAGGGAGAATGAAGGTCTAAGTACTTTTATAAAGACACAGAAGTATGTAAGTCACCACCATATGGATGATAATTTTCAATGCTGAATACAGGAACTACCCTTTGAGAACTGAGACGACTTAGGTCGTCCATCCATCTCAGAAAGGCAAGCAGGAGAAAGAGCAGAAAACTGCTTGTCATATTTACATATTCTGTAAAATCCCTCAAAATTGCCAGCAAATGTGAAGAATTGTACGAGCCTACAGATCACATTTCCATCTCATTATAACACTTCAAGTTACCATTCTGCCTGTTTTTAAAATGTTATCACAAGGATTACTTTTTAATTAATCGTTTAGATCAACATAGGCTGTGGCTTACCTGAAAAATCCAGCGCACACACTCCTCTTTGATGCTGGCCTTTGAGCAACGACAGACATTTCAGTGTCTGTGTGTCCCAAACATGGATAGCAGCATCTCTTCCAACCTAAATGACAGAGTTAATTGGAATACCTGCTCGTAGAAGTTCAAAGCCCTCCAACATCAGTAATTAGCACTATCATATCTTCAAAACACTCCAGAGGTAACTACTTTTCCACTTGCCCTATTAGATCTTGTTTCAAGATCTGTTTTTCTTTCAGAGAAATATCAGTAGATATTCTCTAAAACATCAGTATTCAGTATCATATTAATGATATAATTTATTGTGATATATGAAAATACATGAATATACTGAATATATCATATTCAGTACCAGATATCAGTAGAGTGCCCAATGTAAAAGAGCCTTCAGCTTTTGAATGCTAGTACAGTATAAAACCACTGAGATTGACTAATGAAACCCCCAAGCCTCCGAGGATGTATATAAAATACAGCTCCTGCACCTTACAGATGAAAGCACAAGTTCAAAGAGAATATAAGATTTTTGGCAAGGCCACAGCAAAAGATTGGCAGTTTTTGTGTTATACAGGAATGCTTTAACAATCACCTCAAACAGTGTCCAGTCCAGTACTCCCCAGCAGTTTGGCAGGGATATAGGAAACAGTATACAGCTTACCCGTATTTAGGAGGAAACACTATACTGAAGGACCAAGAGAACCACATTTTTCCTAATTCTATATTGTAAAGGGAATTTATTTCCACGTTTGGCGATGATCATCACTTCCGAATACTCACCTGTCCAGTAGCAACGTAGTCTTTCACTGGGTGGATGCTCAGGCTGAGGATATCGTCGTCGTGACCGAGATAGAGCCTTTGAGTGTGCTGCTGCCTGTTGTACACCACAGCTACAGCAGCAATATGATACACTACTTCTCCGCTTTGCGTGTAGAACAAGTTATTCCGACAGTCATAGCCTCTATAACTGAAATAAATACAAAACAAGTTCTATTCTGTTTCAAAACTACTCTAATTTGTGTAACAAATTGTGCAAATAATTTGTGCATTAACGTGAATAAAGTACAGCTGCGGCATCAACTTCAGCCCACAACTACCACAGCAGGCAGGCACAGGGGCTGTCCCCACCAGGACATCAATCTTCTCATGCTTTACTTTGCTCCTAACTCCTAACTCAGTACTGATTCCACAAAAGGAATATATAATTCACATAGAATTGTGTCCAGATAAGTTTTACAGGGAATTGGATTCAAGCAGAAATCCATCGGGAATTTTTCCAAATCACAGCTATCAGGATCAACTTAACAGAGAACCTTTGCTCCAGGAAACAGGTGTAGCAAACAGTTAGTTTAAAATGTAATTTTATAAAATGCAACACTGATGTATTATTTTTTATATGGCTACAGTATTATAACCTTCTCTTGTTCCTTAACAAACACAACTGAAAGAAAAGAAAATCTGTCTGGTATCCCCAAAATTACCCACAGCAATAATGACAAACAAATTGATTATAGGTAAGCACTGAAAAATGCTTTGCTAAATGCTCTGACATGAACTGATTAACATTGCTAGAATGTGGCCACAATCAGAAAAAACAATATTGTGTAATATTGCTCTACCCGTGTATAAACTGCAACTTCAAACTGTCCTCGGGCGCTCGCTCTCTCTTCAGGAAGGGCACAGAATGGTTCTTCTCTTTACTTTGCTGTTTCAGCTGAGGTAGGTCTTCTTTGTAAACCTGCCAAATAATCGTCCCAGTTCATTGAACATCTCCAGTTTTCTAAATATTTGTATATATGAATGAAAGTGACCTTAAGTATTAAATGTAATTTATCTCAGAACATAGCTGTACTGAAAAGAGAACAAAAACTTAAGCGCATTAAGTCACTACTACAGACCAATTTTACTTGGTTCCCATAAACCAGGGCAATTTTAATTCTTGGACTTTATTGTCCTTGGCAAGAAAAGAAGAACCTGTCACAAATAAATATATTATCCAGGCTTCATACTCATTAGAGAATATCCTGTCTGAATATGCAGAAGTCTCTCAAAAACTCTGTGAGTTATGTTCTACAAATCGGGATTCTAAATTTGATAGGACTGCAAAGGAAGGGCAACAGCAATAAGCTCTCACAAAACCTTGCTTAAATTTGTGCTTTTAAAGATATATTCTTTATTCTAACATCCAGTAGTATACACACCAATGTTTTTTCCCCAAACCCTTTTAAATTCTGACCTCCAGCTAAAGTAAACTCTGGTTTTATGTATATTAGTTGCCTAATCAGCTGAATACTGTCAAAATAACATTCTTAGAGTAGTCTGCTGAATTAGCCGCAAACTTACTTTACTTATCTTTACTGAATAGTCACAATAAATTACCAGGTAATCGGCACGGTACCTTAATTTTCACTCACCTGGCGATCATAGTTGATTTGGGCTTCCTGCTCAATGTCAGAATCTAACTCTGGCACATCGGATAAATCTGAATCAGATTCTTCACTGTAGGAATCAACACCACCCTCTGCATAAAAAATCATAAATCAATACATTGAACACATCTGTTCACAGGAAAATAATCTGGTGCGGTTTTGCATAATTTAGACTACAGGCAAAGCAGTATTCAAGAACTTTGGAAGCCTAAGCAGTTTGTAGAAATCCTGTGGGCTGACTGAATGTGTCCGGTTTCATTTCTGGTTCTCCGGTTCCGACGCCTGCGGCAGGAAGGTGGCAGCGGGAAGCAGAATAATTGGGCAGTTACCAGGACATTTCCATCATCTGAGAGAATACCGTTCTCTTAACAGGCTTTGCAGTGAAATCATACAGGAATGGTAAATAACAACTTTCAGTGTGATCCCTGACCGTGTTTAAAAAGCTGTGCTGTAACAGGTATTTCACATTGGGCAGGTACGGAGTGAAGATTTGCCCTTTTGCTGAATGGAATCCCATTTTTGACAATTGCCACGATCAGCTTGTAGGGCTGTGCTAGAATATTGTCAGAATCGTGGATACAGCAAGAAAAAGATCACCCAGTACAGCTATCACATACATATGTGAAACTGCATTGCAAAGAAAATGAAACAAACCAACGTGTGCAGTCACACTTCAGAGCACAAGTTAGATCGGTACCTTTGACAATTCAATCTGATCTAGCAATCTCCCCCTAAATGTCTTTTGTTCACAGACTTCGATGAATACCGCTTGTGCATTCCTAAACACACAATATTGCAGACTGCAAAAGAGTTTTGAATGTACCTTGCCAGAAACAAATGGCTGTCCATGAAAAGTAAAATGTCCCAAACATGCTGATTATTACATGCTGGAATTCCAGGGAATATTTTCTGTTAATACAATAAAAGCTTTCCTGCCAGTGCTGCATTCTAGGTTGATTTTATTCAGTAAATACTACAGAAGACGCCATTTTTACCTTGCGGAGATGTTTCAAGGATGCCATTTGTTATCCCTTCTGGAATAAATCGCCACTGAAAAACAGAGTGATCAGCACCTCCTGTACTTAAAACCCACTGAAAATCATGGGACCAACGGACATTGGTTACATGTGCTGAATGGCCAATGTATTTTCTAAATTTAGCTCCTAGAAAAAAAACCCCAAATAGAAGAGTCAGTATGTAAGAAGAAAAAAATTAACATTGTAACTAATAAAGTTAGGCTTTTAATGGAAATACAGTCTAAACGTTGTTATGAAAATTAAAAAAAAATACTTAAATGCTTCTTGATATTCTGACACTAAGAGTAATTACAATATAAAAATAAATGGCATAAAATAATACGTACTATATGCTCGTTTCAGCTTCCCAAAAAGTACTTAAATCTTGGCAGGAAGTACCAGATACACACAGGGTTTCATTTACACCTTTATGGCCATTACTGCTAATGTGAACTATACACACATATTGTGTATCGTACTGTACACACACATTCATATTCACTATCAGAAAATATACTGATACGATATCAAATTAAACACAGAAGATCATGGAAAGCCAAAATGGTTTTTTTAGTTTTGCTGGCTTTATGCATGGTAAAATATCCTGATATGGTAGCAAAGTCAATATTGCATTCTTCAGAAATACAAAATACCATCTTACCTTTCTTTAAGCATGGAAATCTGAATAATTTAACCAGTCCAAAATCATCCCCAGTCACGAGCACTGAGCTGTTGTAATTTCCATCCACAGAATTGACATCTGTAATGTTTGTATATTTGGGCCAAATTCCATTCACTTCAGATCCTACCACACAGGTCCAGGAGGCCCAGTGAATTCCTTTGGTCTCCTCTTTGCTAGTTAGATGCTTCCCAGCTGAAAATTGGCAAGGTAATAATCTATTTAATCAGGTGGTTTTCAGCAAACTCCGTTTCTTTTCATCACATTTATCTGGGTATTCTTGGGATTAGTCTTTTAACCTCAATAAATTATAAAGATTTGCAATTTTACTTTATGTTAGTGTAATCTCACATTTGTGGAAGTACATTAGATACTTATGTAAGTTCTGGTCGAGAAACTCTGCTCGCAGATGTTCTATTTACATACGGTATTTTTGTTGTTCTGATCAAATCAACACTGAACTTCACTTGCCCACAACATAAGCCACTTGTAAACTTACACGGCATCTTGTAGAACAGTCTCTCTCCTGCACCATCGTTGGTTTGCAAGAATTTACTATCCACAGACCAGTCAATATGAGTAATGAAACTCGAAGATTTGTTGCATTCTCCTATTTTTTTGTATCGCTGAGCAACCGCATAGATATCCACCGGGCCATCGTTGGAACCCACAGCGAGGTAAGAGCCATCCGGCGAAAATTTCATTTCATGGATTACTTCTTTTCGGTCCTTAATGTGAACGACCTCTGTCATGTCTCTGCAAGACCAAGAGGGAAAACCTGAACTACAACTTGTGAACACGCAGCCCACAGACATTTAGGACAAATATGAAGATAAATGCACTGAATAATTTGCACAACAAAAGCAGATTTCACAAAAACACCCTAGCATCAAATTGATGAAAACACTCAAATTTATTTAAAACCAATAAATGTTAATATATCTTTAAAATGCTTCTGTTCTGCTAAAAGCAGAGCCCTGAAAGGAGAATCATCCGTAACTGGGATCTGGGAGATGCTGATATGAATGGAAAGGTCAGTATAACAGATGATCAGGATCTTCAAAGAACTTGCAGAATAACTTTGTTAGAAGTTTCTCTTCAGATGGTGAAACTCCAAAATGTCAATAATAGCACTAATTTTGTTAGGAAAATTCTTATTTATTATAATGCCAGCTTTATCATTATCAATGTGCAGGTCAATCATGAATTATGTTAGCTATCAGGCAAATTAGCAAAGACAAGATGAGTGTAAGACAAAGATCAACTTCTTTAGAAAAACACTAGTCTTTGACAATTTCAAATTAACATGAACAGATCACTTAAGTTTTAAGTCAGTCAAGCAGCACCTTGCAGGCATTTTCACAGATCTTCCATTGATTACAAGCTTCTCCCTCCTATCAGCCAGTAGTTCAAAGTATTTTAAATACACACTTATCAAACATAAGGAGTAAATGTTAAACTAGTAGTAAACTCTTCCAAGTATCAATTAACCTAGCCCATGTGTTTTAAAATCATGTTATTTTGTTAGGCTGTTTCACCCTATAGCCAATTTTATGTTTTGTCTGCTTTTGTGTGTCTTCCGTGCCACTATTCCGGGCAGAAACGCCTGCTGCATTTGATGCATTCATGCAAAAGGAAAGGCTTATCTCATGTGAAAAGTAGAATTCAGATATATCTTGCAAATGCTTAAAAATGTCTTTCAATCACCGATTATTTTGCTCAGTACCCATTCTTGTATATGGCTGGAAGTGAACCATATGATCAAGGGGATCCCTGTCAAAACTGATCTCTGTTCTACACTTTTCACATAATATCTGCATAATTACAGAATAAATAAAGAAAAGCCAAACTTGAAAATCTTCAATTTTATCAACTTTATTACTAAAAGCTAATATTTGGAATTAAATATGAAGCATAACTGCCAAACTACTACCTCTCAAACCACCAAGGGATATTATGGAAGCATATGCTCAATTTTCACTCTTTGTTTCTGATAAAATACCCAATGATTATTTCTCGTTATAGGAATCAAAGACTTTGTAATATGGTCTTGAGGGAAAAAAGCCCTAATAACGTGAGAAGCTACAGCAAGATTCTCTCACCGTACTCGAAGAACAATGAAGGAGCCATCCTTCATTCCGAGCGCCAGCTGCGACCCATCGGGACTGAAAGCCACGCTCCGCACGGCTTCTTCCATGTTACACCGAGCTATCAGGGCATGGTCAGCGAGACTCCATAATCTGCATCGAAAGAAATCAAAAGCAGCAGCAGATGTGTCTTGACTGCACAATATTTCAGCGTCATCTAGAGTAAAACCAAAAGTCCAACTCGAGTGCTAAAGGTCCATTTGCATGCACATGCTATATTAAGATTTTATAACATACTGAGTTCCTTTCCAGCCATGGAATGAAGATGATTTCACAGATGACCTTATAGATTTACAGAAATTTAGTTTTTAAAAACTCAAAACTGCTTCTCAATCTAGAAGAGAAAGGATGTGTACAATGACCGCCTGAATGGTGGTCATGGACACACAGCTTCCCAACAGTGGCACTGCGTGTCTTGGCAAATAACATCAAGTGGAGCTCTCAGACACCTTCGGCTGAAGGTCCAGGCTCACATTTCTTTCAAACTAATGGAGTCTTTACTGGTCCCAGTTGTAGCAAGGGTGGCACCTCAGGCCTGAACACACACCTGTGACGGCAGAGAGAAAACGGGCTGGAGCTAAATACATAATCATTTGGTGTTGTCTTTGGGCTTTATTTATCCGGTATAACAGAATTCCCCTAGATGAATCATTTTAAAAACGCACTTTCTGTAACCAGTGAGGGTCAAAGCGGTTCAGACTGAAATGTTCACTGGAACGAAAGCGATACTTACAGGGCATGAACGTTCCGACCGTGGGGAAACATTTCCTGTCACAACCCTGAAAGATCTAACAGACCGAAGTGCGTGCTGATACACTCATTTACTTAATTTTCAATAAAAAGAATCCAAAATTATGTCTTAACATGGAAATAAAAAATAACGTACCTATATTTTGAAGAAGAAAAGGAGGGAGTTTCCCAGATCACTACAAGCCGGTTAATCAGACCTCACTAGTATGCAAGATTTAGAAAAAAATCTTGAAGAAAAGAATAAATAAAAGTATGGAAGAAAATGCATAAAATACCTCTTGGATTAGAAAAAATCTGTCAGGAGTACCTAGCTATCTACGTTTTGAGGACAGTGTTATAAACCCAATGCATAGGTAAAAGATATATAAAATACTGAGTAAAATATTTCAATAGCAGCATATGTGATTATTGGCTAAAGTCAAGAGAAGTTGTACAAGAATCGTAAAGTCATACTGGATGAAGTTTTTCAGCAAGCTCTCCAGAAAGAACAACCAGGCTGGAGGAAAGATACTGCTAAGATTTCTAGGTACAATCTTTGGAATAGTAACATTTAATATTTTCCCTAAAGACGCCAGCACAAAAGATGAGAACGCTCATGAAGTTTGCCATGGACAGCGAGTGGGGGACACTCAACCCGGAGCTGGATTTATCACCCTGGAAGAAAAAGAGGTGTCTTGATGATGCAACAAATAGACACGGAATGGAATTCAAGCAAAGCCCGTATTTTCAGAGCCTTACGGCTAGCACTGTGCCCTGAGCTTGAAACACCTGGAACCAGCAAGAAGGGGGAAGATGTCACATTGTTTTTCAGCAACAGAATGACGATGATCCGGGAGTGAGTTGCAGACAGGAAGAACGAGATTTGATCCTCAAATATATCCTGGGTGCTATTCCCGAAGGGACACACAAACAACAGCACACAACACACAGTGAGCTCATCTGGCATGTGCTCTACAAATTATCTCCAGAAACCAGAATAAAAACAGGAACAGATGCAGTGAAGGATTATTAGGGTGATTAAGATAATGAAGACTGTATCACATTAAAGAAGACCAAAAGAGTTTAACTTTTATACCTTAGTGAAACAAAGGCTCGGAAGGGATAGCATTGCTTCCAAAAATACATCAGTAGGATAAACATCAAGGAAGGAGAAAAAGTTACATTGAAGGACCATGCTGGCACTAGAAGAAACAGCATAAAGAGAACATGAATGCAGCCTGCAAAGAAGGAAGTGTCTGTCCACCAGCACTAACATTTACACACAGCCCTGACGTGCAGAACAGCAGCAAAAATAGGGGGTTTGATAAATTTAGCATCGAGAAAGAAACCCTTTGGGCGTTGTCAGGTTAATGTCATTAGGATCAGTGTAGAAGATGCTGGTTTCCTCTTAAGCTGAGGGGATTCAAGGATGAGAAAGAACCTGAAAAGGCTTCTCTGAAAAAATGGCAAGTACCATTTCCTGGTGAAATAAACGGAGGTGGGATGCTAAGGCTGTTTTCAAAGAGAGACCAGAAGTAGACAAGACACAGGATTCCAAGCAGCTTTGCCAGGGAGCAGCTGTGAGCCCAGTACAGTGGAGAACGAACCAGAAAGGATTGGAAAGGTGTCAGAATGTTGCTTTCACGTGGATCACTTTGACTAATACCTTAGAAGTGTAACCGCAACACGTGGCAGTGCAAGCAGAATAATCCAATTTTCTTAAAAAAAAAATCATCAAGTTAGTGGCAGGGTAATTCAAAGTATGAGCCTTTTCATTTTATAACAGAAAAAAAAGCCTTTTGCACACACAGAGGCATTGGTATACACAACTGACCAAAAAAAGCCTGGTTTCCTTATGAAAACAGATCAAGTATCTCTTCTGGCAAAATACTTCTTCATGCTGCTTTTGGAAAAGCCAGATGAATAAACTATTTCCATATTAAAAGTGTATGCATTTTCAAATAAGGCAAAGACATGTTTTTACCATTCTTCGGCAACTTCCCTACGCGTTTGTTTAAATTACTGATTTTAAAAACCACCATCAGGCTCAGGAAACGTGATTTTATTAGTAAATATTCCAGTCTTTTCTGTCGCAGGCCTGACAGGTGAGTTTCTTTATTTGTTCATCTATGTTTATCCTGATTACAGCCTCCCAAGGGACTTGGTAACAACCGCTTCATTTGGAGCAAACGCCATAGCTGATGCCAGGAGCTTTCCTGATGTTCTGTGCCATTCATTGGCAGAACAACGCTACACACAAAACCCAGAGACACAAATATCCAAACGGGTTGACACAAAACCAGGTTTCTAAACAACCTCCTTATAAAGGCAGGAATCCAGAAAGAGATGATGCAAGAAGCCAGGCGGTGTAGCAGAGCCGTCCTGCAGCTGGGGGTTCTAACACCACCGTACAAAAAGACGTGAGAGCTCCAATGAAAAAATGCAAGAAACAACTCTATGTGCCCCTTGGTGTTCTGGTGAGAACGATGCTTTGTTCCTGTTGTAAGAGACAGGATGCAGGCAGCTCTCCTAGCTGATAAGCTTTTGAAGTTTACACCGTAGGAAATCTGGATTGGGCTAGAGCCTTTCCTGAGCTGTGCTAGGGAAGTCTAGGGTATGCCCCTTAACTCTGCACAGGTCCTTTTCATTTGGGCATCTCACTTAAATACAAGAATATAATCCGGCCCACTAAATAATTTATTTGTAAACCAATTTAGACTGATATTGTACTGCCACTCTTTCAAAATAATGTGATAACCGAATACTAAGAAAAAATACACAATAAAGTAAACGGTGATAAAGAAACATTCCTGTCAATGCCATTTTAGTATTGAAAAAAATTGTAAGAAAAGCCTTTTTTGTACTATCTTATCTTAACGAAAATATTGATATATTTCACTGGAATACCTCAGATGAAGCATTAGTATAGAAAGAAATAGCACTGTCTGAAGCAGAGTTCAAATGCCACATTCTCTAGTGCCTAACCAGCCAAATGATGTATGCTGTAGTGCAGTAAAATACCTGCAGTGTTAACAGATGCACATTTTCTAGAATGGCACTGTTCAAAGGCATCACCAGTATCATAATAACTGTACCAACGACACTAATCAGAAGAGTACCACTGGCGATGGCTCAGAGAGCACGCCTGCAGCGTTCCATAGAGGGGCAGTCAGCAGCACACCACCCAGCTCCAGGCCAGAGCTGAGTTACTGTGCTACCCAAAAGAGGAGTCCAAGATAATAAAACCTAAGGCTTAGCGTGGCTCATTAGCTTGAGGGCAGTACAACGCTAATCCCAGCTTTGCAGCTCCTTCCAGAACTGGCAGAAGCAGGCAGTGTCAATCTGTGCCATTAGAAAACTGTGCACACAAACCCAAGTAGAGGAGACTATCCACGCATTTTATAAACTGAAAGAAAGAACATTGATGCGTAGGAAACAGGGAGATACTGTAGTGAACAACCCACCTCTCTGTTAGTTTCACAATCTGGATTTTAATTATGGTTAGAAAGAGATGAGTGGCGGTAGGAATAGGAAATCAGCACAAGTAAAGATACAGCGGAAAGGGGAAAAAAATCCCAACCGACTAGCAAGCTTCAAGGCAGGGGTGGATCAATGCGGAATGTGAAGGAGCAGAAACTAGAAGCTGTATATATAGCGGGAGACTAACCTCCAAACTTCATAGTAAAGTCTTCCTAAGCATATTAAAAATGCTTAAGTTTTTTCAGGGGCTTATCAATTTGATAAATTTTAACCGGGACAGGAAAAGAAACATCCTCGACTTCCTGACAGCTTCCCCAAATATTTCCACAAAACTTGAAATCTCTGCTACAAAGGCTTGGGGCACAAGTACTACAATTAAACATCTGAAAGACCTTTTCCACTGGGGTAAACTAGTGCATTTTCATTAATCTCATTTTCTGGCATTTTAACTGAATTGGATTTAGATCAGATTTTCTGAGGCAGACACCTGCTGTGTAAAACATTGGTCTAAGGTATTTAGGTTTGGTGCATATTATTAACCGAAGTACCAGGTGACCATGCTCCATTTAGACACCTACACCTGTTGTTCAGAACAGTAATGAATTAGTAGCTGAAGCAGACTCTATAAATCCAGTGTGTTTTGAACACAAATTCTGATTACTTTTACATTATGTGTGGAGACAAAATGAGAGGGCTGAAGAGAAAACGCAAAGCCACGAAGAAAAACGTGAAAAAAATATCTTAACACAATGCCAGAAAATAAATTCCAAATTAATGTGTATATGAATAACTGGATAACAAAATAAGTAAGAGCTATGCTTACCGTACAGAGCGATCATCGCTGCCTGTGACTGCTAACGGCTTCTTGGAATGGACGGCCAGGGCCCAGAGCTCCCCTTCGCAGTGGCCCTGCATGATCAGCATGGGTTTATCTCGCTCCCTCACCAGCACCTCAAATATTTCACTGTCCTGTGTCCCCGCTAAAAGTCTGTCCGCTTTCCAACAGACACTTCGGATGGACAAACCTGAAGGGGGACAGAATTATCTTAGATTATTGGCAATAACAAGACAAAGTGATAGTACAGTGAAGATCATTAAGACTTAATTTATATCAACTGTTATGTTTTGACACTGAAGTCTTAAAATACATCACAGCTGGTTGAATCTCAAATCACTTCTGTTCAATTATCTCCCTTTGACAGAAAGAGAGAAGGCTTGGCACTGGGAAATGCTGAGTATCCAACATTCCTGCTGCCAGCTTCTCAAGCAACTATGCTTTGAGTACACCTGAGAATTTACTTTAAAAAATAATTCCATTTGACACAATTTAAAGATCTACATTTTCTATTAGGAGAGTTTCCTGAAGCTGTTTTTATTCCTTTTTTCAGTACTTTACTTTTTTGCACATTTAAATAAAATGTTGGAAAAAAAATGAACGATAAATGCAAATGGCTTGTGCCCCTGTTAGCACACATCTCCATTTTTGTCCCAAATGATTAGTACAAAAACAACCCACACCACAAAACAACAGAGTCTTGATTTGCGTAACTTTTAGAGAGCTCGGGGGTGCTCCACAAACCTGGTTCTGACTTTGCAGTTGGAATTCTACTAACCACCAGCTTCAAGATACCCTCTTAGCAGGCTGAGCAATTTGATAGCTCTCTCTGGTTGACTGCCTGTATTTTCTGTTCCAGTATACGAACATTAATGTTCGGATAATGGCTCTAGATACTGCGAGATGTGACTGAATAAAAAATCCATTTGTCATGCAGTCAAGGTCAACCACGTCATCATTCTAACATCTTTTGGAACTGAACACACAATGCAATTAACTACCCATCACACAAATAAAATATATTGTAGACATTTTGTGTCATCTCTTGAGAAGAGCAAATTAATCTTTATTTATTGTCTTATCCATTTCCAGTACCTTTTAATTCTGACAATGTCATTTTGTGACTTAGCTGAATTTCTGCTGAAGCTTTGACTCACATCATCCTGATCAACACCAAAGGCCAAACAAGGAATGAAGTTCAGATGTTAAGCGGAAAACGGGTATTGTTAAGTTTTAGAATACAAAGTACACCTTTTGATGTGGGAAAGGTAATGTTTTCTGTGACGTACTGCACATAAATACTGGCTATTATCGGATTTTTTACTAATATACATGTATATTTAAATATAAAAGCCAAGCCTGTGATCAGATTGTTGCTGGTGACACATCCCATTTAAAATGTGTTCAGTGCTCTTCGGCACAGGATGAGTGATGAATGAGTGTATTTGAGGCAGGGGTGAGGGAGAGGCTTCCTGGCACCATGGAAAGACTTTTTACGTTTGAAAGCTGATGCCTTTGCAAATTGCTTCGGAAAAAGAAACTGGAAGGAGGTCATAGGTAAGCAGTGAAGGGCACCACCATTCCCTGAAGTTACATATGTGCTTAAACTCATCAGTGCCATTGGTATAATTTTAAATGAAACAAAACTTCCACAGTCTGTTAGCTGCAAGCACTATGTGGAAGTGAACATGAGGGGATGAGGCAGGAGCCAGAAAGAGCAGAAAAGGACAGAGACGCAACAGGAACATTGCAAGCAACAGCTGTATCACACTGAGAGAACACCAAAAACCGCTTCTGCTCTGGTCTCACAAACACGTGGGATAAATCTCCCTCCCAGAATCGCTTCACAAAGAGCCAAGGAGGCTGAAGACGCGTGTTCCATGTGTAAGCACCGCGTTCTCTGTCCCCCCTCGTATATGTTATTCTGATTTTGTTAGGAACAGACTGCCTGCAAGACTGGTATTCTCCACAATTTTTAGAAAGTATTTCTAAATGGATTAAAAATGCTGCAAACGCTCATAAGGTCTACTGCTACTGTTTCCTAGAAATGAATGTTAAGCATTATGATTCTGGTTGTAAAAAACTCCATAAAGCCAGAACTACAGAGCAAAGGGACCAGCAGTGGTTGAGTGCAGCTGACAATGGTGTTGAGGGAATTACCCTTCCGAAAGGCACACGGGTGGAGCAGCGATCAGCTAAGGCTCTTGGCAGTTTGCTTTTTGGATGAGCCTAGAGATTGCAAACCTACGCATTTTACAAGTATATAATCTCGCTTAAGTAAGACAAATAATAAACAGAGCACAGATACTAGAGCAGAGGCCAAAATATCCAGAATTGAGAAAAGAAAGTTATCCTTCTCAGTGGCCTCTTGATGATTCCAATGGTAATTGTAATATGAAAAGTAGGCCTAAAAACGTAAGCTAAGGAGCTGGGGAAATTAACACTAACCACTACAAAGCTGGCTGCCAAACGTGTATAAATCCTCCTCCAAAGCAGACTGCTTTACTTCCAATCCAAGTGGATGTGTAGAATTCCCAGAAGACTGAGATCTTCATCAAGTGTCATTATGATCTATGGAAATTAAAAGTGCTCCGAGAGCCTAATAATAAAATAAAGCGATGACTAAGCTCATAGGAAGCATGATTAGATTGAACAAATATGATGGTCGAGAATTTAATAGCATTCTGTCTATTAAAGATGCCAAGTGCTACCATCCCCAATGAGCCTAATGGAGTGCTCAGATGCTCAGCATCTTGGAATATCAGATTCCAGAAACCTCAATTAATTACATCAATTGCAATTGATTAGTTTAATTAGTTTTCACTTATCTTCTTGTATTTGCATGGTGGGCAGCAGCAACTATAAGCACCCCTCCGTTTATACTACGAAACACGGCAAACTCTTCAGGCTACATCATTGTCAGAGAAAAAAGGGAACACACAGCTCAAAAGTAAATACAGTCATTAAGTAAAAAATCAGCAGTGCGCAGAGACATCTATGCTTCAGATTAAATTGTGTCACAATCCATTATCTAGATGTGTGAAAAACCATTAAAGTAATAGCTCATTACCTTTGTATCCTTGTTCAGTCTCCCTGAGATCAATTTTAGTAATTGGTTTGAAATCAGTGTCCCATAACCGAATGCAACCATCTCTCCCTCCAGTGGCAAAACCTTCCTCACAGGCATACATACTAAAAATTCCAGCCTGTTAACCAACAGCATAACAAGTTTTAAAGTTCTTTACAATCAATTTCAACACACACAGCAAATGTTTTTGCAAAGACTCTTGTTAAAGGTTAGAAACTGCTAGGCAGCAAGAAGGGGTCCATCCAGAAAGCAAACCAGCAAACACAGGCGATACTTTTATTTCAAGTGCTCCCACTTCAGCGATTTAGGTAGAAATTTTTATACAGCGATATAGCCCATCTGCAGAACTTAAAATTTGGTCTAGTTAATATCATTACGAGGACTGTTGAATAAATATTGGAACACTTAAAATAAATAGTTGCCCAGAATAAACAAAACCAAGCAAACAAGCAATACAAATATTCTTACAGGTGCGGAGGTGACTGAGACATTCTTTCATCAATTCAGTTCAGACATCATTTGGAATCTGACAGGAACTCAAAGAGTGTCAATTCATTCTCTTCATTGACAGACAAGTTTCTCTTACAGCCTGAATTTCTTCTTGGTTTCTGAAAAGGCCTCATTTTTGGTGAGTGTGCTGCACTACACTGGAACAGCTCACGGGACGCCTGCTGATTCAGTGTTTTATTGGGAAAACCTCTCGGTCAAGAGACAAGTTGAACTGCATGGAAATTAACACCATGAAGAGAAGACCTCTGTTTTCAAAGTGGTCCTGTTTGATGCCTTAATAAATTAATACTTCTAACAATTAATTACACAGAGATTAGAAACTGGGCAAGAGAATGCATATTAACCATGGCAAACCCCGTAATTTATAAGGATGAAACATGTTCTACAGAAGGAGGCTTTATTTAATCATTCTAATGAATCTAAATAAAATTCTTCCAATGTGCTACAAGGGTTTACTGTTTGCCAAAGGTATTTCCATGTTATTGCAGTCGCACATAACCACAGCCTGGCAGTGACACGGTAGTTCTGCAGGTGAGATGCCCCACTGACTTCAGTCTGACTGTCTTCCTGAATTAGGGATTACTTCTATAAACAACAATTACTTTCCTGAACACTTAGATCTTATTTGAAGAGCAACTATTTGATGCACTGGCCACTCAATTAATTTTGGGAGGTCAAAAAACCTGTTGGGTTTGCAGTGCTCTTTCTAGAAAGGTTCTAGAAGAAAACTACAGCAACAACTGTTAGATTTCATATCACTCTTCCAAGTAGAATACTCTTGTTTCCTTTTCTCCAATACCCCCATGCTAGAATGCCAGTAGCCATATTCAAAACAGGAGGAGCGGTAAAATTCTATTTAAAATAAGGTCATTTGGTTACCAACTATTTTTGAGTAAACTGATAATAACTGAAGCTTCAGATTTAGAAACTTCACGTTAGGTTTAGTCTGCTCAGTTGAAGCAATGCTGTAAGTATCAGCACTCCTGCCAACAGCAGTTCTGCAGCTATTACAGCGTCTCTTGAGAGCATGCAAACAAAGGATCAGATTACATGTAAGTTCTTAATTGACCAACAGTCTTAGACTTTCTTCTGGCCTGAAACAGAAGAAAATCTTTATGGATAAGCCTTCAGGAAGTTTTCAATTCAACGAACAGTTCATTTCAGAAATGGACATTGAAAACACAACTTACGCTATGTGCGCCTTGAATTGTGCGGACTAAGTTCAGCCCCTTCCAAACATAGATGTCTCCATTTAAAGCACCAGAGTACGTGATATCTTCTTTTGCACATGCTAAACAAAGGATAGTTTGGAGATCTCCTGTTTTACCAAATATTCCTCTCTTTGCTGTCAGGGCGTTTCCACACAACGTCCAAAACTGTGAAATGTAAACGGCATATTAGGAAACATTTCTGCAGACTTTTTTTCCATTTAGTGAGCGGATCTCTCAGGTGTCCACCCTCACAGACACGGCAGCGACTCCTGCAGTCCTATCGGAACGCCTGTTAGTCCCAAACTGCCCGCTTGCCCCCCAGGCAAATGCAGCAAGTGGAGAACAAAACAAAACGGTCAAACTGTTGGAGAAAGTGAGGCGCGATTCTGGTTCACTATTGCTACACTACCCCTCTTCATTACCTCGCTATCTTTCCTCATGTTTTGCTGGGTGGTATCTGTCAATGTGCACCCACACTTGCTATAACCAGGAACATCCCATTTGTCTTGTCTGCAAAGCTTAAAACACAGCTATGGTTCTGAAGTAATAAAATACTTGACCTTAAAGAACTTATGTGCCTGGAGGAGACATTTCTGCCCCGTGCAACGAAAGAGACAAGTCCCTCAAATACAGCCACATTTACTGAGAAACCATCTGTTGCATGGAGACTGCAAACACCTGGACGTGAAACAGCTCTGCCAACAAGAGCAGCCGGTTCTCCAAGGGGGGAATGGTGACTTTCTACACAGAAACATTCTGCAAAAATGAGTGTGAGGATGACTGGGGAAGAGAAAAGAGTCTAGAGAATACAAAGTTTGTCTGAGAGGGGCGTCTAGTGGTGGGCTAGAAGTATCATACTCTACTCTCATATCATACTCAGTTCAGGGTGCCTTTTTTTTTTAAAATAAATGTAATTCCAGGTAAGGCAGAGTACAGAGAATTTCAATTAGAAGTGTACGAGAACTGCTGAAATAGCCACGGCTGCCAGCACTAGGATGTCCTGGACACACGCAGAGCAGAACAGTAGATCTGTGTGGTGCAGGACAGTCGCAAAGGAACTTGCTGGCCCCAGTCTTTCCCAGCTGGGGTATCTACGCTGTGCAGTCCCTCGTACGCTGGAGAGATACGCACAGAGACTGGACAGGAATATTGAAGTGGCTGACATAGATCCATCATGTCTATCGCATTCCCACTACATCTTTTTGTGGCTACAAGCCAAATTTTTAGGTCTTTCTCTTTGTACTTACTCCTATAAAATTCCTATAAAGCTGAATTCCAGAAAATCCTTGGATCAATGATGTTTAGTTCAGATCCTTCTCTATTTCTAATTCAATTTAATTTTCCTTTTGCCTCTTAACATAAACTGATTCCTGAGAAGGCAGTGGGAATACTTCCCCCAGGGCTTTCATTCTGTGGGTAAAACATTCCCTCTCCTCACTTCTGGTTCCCTGGAGAAGGCGAGAGAGCAGGTTGCAGTGCTAGGAAATGGGGCCACTCGAGAGCATCCCGAGCTCAGTGTTATTTCCTTAGCTCCTGAGCTTTGCCACAGCTTGACGAGCCAACAGAACGGAAACGCTAAAGGAATAAATGGCACTATTCCCAAGTATCAGTCCCAGCTCCCAAAGTGGTACAATTACTTCAGAGCTGTTCTTTTCCTTCACTGCAAATTAAAGTAATGATCGCATTCCCACTGCCTTATAATGAACGGCAAGAGCACAGACTGCTGTTTGAGCATCACTGGAGGGGATCACACAAGAACTTCCTCCCCTCTCCTTTTTTTTGTGTTTTTTTTGGCATGCCTCTGTATTTACTTTGCCTGGTATTATGTAGGTTCAGAGTAATTATGGCCGTTTAAATCCAAATACAGGTGCCAAACAAAGGCAGGTTTTGGAAGGCAGCTTGCAGAATACAACAGATGGTATCACTTCTGCCAAAACCACCCACGGATCGAAAGCAACGGCGGTTTTAAGGGCACAAGCTTCTCAGTAACCAGAACTAGAAATATTAACTGGTTTCCTAAACTTCTACTTAAAGCTCTTCCCACCCCAGTCATGTGAAATAATTGCCATCTGTTAGGAACGCTTTTGATGAGAGAGGAGAAAAATAGAAACCTGCAGGGAATGCTGGCAAACAGAAGGATTTCTAAGCTTTTCACAGGTATGAGAATGTTTTATCCTGAGTTTATAGTATATATCTGTGTTCATATTTAAATCACCTCCAGAAAAGGTGACTTAGAGGCATCGAATAGTGGGGCGCTGGAGTTCTCACCTGGTAATCTCTGCAAATAGCAGTTCATTCAATTCACACTTAGTTCCTCCTAGACCTGTTCAGTGACCCCTTGTGATGCCTAATGGGAGAAATCACTAAAGGCTGAGACAATTTACGTGGGATGGAGGGGGCAGAGAAGCCCAAAATGATAAGCATGTAATGATGACAATTACACCAAATGGTCTTCTCACCTTGCTTGTTAAGTTGATCTGTGCCTCAGTCACTGCTGAACATCTAAACTGTTTTCAAACAAAAAGGTTTTGCTAAAATCTTCAGAGTAAAGAAAGAAAAATAGAAACTGCCTTATAGTAAGAGCCCTCATCATACTGAAGGACAAATTTCTTTTGTGACATTTATTTATTTTTTAGCAAGTAAACAATAAAATCTATTTACCTTGATGTGTTTTACTCCACAGCTGACGATTCTATTTGGTTGATACTGATCCCAGGAAATATCAAATATCTGTTAACAGACAGAGTAAGCTGATACTTTAAATTATACAGTAATTGCATCTAGGCTCAGTTTATACCAATTTTTAGGCATCATTTCTGTTGCAACATACTACTAAAAATGGAAGAACACTATTTAGGTAAATTTGGAACTCTTTGGAAATGAAGATTAAGGCAAATACGCAGGCTTCCTGACATCGATCTGTCACCACACCTCAGTCCTGCCTTCATACCACCAATCTAGTCCAGCTCCAAGATATTGAATAAACATTATTTACTGTCTCAAATAAAATGGGAATTATGGTATAAACTAATGTTCCTCAAGTTTATGGATGAAAGATTGGTACATGTATCTTTATTCATTACTTTAGGTAAAAGATGCAGTATCTAATTTAACTTGATTACCTAAAGACCTCAGTGCCAAAAGGGGTGAATATCATTCAGCTGACCTAATCTACAGAGTTAAAATGGAATTCTTCATTTGGATTAAAGTTCTATTTACATATACAACAGCATGCACCAAAAAATGCAGAATCAGATCCTGTATACCTTACCAGAACAAACTTACAGTGTATTCTATGACTACAGGATTATGCCAAATGGAAAATGTTGTACAAAGTTTGGGACCAGAAAGTTTCTGTTTTGGCCCAGATTTTCAACAATATGCTATTTTCAGACTTTTCACCTCTGGCATTCAGCTTTTCAGTGTCCAAGCTGAGAACCAACGAGGTTACCACAATCATCAGTTTCTCCAGGAAACGTACGTCTGGAGAGAAAGACAATGGGACTTTCTGCTGCTTTTACCTCTTCAGCTATAAAGTATAAGTCACAAGAGAATTTCAATCAGCTTTCAGGAGCATATTAAGCCTACCCATCATTCATTTGGTACACAAGGATGCATTGCCTTCCTACAAAACATTTATCTGCTTTATAAACATCAGGATTTACAGTACTTCAAGTACCATTGTATTTAAGCGTTGTTAGAACACACAAGATCTTCCACCTTCAGAAACTCTTGATGATTTCTGCACACTGAAGGCTGAGATTCTGTTCTGTTGAGAACATTGTGAGTAAAAATGAGGTACCAGATTTATTCAGATGACGCATAAGATGCAGATAGACTGTATGTACATACAGGCTGTAAGGAAGGGTTCAGTCTGCTGCTTTGCATATATAAATACTCCATCACGTGTACTAAAACATTATTATCACCCAAAATTATAACAGTCAAACACGTTATAATATCATAATATGGATAAAACTTGTCAGAATGTGTACCTAATTTATTTTAATGTACGCAACCTTGTGCGTATATGTATTGGGGAGGTTTTTTGCTTATGCTAAACCTGTTTGAACATTTCCTAATCCCTAATCATTTTCTCAACTCAGACCTGTTCAGTTCTCATGTTTATTGACATTTTTACAACCTCTCACCTGAAGCGAATAGATATAAAAGGAATATTTATCCTCATTATATTTCTCCTACAGGTAAATTTCTTAAGCAAAAATAAAAGGGAGATAATTAAACTTTCCCTCAGGATAAAATGTCTTTTTGACATATTCAGAAAGAACATTATCTTTGCCCACTGAGCTAGTATTTCACATCTTATATAAAGAGCTATAAATCATTCTAATCAGCGTGTAATTACACAGGATATTTCCTCCCTAGGCTTGCTAGACAGTCAGCTCAAGAATCTATCACTTAGTAACACAGTGCTTTGTGCTACGTCTGGCACAACGAGAAGAACTAACTAACTTGTTCAATACTTTGAAAGCCAAGTAGAATGATCAGAATTATCTTTGCATTGACCCAATATAGACAAAAATTACTTTTAAAAGCCTTTAGTAACTCCCAGACAAAATTCAGTAAAGCCTTCATACAATTACCCTGTCTGAATGGCCTGTAGCTGTCGCCAGTAGTTTTCCTCTCTTCCAGTCCCAAATACACACCGTATTTTTGGCATCCAGTCCCACTGAAGCTAAACGCTAAGGAAAAGCAACAGTAATCCAGTTAAGAGAAGATCAACTCAAAATCAGTTTACTGTAGTTCAGATGCGTACCAATGGATTTTCCCACACGTCGCTTGTGTTTGAACAACGTTGCTAAAGGCAACCATTTCTTTATTTTAGAGCAACGAAAGATACATTTTTAAACTCTGGTTTCATGGGAGTTGACAACATGCATCATACCTAATGCAATACCTGACCTCTGCCTAGTGAATCATGTAGAACCAACCAAGATCCTACCAGCAAAGGCAGTAAGCAATACAGCATTACCGGGGGAAACAACGGAGAACAACCAGAACCACCACGACTAAACAAACCCCAACAACAAACCTATTCACAGACTTATCTGACCAGTTCCTCTGAGTCCAGTCTACTTCTGGATTGTCTTTCAGGAGATGTGATAGAACCCCAAATTTTTTCTGTCTCAGATGTGTACTGAATATCTGCATTTAAACAAGATGCTTGATTATTAGACGTATGGTAACGAAGGAAAAAGAAAATAAATATGTGAAAGCACAAACATTCTCCTGCCGGTTTCCAACACAAAAATAGTTATTTTGAGAAAGGCCTATTATTGTAGCAAAATAAGTTTTATTTGCCCTTGAGCAATCTATGCCTACCCAGGGGTTTGACGTACTGATCAAAACACAAGGTACTCTTCATGGAACCTTCACCGATTCCAACTGCTTCTCACCTCTTTTACACCCTTCTCTTCACCATGGAAACCACAGCAGCACTTCCAGTATCTTTCAGATTCATGATGTGAACAACATCAGACCTGAACTGTAACTACCAGCCAGGAAATTGCCATTAGTGGGGTAGATGGGCAGTGAAAGTGCCGGGAGAAACTCGGAAATCTTTTATTTCCTCTTTTAACACAGCTCTATTGGGGAAGGTCACCTGCGGGCAGAACAAAGTCATACGTGCTGCACTTCCTTTGGGTTCAAACACCTAACACCTTCAGTCCTCCTTCTGGACGAGAATTTGACAGGATTCTGTTCAGACAATTCACAGAACTACCAGAAGAAAATATCTCCCAAATAATTATGTTTAAATCTACACAGATTTAGAAGATGTGGGGAAAGAAGCCTACTGCTACCTAATGGCACACTTAGAAATGTGTGTATTATGGCAGTGCCCTTCTCACGCCATCGAAAAAAAAAGCACACAAAAAGAGTTCATGTAAAACAACTCAGAACAGAAATGGAACTGTATAGCACCGGGGAAATACTTCAATATGACAGGCATCAGATTTGTAGGTAATCCTGTGAAGGGCGGCACTTTTAAAATACAGTTTTAATTAAAGATCACATAGAAAATAGGAAATTTACTCAAAATCTATTTGTCTCCAAATTGAAAGCCGTGTTTGAGGTAGATAAAATAAAGGAAGTATATAAGCTATCCCCCAGTTTTTGCTGCACATTGATCTCCTCCATAGATTATAAAAGAGAACAAATTCTGTTTACTCTCAACCCCTGAGTTTGCGGTAAACGACACCAGGGAACACTGCAGCGACAAGTAAGCTGGGTCCAGCCGCACACACCCAGAGCTCATTCGCTTGGCTCCAATGGAGACGGTCAGTGGCGCTCTTGTGGGGCCCAGGGCACATCCCCGCAGCGGAGCTGTGGAAGCCGTGCTGTTGTCTGGGGATCCAGCTCAGCTAGAGGAGCAGAGCTATCTGGGCTCTTCTTCCATCTACTTTTCTTTCTAAAGCGGAGAGCTGACAGAGGTAGCAGAGAAAAGAATACATTTCTTATTGCATCTATACCTCATGTGGTTGTTGAATTTATGTATGTTTTGGATATTAATAGCCACCCAATCTAAAGGAATGAAAGGCAGGCATCAGAAGGCAAGGTGCACGCCATGGACGTGAAGTGTGTTCTGTCCTCTCACAAGACCCCAGCTCCCTTGGGTGCGCTGATTAATCAAACTGCAGCTGCTGCCAGCTCCCAATTCCAAATACGCAAAGTCTTTCTACCATGCCCTTTCATTTTGGCTCAGCACAGCAGCTGCTTCTGCAAAGCCAGAAAGAGCAGCAAAAAGCCAACACAGATCTCCATATTCATGTTTTCCAGCATTGGTCTTTCTCCAGATATAAAAGTGTTCTGTGCAAATTTTATTTCCAGAACAAACTGCAACTTTTCCAGCACTTCCAGAAACAGAACGTTACTGTTCTGCAAGGTCAACACAGCAGTAAATCCAGTTTTCAATCACAACAAGGCACCCAGCAGGATTTTCGGAAGCAGGATTAACTCATACTGACCTGGCCCTTTGGTGAGTCTCTATTCCCATTAGGTGCTTACATAGATTTAAAAACACAAGCTTATCCACCAGTCTTGCGAAGGTAAAAATGAGGAAAAAAAATTAATAACGGGTATTTCTGAATGAACAACAGCTTAAAAATATCAGAACATTAGAAATTCTGTGCTGTTGATTTGAGGATTTTCTCATCTGATTCTTTATTCCCACAGTTCCCAGGAACACCTTTTTCTTTAATTAGAGCTGGCACAGGAGATTTCAGAGGAAATGGCTTTAAGAAAAGGGGAGGGAGATGGTTGAAAACTAGGCTTAAAATAGAAACCTAGCTCCAATTTTTAATGAGGAAATATAATCCATGCTGCTGTTTAATAATTCCAGTTACCCAATGCTTTTTAAACATGTCAAAGGCAATTGCTCATGTTGGTGTTCTTCATTTCAGACTAACCTTTACACTCAATATACACACGATAATGCACAATAAAAAGTACTTTTGCTTCATATGAGAATACATTTTATACATTGTAAGGCCAGTTCTGATCTCAGAAAGATAATAAAAGCACCGTGTGGTCAGTGGAGAAGCAGCCGGGAACAAGATAATAAATCACTTCTCAGACAGCTAACCATCTAGCACGTGATTTTAAGAAAATGCCCTATGGGGATGCAGCTGTGAGGTACACCAGCACATAAAAACCAATACAGATCTACGCAAGGATCCAGGTATCAGCTCATCTAAGCATTCCTAAAAAGATTTTAACAGCCAGCTATAAAGTATGGTCTAGCGTTACACCAGAAAACTCATCTGCACATCAATAACAGCAAAACTGCATAGATAGATATTTATAAAATTATGAATGTAAAAGATTTCTCAAGTTTATGCAAATTGTAGATCTATTTTCCTCCTACTTCATTCACAACCGGATGTTTTTTATAGTTTGGCTCTGGGATAAAAACCAAAATCAGTGTGTTTAGCTGTGAATACCGCAGCATTTACTTATATTTAACATTTTGTCTCCAAATATCATGTAATCTAATCCCATTGTATAAAGCCACACATTCTGTGTCCTGACCCCACCATTCAATTAAATGAACTGTGTGCCCCAGCCAAGCAGACTCTCCTGGCACTGAGATGACCAGAGTTCCTCTGCCAAAAGAGCTGCAGGACTGGGAGGACTCTGCCAGGAACGACCCTTTAACAGCAGGGACAAGGATGCGCTGAAGCTGTTACATCTGAGCCACAGAGGTTCATTTATCTTACAGTTATTTGTCCAATACCCAATGCCTCGACTTGATATGAATGGTAGGTTGCGATTTTTGTCTCAAAAACATCTTTGAAAGAGCTGTATTAGCAGCCCTTGCACTATAAAAATTAATTGTAATACAAGTTTCAGTATTACCGTCATATACCTAAGCATATGAAACACTTCAGTGTGCATATCTTCTAGATTCAGAAATCCAAATGAATTCAAAGCACAGAGAAAGAAGATGCACAAACCTGGCCATCCGAGTCAAAAGCTAAGCAGGCAACCCCGTGTGTGTGCGCGTCCTTCAGAACAGACACCGTCTGCACGCGGTAGGAATCCCAGATGCAGATGTAAGGGTCCTTCCCAACCTGCCCCGTAGCTACTAAAGTTTTATCCGGGTGAACCGCAAGGCTGAAATGAGACACAGTTCAAGTTATAACACACTTTCTGAATCAGTAATAGAGTATAACATGTGAAAAGTTAAAACTCAAAATTAACACTAGTTCTCAGCTCCTTTTCATTTATGGGAATGATCATATCAACGGTCTTCAAAACCCAGTCTACCCCATCGGCTTCTGTCTTAAAATAATGTTAAACTGAGACTGACATGGTTAGAGCAGAATACAATTTAGCATTTAATAATATTTTAACTAGAAAATTCAAGGAAAACAAAACTAGAGCACTTCTGAATACTCCTGCTGGCTAAGCTGTCTTTCATAGCTTTATAAAGTCAGTGGATGATTTTCTACAATTCGACCCTCTTTTACATACCAAATATTCTGAAATATGGACCAGTGGTTGAATATTGGATACTTTGCACTATGAAAAACACACACAAGAAATCCTCTCACCTTTACATGTTTAAAGATGGTAACCTCAGAAGAGAGAGAGGAATACATCATTTCCCCTACACTTGAAGAACAATGATATATATATTTTAAGATCTACTTGTAGTCACTGCTGCCTAAGGAGAGGTAAAATTTACTGTATCTTTCTTAGTTTACCTCATTTTCTCTAACAGCCAATTAGAAATAGTACTTTGCACAAAACCTGACACATCCAGTTGTATTTCTACTACTTAAATCCAAGAAAGGTGCCAGTGTTTCAAAAACTGTTTCCTGGTTTCCAGTGCTCAGCTCTGCCAGCGTTCAGAACATTCCCGTGCCCAACTCTTTTATACGCATTCTCATGCCAAGCTACCCCTGCCCCTTGAGGTATTCTCTTGGACAAAACCCAAAAGATCTAGTTTAAATATCTAGCTTGGGGATGTTAATAATAAAAACCCCTCCCCAAAGTACTATGAATACAAAAGACGGTTTTACATGGCTATCCAGGAATCAAATCTGAACAATGTCTGAGTATGTGAGCTACAGGTGGAATAAGGAAAAATATGCTCTTGATAAATTGACATTGAACAGATGGCTTAGCTTATTCTGTCCCAGGAGAAGATAATACTACTTTTTAAGAAGAATTCATGAACAAACTTTAGGAAGCTGCAAAAACTTAAGTATTCAGGTTTTTTGACATTAAAGAACAATTCATGCAAAAAGAACAATTTAAGCACAATGCCCAGTAAAACTGTTTTACCTGCTCCTGCACTTGCTCATTCTTCCTTTCCTTCACAGACCTGGATTCTACATTATACCGGGTGTCAACTAGTTCAGCTCAACTCTAAACCTCTACCGGGAATAAGGGACGACTCCTCCAGACCTAAGCTGTGACACCTATAATTAAGTTAGAATACTTTTCCTGAATGATAAAAAAAAACAGATGGAAAAGATAAATTGGGCTAATCTATCTCACTACTAGAACAGAACTGCAGCTTAATTACATCTACCACTGTATTGTACAGTTCGGTTTTCACATACTAGAACTTCCTATTTTACATTTTGTATTTCCATTCCTGAATATAAGGTTAATAACAAGAACATATTTCCTACAAAATAAATATGTCTGTACTGAACGTATCTGTTATTTGTTTTACCCCTTTTGACGCACAAAGTCAACTAGTGGGGAAACTAAAATTAGCAGGTAATATCAATTTTTGGCACCTAAACAAGCAGTCTGATTTTTCAGAACTGCTAAGGACATTCATCTCCCGCTAAGAGCCTTTCCAATGCACCAGGCCTGCCCACGTTCAGTCTGGCTGTTAGATAACCAAGTGTTTATTTTCGGCAGACAGAACAGCGGGTTACGGAGTAAGGAAATCGAGACCGACTTCAGCAACGCATCTTGGTGATTCTTTGATACCTGGACATATGATTCACATGTTTGTTGTGAATTAAAATATAAAAAGGTGTGCACACCTACACAATACACCCGCAGTGTGGGTCACTTCTGTCTTCAGATTGCAAGATTTCCTGCTGGCACAGGTTCTGTGCCCTTCCCTGCCTTTTAAAACCAGTAAAAAATTCATTGCTTGTGTTTTGAACCATTAGGTGCATTTCTTCAACCTTTCTAACAAAACACCCTAAAGCACTTCCAACAATATCACATCACTACCACATCACTGGAAAACACTGGAATACTGTGACAATCAGATTACACCAGCAAAGGCGTTACTATCGCTGCGGACAGCTGAGCAGGGAACCCTCTCCTGCTGAAGAGCTGGGGTGGAAGGGGAAAGGGCAACAGCGGCTGCTGCTGGTTCTGTGTGCTGGTGGTGGCAGCTGCTGCCCCACACGTCTCGACCTTCTCTGTGGGGCCAGGAGCAGATGCACACACAGGGCAAGAGGCAGAGGAGCCGCTGGGGAAGCGCACGGGCCCTTTGTTCCAGCGAGGGCAAAGAGAGAAGGGGATTCCTGGCACTCCGCTCTTCTGGGCAGCCCAAAGCTTGCGTGTGTGCAAAAGCTAAGCGCCCATTCCAAAAGCACTCTGATGTGTTTGCAAAAAATGTCTTTAATAAAAGTGCCTCAATAGGCACTTTGTTTAATCAAACTGTCCATTTCAGACGAACCAATATACTTTAGGTAATTTCTTAACATTACACCTTATTAATAAAAAGGTCTATTAGGAAGAGGAGATTTCAGAGAACGTGTCCTTTTCCTTCCCTTCCAAGATCAACAATTCTGAATCTAGCATCCAAGGCTGGAACCCTGTTAATTTAGGATAATTAAAGATGCCGGTTGTATTCCAGCAGGGTCTGATGAAATGCTTTATAAAAGTCATTAGAGGATCCATCTGGTCTGGGGGCCTTGCCAGATGGTAAACTCTTACTACCTCCGCATTTTCTGTTGCAATAATATCCCGCTCCAAGATTTGCTTTTTCTTTTATAATCTGATTAGAATTTCAAGGGACTGAAAGTATTTGTTTCTTGTCTTTATTTTGTTTGTTTCTGTAGCAGAGAAATAATACTGATCTCAAGTTTAAAACTGAGATGGAGCTAATTAGAAAAGTTTAGATATGGAATGCAAACTACTTCAAGTAGTTGAATTGTACATTTCAATTTAATATTAAATTGTAATTTCTGTATTTAAATTGTTCCCAAACTGTGGATAAAACTTTGTTTCTTCATAAAGCACATAGTAAAGTAACCAGAGCATTAGAGATGCTAGAAAGAATGGAAGGCTGGGAAGGACAAAGAAGAGATGGGGAACTGATGACAGCTGAGGAAAAGGAGTTCCGAGGAGAGGATGCTCAGGGTCCCCCAGGAGCCCGCAGGCAGCTGCAGAGAAGGTGGAGGTGCTCTGTTCTCAAGGACGCATGGTGAGAGGACAAAAGGCAAGAGACACGACTTGCTGCATGGGAAATTCTGTCTGCATACAAAAAAAACATCTTCACCATAAGAAGAATGAAAGACTGGGACAGGTTGCTTAGAGAAGTGGTAGAATCCCCCTCACTGGAAATGATTCAAGACTTACTTGGCCTGACAGGACCCCGGATAACCAAATCTAAGGACGTGCTCTCATAAGAAAGTGGGACTGGATGATCGCCGGAGGCTTCTTCCAAACTAGACACTTCTACGATTCCAAATACTGAAACATATCAAGAAAGTCTAAAGTAATCAAAGTAAAAGTGCACTTTGGCTCACAGCAGTTTACTTGCATTAGATAATTGTTCCCTGATGCTGTAAAAAGAAAGCAACTTCTGTGCTCTTTAATACGTGCATACGGCATTGATAGGTTCATGGAGATCTTGGACTGGCGTATCAGACGAGACAGAAGTTTAAAACTCACTCTTCTGGGTCTTTTAAATGTATCACTGCACTATCCTATTTATCAGGTAGTCAAAACACGTCTTCAGTGCAGCAGCCAAAGGCTCAACACTTGCTTTTATTGTTTTGAGAGCAGAATTTTTCAAGGTAGGTTTTCTATTTAAGAACGCCCTGTTAAATTGAATCTTTTTATATCCATCCTATTAGCTATCCTTTCATTAACATGAATGAAGCAAATACACTTTTCATACAAACTAAAGTTAGTTTCCAGAATGTCCCACCTGACAAACAAGAACCGTTTTTTGGAAGAGAAAGCAAACACCTCCAGTTCTGCATGAAGTCAACGCAGTGATTGAAAATCGCTGTGTTAGATGGAGTTGGCATCCATCTCCTGACAATGCAATTCCTTCTCAGCGCTGGGGCTGCTCTGCGCCTTGAAGCAGTCTGCAAATTCAATGCTATTCTAAAATAACTCTAGATAGTTAGACACAGATAAATTATTCTCTACTTTGAATTCACACTGGTTTAAATTTGGAATAAATTCCATGTTTAGATAAACCTCTACAGAATTATGCAGTTTTAAATAACACAATGCTATATAACGATAATGAAGATTTGGGAGGAACGCGAGGTGAATTTAAAATCAAACTCCATAGCAATACAGATACTGTCTGCATATGATTAATTCTCTTCAAAAATAAGTAGAAGAATTGGTGCTCTCTTGCTCAAAACCTGCCACAAAACATAGAGCTTGGCAGAACGCAGTGGGTCTTTTCTTAGGATTTAGGTCAAACTTGTTGCAAAGCACTCAGGGCACTGACTGTGCTGCGCTTGAGTGACAGACAGATAAATAACACAACCGCGTTTTTTCTTAATATTTTTTCTCTGTAGCAAAAAATATCTCAGAAGGAAAAATACTTCAAGAAGCTGCAAGCCTGCCCTGAAACACGCCATGACGTGCCAGTAGGTATTTTCCTCTTGGTTGCCTCCTTCTGCTCCGCGCTGCTCACTCGGAGAGCTGGGAGAAGTGACACTGTGCAGATCCTGCTGAGCACCAGGAGCTCCCCAGCGGGGTCTGGCTGCTCACCCAGGGCTCAGAGCTGCTTCACCGCACTGAACGCAAACGCTCCTGCAGGAACTCCTCATTTCACCGGACAAACTGAGCTGCGGGGTCAAAAGGGAAGATTGTAACTCACTGCACAGCAGAGCAATATTAGCAGCAAAATTAAGGCAAGATGCAGCCTGATCCCTATTTCTGAATGCAACACAAAATATAACCAAGCATAATTAAAAGGAGCAGTGGAATAAAGATCAGCAGTTAAGCGGAAGCAAACGTGGGGACCTGCAGGAGCAAGGGAAACACAGGAAGGAAAGGGGGATCTAGTGTGTGTGCATATATATGCACGTGTAATACAACTGAAGTACACACTCATATAACTGAATAACTTTTGACACATGTGAACACAGAGCTGTGATAATACTTTTAAATATACAAAATATTGCCAACCACTTGTTACAAACAACTCAAGCACAGAATATATTTGTCCTCAAAAAATAATAATATAAATGTTCATGGAAACACTACTGGGTAAGGGCACTGACAAAATTTTAATTTACTGGCTTGATTTTTATGTGGCAATATATAACACAAAACAACACGAGTACAGAAATGTATTTTTAAGATCATCTGGGAAATAAAGCATATTTTAGGTCTGAATTCTTACTATCTTACTTTTTGTTTTCCCCTTCCGTACTCCATGTGTAGGAAGAAGAGTGACACAGCTAGAGCTTCAAGCATTTCTTCATCATCCAGCCCTGCCTTCCTCCCCAGAACGAGTCATGGCAGGCTAACCCTGCGAGCAGCAGTCCTGGATGCGGTGGCCCGCCCCGGACAGCTTCCATCTGCTCGTCGGAGGAAGCGAACACCTACAGCTCCCAATGAACTCACTGCAGGCTGCGACTGAAAATCACCGTTAGGCTTGGCACTCACAACTGGTCCTGCCCACAAACCCGCCCTAAGTTTAATCATTCATGAAGTGGATGCACAGCTCGGCTGGGCTTGATAAAGGTCTTTGAAGCACACACCTTAATAGCTGTTGTTATGCTGGAGTGTACTTGAGATGCCCTGAGAAAGCAAGGGGCATTTTGACAAGGATTTTAAGATGCCCTGAGAAAGCAAGGGGCATTTTGACAAGGATTTTAAGATGCCCTGAGAAAGCAAGGGGCATTTTGACAAGGATTTTATTTCTGATCTTGTGGGACGGGTAGAATGGTGGCAGAAGCATGCAAAGTTGTAACCACTCCTGCCCCTCTAAAATTACTCTTCTTTGTCCCTGGGAAATTCCTGCTGACCTGCTCTTTGTGCCAGTGTTTGCTATTCAAGCCTATGGAGCTCTTCTGCTTCATTTCAATAAAGCTTCTTCAGCTGCTCAGCACTCATTAGACGTCTTGACAGATCAGGCCCACGAGGCTGTGCAAGCAATCCAGCCGAGCGTGGAATCTGTGCTTCACTGTGGAACTGCAGAGGGGTCACAGTGTCAGCCCAGGCTTAAAGACTGAATTGCTTTTGATCAATTGATTAAAATTTCCCCAATAACAGACAGGAAAAGAAGCAAGAGGAAAAAAAACCTCTTAAAATGTAAGGTTTTGAGCAAAAGTGTTCTGCACTTTAATGAAGGCCATCGCTGATTTACACTCATACGCACGTGTACACTGAATGAATGGCACTGCAGCACAGCCCAACAGCACCGTGGCTCCTCGTCACACGTGGCGGCAGCAGCACAAAGCTCACACAGTTCCCTACTGACGCCTTTTTCCTCACGCATATTTATTTCCTATTTATCTCATGGATATTTTGCAACTCTGAGCTTCTGCCAGTGAAAAGTCCTAGGAGATTTTCTCCAAAGCCCATTTAATGACATGGAAAGGTAAGTATAAGCAACTGTTGATGTCTCATAAATTGTTTTTTTTTTGAGCAACAAGTGATCAGGGAAAAATACACAGTGTTTCTTATCAGCCACGCTACACCAAACAGACCCTGCTGTGCAATTCTGAAATTAAACTACCATATACCAGTTTTCCCCTTCAGCTTTCACATGTATACACAGACATTCCCTCTGAATCTAATTATATTTGCATTCGCAATGATGATGGCAGCGTGCTGCAATATCTGAAAATAACCCCCAAAATGACACGACTGTGAAGAGTTTGCAAATTTGTCATATGTAGCATGGTATGAGTGTTTTTTCAAGAGAGACCTAAAGGTATAGTGGAAAGAGAGGGTCTTGGACCATGCTGAGAGCACAGAGATACTGCTGAACAAAAATAAGCTGGAAAAGTTGTGTTGATGAGTGGGGTTTAGCCAAAACAGCCAAGGGACGTTTTCTGGTCTGAAATAAAACTTAGGTGTTTGGGGTTTTTTTGGTAGAAACAGAGCAGGAAGCTACCAGAGCTATAAATTAGAAAGGAGGGGGAATATAGGCTTTTCAGATACTCGAAGGAGTTCTCGACAACCTCTTGCTGCACAGCACTGGGATTTGACACAATCACTAAGATGGAGCTGAATCAATCAGCTGTAAAGAAAAATGTACTACAGAGGGTCAGCAAAGAGCTGTATTTACTTCAGCATGATGTTTGCTCCTTGCTCTATTCTATATCTATAGTAGGGAAACGAACAACATAAAATGTTTTGAAATAAAATGAATAGTAACACATCAAGTAGATGCTCAGTTTATAATGTGGAGATAAAACCAGCAAGGTAAATGCTATCAAGTTAGCTCAATGATTTTTCAGTCCATGGAAAACTAATTATAGTCTGCTGTAAATCTAGTATTGCTCACCAGAAATGAGCCAAATTTCCATGTTTGTCTGAACACTGTCATGAAAAATACAACTTAGACATCAGATAAAACCCACAAGTTAAGAAACCATAGCCGCTGTAGCATACTGTAGCATCCTTTATTTCCTGTGTTCACCCTATTTCAGTCTGCCTGTTGAAATATCAAAGTGCAGTCAGAACGGATGACACCAACTGTGCATTGCTGCTTGTAATCAAACCGTTTACTGTTCTGATTGCATCACACTCCAGGGCTGAAACAACTGAAAATGGACTGAGCGTAGCTGTGCCTTTTCTCCCAAATGCACAGACACGATCACCATTCAAAGATTAAGCCAACAGCTCTAGAACTGGTGGTCGCATTGAACAGCAAATATCCGTGCACTAATTAGTTGCCCACAGCACAATGACGTCAATCAAGTTGTACGACTGTTGCTGCAGATGGGTCCTATGCTTGACAGCACAGCTGAAAGTATTCTTTCCCCAGGCTGATGCAGTAATTAACTGCTTTGGGATTTCCTGGATCTACTCTACTTTTTGTATAGCTAATAGTCACCAGTGAATACAGCTAGAACTGTGCACATCAGTCAAGACACAACCCAAGTCAAAACATTTGCAGAAGCAACCGAGGAGAGACGAAATGGGAGGAAAACCTTGGAGACTGGACAGATAATACATACAGCTAAAAAAGAGGAATCACGAGGGAGCTACAAAATGAATAAAATACGAAAGATGTGATAAAAATAACCAAAAAGCCCAGAGAGGAACAGTCAAGAAGAAACAGGAAATCTTATAGAGAACAAGGGGAAAAAACCCAGCCATTGTCGTAACTTTTTTGGATCACTCCCACTTTAATTTTTAGTTTAAGAGGTTTCATCTCGCCCTGTTGAAAATCCCTGGGTATATTCACATACACAACAAGTTGTACAATCCAACAACACTCATCAGCTCTTCCTAAAATATTCACCCTGGGATAATAATATTGTTTGCATAGGTTTGCCTTCAACTGATTAGCAGAAATGAGAATGTTAAGCCTAGGAGAATGGTTCTTTCTGGCGGCACGATGAAGGCATGGTGTTAGAGCTGCGTCCTGCTCTGCCATTCTTCTCACAATAATCCCCTCACACAACATTCTGAGTTTAAGCACTTCAACGGAAAGAAGTCGGGAAGAATAAGAGCTTCATTCAATAATCTATCAAAGGAATACATGCCGAGCTGCATTTGATCAGTCAGAAGCAGACGATGACTCTTCTTATGCAGAAGCCTGCAGATGTCTACAGCAATGATAAATGTGGCTGGAGAAAAGCATTCATTTTTAGATGCCCTAGACTATGGGGAGTTTTCAGCACTACTAAGGCGGCTTTTTTCTCCTCTGAACGCTGCCAGCTGACATTCCTCGTTATCTCACAGAAACGCGAAGCCAAGACTGGCAATCCCATTATTTTCAAACACATGGTATTGTGCACCAGATGATCATCAGCTCACCCTGAGGGGGATAAAAGTGGAGATAAAAATCTCCCTGTGGTGGAGAAGGGATTAGATTTAAATTTACTTGTGTACTCTGTGAATTACAACAGCCCTGTTGTGCGGCCAGTTTCACCTGCACAAGCTACCAGACTTCGGAGTATAAGGAAGGGCAGAATCTTGCCCCGTACACAGGAACTGTGTTTTAGGACTTTCACGAGGCAGCAATAAAATGTAGTCCAGCTTCCAAGTCAGCATGGTTAAGCGTCTGAGATCAGCTACGCTCTCTTGTAATTCTGAGTTGTAACTCTACTGCACCTAAAACGAGACACCGTGCTGTGCAAGGACTGCAAAGGACGGAATTGTTCATGCCATCTTGTAGCAGCCAGTGGAAAGCTCAGGTTTCCCATTGCTTCTCAGAGAACCCATCTTTGTGTTTTAGAGGTTAAAAACCAGCAGAAACAGAAAAGCAATTCTTGTACGACTGTACAGAAATCTTACACTGGAGCAGAAAACATTGCAGAGCACATAGAAACCATATTTAACATTAAAATGGGTCTATAATGCTGTAGCTACAGTGGATCGGTGGCAAGGTCACGAATATCAGTTCTGTGAGCACTCTTGCCAGGCTGTTGAAATGGTGTTTCACCACCTAATTGTGTAGAACAGAAATGCAAACAGAATTCCTAAAAATTCAATGAGTGTTTTTGACAAACACATATTGTAAATCTATTTTCCTTTTTTCTAGCAATTAAAACCCCGAAAGTTTCTATACTATAAACCATCAAACAGTTTGATTTTTCAAGAAGTGCAGTTATGAAAATAAATACACCAGTTGTTAGCTTGGTTTACATTGCCTGACACAACCTCAAGATTCTAAGTATCAAGTGTCTTTTTACTCTTACATGCAAAACTTTGTAACAGAATTTCTCTCATTTCCCAGCTGCCACATACAAAAGGCACGTTGCCCATCTATAGCCTGTTATTAAACAACAAGCAGCTAGGCATCATTATTTTTTAGAAGTAAACCAGAAATAATTAAGGATTACAAAGCAAGCCTGGGTTTCACCACTCTGCTGCACTTCTGATGATAAAGTTGTGCAGCATCATGGTAAACCCAACAAATGGATTCACTGACAACATACCAATACCCTGCACATAACATCCAGAAGGGTAAGCAGTAAAACACCAAAGAAACACACTTAGAAAACAATGCCGATCAGAATTTTCCACTGCTCGCCTTTTAGTCTCCTTTCTGGCACAGGCTTGGCCGGTCATTGCCACTCAGCAGATTGCAGCTGCTGCTCATTTGAAACGTTGCTTTTAACTACAACTTAACTGTGCTAAATTTGAACACTAGGTAGGGAAACATTTACCTTTTAATGGAAAAAATATTTAAAATCAAATAAAACTGCAAAATATTTTAAGATTTCTATTTTTTAAGCATAATAAGTGCTTACCATATCTCCTGAGGAGCCTCCATGAGTCCAGTTGAAGAACTGAACTCTGCATCTAACCCACAACTGTTCTCCCCTCCCAATTGCAGCTGCTTCACATTTGTTACCAAGTGGCAAAGCCGGTGAGTCCAGGTGCAGATAATTTAATTGCCTCTTGCTATTTGCAGCTCCTGACTTCTGTTTTTTTCAAGTTCAGCAGGTGAAGCAGAGGTGAATGACCCACCTGAGAAAAATGTGTGCTTAACTGGTGCTGAGACAACAAATCCCCCCAGGACAGAGCTGCTTTTAATCATAATAATGATAAAAAGCCTAAAATTCAAGCTCACGTTAATTTGATACCACAGAATTCATTCTACAGTCCAGGTGTTTTTCCTGGTGGGATCTCTAGTGTTTTAGACACAGGCATTAAACTAAATATCTCATAGTTAAACTGTTCACTTTGCCGTTGCCAAATGGAAGTCTTCAGATACCTAGGAAAAGGATGCCCATTTTGAAGCCTTACACTGCAATAAACCCCTATTTATCAAAAGTAATCAAAGGACACATTTTTAATAGAGTTCTGGCTTGTAGCACTGCCTGTAGTTGCTCAAGCTGAAGGATGACATATATTCTGTTCCACCTATGAAAATATACTTAAATATGGCCAACTCACGTCTTAGAAAGCCACCGCTGAGATGAGATATCGATCTGCAAGTGGAGCGCTCTCAACAGCCCAAATGCAGGCACCAGCACTGCAGGAGACACCTACATTTCCTACTAAAACTACTAAAAATACTGGAAGAACTAGACAAACATACTGAAAGCCCTTTAAAATCGTCCTTCACTCCACACGTGCAAATATTGTTGAGTTGATCTTTACAGAAATGACTGAAAGAGTAAAGAGTTTTACCACAGAGGTGTAAAACCCCAAACTACATGAATTAAACAATTTTCTCACCTACATCTTGTGAAAGGCAGAAAATCACTTTAGTCACTTAACCATATATAGAAATCAGAATTGGGAAAAGGTTTATTTTTTTATGTCTTTCCTGGTTCATTGATCATTTTTATGTTAGAATAATTCTTTGATGCTTAATATTAAAATCAACTTTGCATAGTCACTTGAAAAAACATTAATTGTTCCACTTCTTTTTCTTTTTAACCCATACTATTTTCCTGTGATATCAAATATTTAGTCTAAGTCATTTAATGCCGTGTTACGTAAGTTTGTTTCATGTTTTCCTCCCAAAAAAGCAACCAAAAAGAACACAGTAAATGGCTTTGTTAGTTACTCAGTGTATCAGTCCACCCTGGGGTGATGGTCCAGACAAAAGCAGGGGCCTGAGGAGTTAGAAAGTCCATTAGACAGTCAATTCTATTATTCCAGCAACCCGCTGTCTAACCACATAAAAGAAAGAAGCAGCTTCAAATGTAAATGCTAATACTAATTACACAAGCCAAAGCCAAATCTTTCTTTGCTTTTGTACATTGGAATCTCACAGAGGACTGTATAAGTGCTAAAAATGTATTTTTTCAGGCTAAAGTGGGCATAAACAGTGCTTTCAGATGAGAAACTGTAGTTCCTCGGGACTAGAAAATCAAATTACTTCTTAAGACTTCTATGATATCTAATCTTATTCTTGAGATTATAATTCCAAAATCGAGAGTTAATGTCAACGTAGTATTTTAATTATATTTAGGAAGAATACACAGACTTACTTTACTCTTCATGATAACTGTTTGCAAGCATATTAAGACTATATATACGTGCATAATACTATGTATACAACACAAAGAGTATGCACACGCAAGCTAATACATGGTGTGTATCTAAGAAAGCTCATGGTATCTATTGTGGGTAGTGTGTACCAGACAAGATGCAGGAGCATCAGACATCCCTCGCCTCTGCTCTGCCCCCGAGCTTCGCCTGCTCCTCCGCTGCAGCCAGCGGAACCTGCAGCTCCCAAACGCCTGTCCCACAACGGGAGGCGTCAGACGTGAGGAGCGCTAAGAGCAACAGCAATGGGAGACCAGAGAGCCAAAGGGGCTCGGGCTGTCCACCCAATGACAGCTCCAATTCTGTACATTCTTGTGTCACGTGGGCAGACGTACCTCACCAGAACACCACAAACATCAGGGGAGAGTGTCCAGTGCATCTTCTCAAGAAGCTGTATTATTTGGCACTGCATTCAGAAATCTGAAATTCCATAAAGGAAAAGGCTGTACAAAACGTGCTCTGTCTTAGTATGCTCCAAGCTTCGGCTGCAACGCTAGAAGAACTATATACAGATTTCATTCTTCATTAGCTTCAGACAGCAAAACACCCCACGCTAAAAGTGAAATAAATTAAAATGCTGTTTTCCCAATAATTGTTTACACAATCCTCATGTTTTAAGTGCATATTAAAACGTAATTTAAGATTAGAATGCAATAAATCTGTCCAATTCAATTTGCTGCATCTGCAGGGTCTATGGGGTGCACCATATATGCAGAATCCTCAGGGTGCAGCTTCTAAAATTGTGTTACAAACCAGCTTCTGAGCTGATCTGGGGATTCGTATCTCGCATTGCGCTCTCAGTATAGGCAAATACACAACATGGGAAGCAGCCGTATTTTAAGTAACAGTGCATTGGAGGAAGTCCCAGATTTGCCATAGAAGGAATAATAAAACTCAGGCTAAGCCTGCCCTTTTTGAGGCTCTTGCTAGCGGTACCTAGACAGCTGGTGTAACACATCTCCAGGAACATCAGAGCCCGCAGTACTAATACACTCGCAGCTCAGCCAAAAATACAGCCATCAATATTTTCTGATCACACTCGTATTTTTGAAAGCAAAAGATTAACAGATCTGACTGATGTGTGACACATTATCCACATTCTTCTCTTTCTTGCAAAAATATCAGCCTACCTGAGAAACAACTAGAATTTTAACATATGTTAATTTGTGCTATGTATTTTGCATAAATTTGCTTTTATTTTTGTATTATGAGGCAGCTGGAATAAGCAAAAAAAGATCTGTAATCATCTCAGAAACAAAAAAAAAAATTGAAAGCCAAAGCATCATTCCATATTCATTATTTGGATACTAAAATGGTAAAATTATATACTTTGGCTCATGATGAAGTCATAGATATATCTAGAAATATTTGCAATTTACGTGGGAAATAAGCATCATAACTTGACTGGTATATACCTTAAAAAGTGAGGTTCTTTTACACAGCATTAGATAATAATATTTTTTGTTTAATTGGAAAATGACTGAAATGATTGCATCAATCAACCAAACCTCATTTTAGAGCAATAAATACTTTTAGCTGTGTAAGTCAGCATCTAACTTGCAGATTTGGTGAAACAATGCAGATTCGTAACAAATTATTGTTTTAGCCAAGGAGTATCATCTTGTATTGACTGGAACTATAAGGTAAATAACTAGATATACACAGAAGAGTGAAAATAGAACAGGAAAAAAAAAGGATGCAAGCCAAACAGAATTAAGAGAAAATAAGAGAGCAGGGAAGTGTCCCAGATGTGTGAGTTAGTGCAGAGGAGAGAGCCCCTGAGGCAGGCTCAGGGCACAGCCTTCCAGCTGCGCGGGCTTTGATGGACGCCGGTGAAGCCATCTCGCCACAGCCTGGCCAGAAACACTCTTATGAAATCAGGAGAAGTATACTTGAAAATATAAGTGAAGTTTCTGATTAAGAAAAACCAAGATTAAATGTCTCACAACAAAACGATGCTCAAAACTTACCGTATGCTGCCAGCTTTTTCTATGAACTAAATACCTCAGGGGGTTTTCACTGGTTTCCAAAACAGCTGAACAAAGATATATGCTAAATGCATTGGCACATTGTACGAACGTGGGGCTGGGAAAGTGCCACATCAGTGAGCCAGGAGAGTGAGCGACAAATGCACTTTGGTTTTAGTTCCGTTTGGGGTGGTGGATGCTACAAGAAACTGGTTATAGCAAACTGTTGAAACGTAGTGAAGCTCTTCTGTTTGTGATTTATTGGTCATATGCTATAACCAGTAAACTCTAGATTTGGACGTGTTAGTGTACAGCCAGTAGAGCAAGCCACAAATAATGGTTGTGGCTATCACTTTTTTTTTTGGTGACTACCACTTTTCTTTTTATTTCTTTTTTTTTTAAGCTTATACACCAGTGCCAAAAAAGCCCCTCCTGGCACAATTCAAGAGCTTATTTTTCATACTAGTAATGTTTCCCTGAAATTCTTTCACAATTCAAAAAATCTCAGATTTGTAGAGATTTAACATTTCTATTTAGTTTCAACTGCTGAGCAGTGTTGGGTTTAAGTCCAGTACCCTCATAAACGGAATGAAGGACAGCAACCCTCATCACTGCTACCGCCAGCACCCAAGAAAAAGTGTCCAGAAGCCAAAGCAGTAATTCAGGGGTGGTCACAATCCAGAGAATTTCATTGTCAGAGTTCTAATGCTAATGATCTCAAATTATGGTGAAATGGACTTCCTGGAAAGCTCAAGAGAGGCTTGTTCCCAAATGTGTTGCTGTGTGAGCACACACCTTACTGAGAGAGACATACCCCTGTTTATCTAGAGATAACTCACAACTGCATAGACTGTGGCTGTCATCATCCACAAATCCAAAGCACATGACATGCTGTAACATGGAATAGAGATCTGGGGCTTTTTTAATATGGAAAATTTGTGTCAAACATTTAGTCAACAATTCATTGGAAAAACCAAGTATATATATATCAGGTTTTATATATGTATGCATTATTTCATTCTACGTAATTATATATACACACACACTATATATATATGTTTGTGTGTGTCTAAATGTGTTTTTAAAAATATTAAAAGCCAGAACACAATCCTGAGAAACAACTGAGGTGGATGAGTACACAGAAACTACAGCCCCACTGGTAGTAACCTGTGACAGCTGCAGAAAATGCTCACTTTCGAGGGAGTTAAGCTGATTGAATAGTTATATCTGATAGGGGGGAAGAAGGCAGAAAAAAATCTGTGCAGTGCACTAACTGTCATCATGTATAAAGTAATTCATACCAAACTAAATGACAAGGTAAAAGACCGTTTACCTCTAGGCAGTGGGGAGTCCCATAGATTCAAAGTGAAAAATAACAGATACCACAGGGAAAACGTGAAATGCAATACACTGTGTACAGAGCACATTCAGAGTAATTCCATCAAATAACTGTCTAAAACAGCAAGAAACAGAGCATTCTAAATAACTAATTTACCATCGGTGTGTTCATACTTGTTTTAATCCGTTGAAAAAACAAAATATCATGGTTATTCCTGATTTAAATTATCTTACGATCCATCATCAGGTCTAGGAACTAACTGAGACAAAATTGTAAAATTATACTGATGTAGACACAAGTGCCAAAATATTCCTTGCTCAGATAAACAGATGCTGCACTCAGCTCTCTTGCAGAAAAATCATATTGCATCTCACATGATGCCAGCTCTCAGAGAAAAATACTATCTAATCAGATTTAAAGTATTCTGAAGATAGGCATTCACAAAAATAAATAGCTGTCGCCCATCTTCTGTGTAGATCTACGATTTCCTCACATCACTAGTCACACTCCTGTACTCAGCAGATTTTGGAAAGTCAATCTCTTTTTCTCGCCCCAAACCTAGTATGTTGATTTCTACAGCTTCCAGTCTTTTTCCCTCGTTTTGAACTCAGCCTAAGCCGTGCACTCCGAGGTCACACGGGGACAGAGCCAGCGCTGCCACTGCCAGCAAACACACCAAGAGCTCCAGAACGCACAGACACTTCCAACGGGAGTCTCCGCACCCACCACGACTCCCAGCATCTCTTGCAATGGTTATTATGTTCATCACTGATGGTCTCATTTGAATGATGCCTCGTGCTGACATTTTAAAAGAGAAAAGCTTCATTAGCAATATCAAAACCATGCGAGCTAGAACTAGTGTCCACTGAACCACAGAAGTTTGTATTAAAAGTTTCAGCAGAGTTTCATAGTAAATTGCAAAGATTTTGAAAAGTATAAAGGTTGTTTAGATTTATCATGTTAGTATTTTAGACTTAAAGATGCAATCTTAGTTTTCTCCCTGGAAATCCAAGTATTTTCTAGAAATTTTAGGCAGTGAACATTAATTTACTTTCAACCTTTTTAAATGATCCATCTGTGTTAACAGAGCAATTCATATGTCAGCACATGAGGTGGTGCCCACAGAGACATCGCGACAGCTGAAAAGTAAATTATGTCTGTGGGAGCTCTACAGAAAGTAAAATAGCAAAGAATGAACTTGGAAATGGAGCATGTTCCTTGAATCAGGTAACTTCTGCACTGGATACAAACCAGAGAGCTGGAAAAAAAAAACGTATGAAGGGAAATCTTTCAGTACCTCTAATTTAGGCAACCAACCTTGAAAAGGTTTGAATTGCCTGCCTGGAAACACTTTGCCTTTGACAACTGAATTAGCTTGGGCTCTTGGCTTTAGTTCCTCAAGTAGCAGCTAATCTAGATAACAGAAAAAACCTATGTAAACACCTGCCACAACGTTCAAAGCCCGCAGGCTGCGTGCACCATCTGACTTGGTATTAACTTATCTTGAGTTAGGCAACACCGACAAGAATGATTTATGGTTGCTTAACAATGAATTGTTATAAAATGTAAATACAGTAAGTTTCAAATAAACAGTAATGTCCTGTAATTAAATTAATATTTTACATAAGCAACAGTAGGTAAAATTTTCAGTATCAAATTGCCGAGGAACCAGAGTGTCCCTGGAACTGTTCCTGTGGTGAATGACTGATCATGCATTTTGAAAGGATATTCACAAATCACTTCAGCTTATTTTCTCCTCAGCAGAACTGACTGCACTGGGCACCCTCATAATAAAGGGCCTTCCTATTATTCAAAACACATGTATCTCTTTACGTGATATACAGTCATTAATTATCCAAACAGTTACTAATTTTACCTATTTTATTCAATGTGCAGCCGGTGACAGCCACAAATACGAAAGAGCAGTTGTTGTAAAGTTATTACACTGCCAAAATCCATGAAATGCTGTACTTCAGAGAGATTACAGTTATCCAAAGAATGCCTTTTGAACTTTTATTTGGTGAGACTAATACCAGGAGTTATATAAACAAACGTGGAATTATGGCTTTTTATGTAAGCGCTATGGCTCGTTCTCTTGCCTATTATTATGTCTCTCTTCCTCTTGATTTCTTAGCAAACTTTGCAAAGCAGAGATTTGGAACGTGGAGTTGTGCTTCCTGTGAAATCCCAGAGAGCAGGTCTCATCAGAGCCCGTTCTGCTGTATTTTCGGCTCAGTATTGTGCTGGAGACTGAAGTTTCATGCCATTATGTAACTGCCTGGCAGCCTGTCGTTCAGGCAGTTATAATCTGGTTTACTGCTCGTCATTTACTAATCATGTTTTCTCTCTAGCTTACAGCATCACGGACGCTATAGGGTTTTCTGCCTTCTGCATCGCAGTGGGAAAGACAGCAGGCGTCATACCACAACTGCCAGCTTCATCTGGAGCACAAAACAGATCTTCCTTTTCATACCACCTTCTCTATTTACTAATGCCTCCGTAGAAAAGCATCGTGCTCCCCCCTTACACAGAGAAAGTGGGTTTTGCTAATAGTTCATACGATACTTGGAGGCTAAAAGTGAACAGAATATTTGAGCACAAACCCGATTTAAGATTGGGGAGTGCCGTTTAAATAAGATAAGCTAATCAACTGCAATCAGTTTGGTTTAGCAGACTTGCCGATTTAACCGTATGATGGCAACCAGACAGGAGTGTGAAATAGCAATGGGCTTAATTGTGTGCAGGGACATAAAGAAACAAGACCCTGCTTTACTGATGTAAGTATTGATTAGTTTCAGAGATTTAAAAAATATAAGCTTCTAAAGATTTCATTTGTTCTTGTATGCAGTTCACATACCTACTTGCTCTCCTATTCTCTTACAGGTTTCCTGAGCAAAATGTCCTCTCTGCATGAAATAATTTTGAGAGCAAAACTGCATCCACTAGATAGCTATCATAAAAAATGTATCGTACCTAACTCTTCAGTAGAAACTTTAGCTAAACAGTACAATGGACACGCTCTCCAAAAGCCTATCCCGTTCCTGGCATTTGTTGTTCATGCAAGCCACACATTTTCTGTACCACACATACTATTATTTATAATTTCCCCATTAATCTATACTGCAACAAAAATTGTTAAAGTATACACTGACATTACCAGTTTGGTGCAGGAGTTGAAGAGTGTAGGCTTTTGCCACCTGTGCTTCTGAAGATTTATTATTCTAGAATCCTTGCCTACATCTACAGAGCAGACAACAAAACAAGAGGTCAGTATCGTTCCATTCAGAAACAGTCATGGGATCGGTGTGTTATTCAGAGGTACCAAAACACAGAAACTAAATCTGGCTGACACATAAGCCTCGGTCTAAAATCACTTGGTTGTTCTTCACCTTACTCATCACAACTTTTTATGAACACAGTGGGCTATCAGTGCCCATTTCTTGGCTATTACACCAGTTTAACAATATCCCGAGGTAAAGTTTTACACGTTGATGCACAGGAGATGGATACAAACTGCTTGATAGCCACTTCATTACTGGCCTAGCCACTTAACAAGGTTAACTAGCCTCTTTGGTGCTCCTAGCCCATTTTCCGTTTATCCCAGGGTCCCTAAGGTAGTGGTCGCATCTCACATAATACACCATACATGCTGCTTTTTTTCCTCCCCATTTGCTCCCAAAGAACATCAGCCTACTCATGACTCATTGCTTAAGCTGAGAAAGCTCTTCTCTCTCCACTAAATACAAGGGAAACAAAGGGAATTAGCTCTCTTGATCTCAATTCTTTGTTAAACAATTTCCCGTCACAATATGGAATACCAAAGTTTCATTTGAAATTAAATTGAGAGTCCCATACTAAAAAGAAGTCCTGTCCCGCCCCCCATTTTAATTACATTCTGAACAGCATAACATGGGGTATAGAAAACAATTCATTAAATGAAGAAGCATGGGAACTGTAACAGAGAAAGTGCCATGTGTGGAAAAAAAAAAGCATATAAATAATAAAAAAGCATAGTGACATTTATTTAACACACTATTTAACAACATTAAACAACCAAAAATCTTTTCAAGTCTCAAAGAGAAAAAATTTTCACATCCTGACCCAACATCCAATAAACTTAATCTTTAATAATATCAAGGAACGCTCTGAGCAAGGTTTTGGATAAGCAACCCTTCCACCACAATAAATACTTGTGAAACTTCAGTACACAATCCCCTTCTGTTTCTTCCAGCGACCATGCCTAGCAAAAAGAGTGGCCACCAGAACTTCATTAAATAAATAGCATTTTCCCCTATTTTTTTGAGATTGAAAGCAAAACAAGCAATAAGCTCATTAGAGGAATTTTTATGTGGGATTAATTTCTTTCATATGAAACTCCTTTAACAACCTACTCTCTCAAAACAGCTCCCAAAGCCCGTTAGTGTACCTGGATCTCAGACTCTGCTTCACCCTACGTGTTCCAAGGTCTTTCAAATTTCAATGGCTTTGCATAGGAACTTGCACAGCATTTGCACAAGAAGCAGGTCTGGAGTTTCTGTTGTCGACAATCTGGGATGGCTTCATTGCTACTTTGCTATCTTTTAGCTCAGCACATTTTAGCAGCCCTGCACGTACACCTTCTGTGACTAAAGGCACGGCTTGGCACAAGACACAGACAGGACAGTCACCCATGCGCTTACGGGAAGAAACAACCACAGTAACTTCAGCATCATTCTATAGCAAACAAGTGCTGTCACTTACTGTCCAAATGGTGGCAACTAAACATACATTTTAAACATTTTAGATCCCTTTGAATAAGCACCATCCTACAAACAGAAATTTTATTATAATAAATAATTTAAAATATTAAAGTACAATTCAGATATTTTAACTCCGGCAGTTTGATTGTGTACCTCCACAATTTAATTATTCGAAAATAACGTTCAACAACATATGACATTGCTTCAAGCATCGTATTTCTTTTTTCCCAGCTGCAGAACAACTAGAAAACGTGCAGTCATGTTCCAATACGCATCCTGTCTCCTGAAATGATCACTCTAAAGAACAAAGCAGGCCTCCAGTCACTCTTGCAGCACAGTAAATCTCATCACCGCTGGCACATCCGCGTTTTTAATCTCAATCTGTCAGCACAGTGGAACACACACACCGGCATACTTACAGCAATATTCTGATATCTGACATTGCTATTACATTTTAAGCAGCCTTACATAAACGACATGCTTTGGTACCCATAGATTACGGGCTGGCTTTCCAGGTACTGCGCCTGGGCAGCAAACACTGCAGAGAGGCCATGCAACTGGGGGATGAAAAATGTGCTTTTGTAAATGCACAAGACTACAACATTTCAGATCGCACAGGAAACTGGGGTATATAAAAAGTGCAGGTGAAGTCTGCAATACGCTGTCAAAGGCGTTCTCTCCGTAAGTTTTGACATATTCAGGAAAACTGTTCAATACTGCAGAAATTCTTGGGAATACAAGAACATGAAGACATAACTTTTTTCCTACACCACTGGAAAAACTTCTCAAGGGCAGGAAGCTCTGTTTACAAGGAATTGCGTAAAAATAAATGAAATAAATTGGATTTTAAATTATAATGAGAACTATCTCAACTGGTTATATTTTTATATTTGCTGTTTTCTGTGGCAAGCTTTTTTGGCTTTCACATGCATAAATTCCAGAAAAATTATAGGAAAGAACAGCCTCAATTCAACACTTCAGAGAAAGAAAATAAAAGGAGTGATCTAATTGCTTGTTGCTATACAAGTAATGCACAATATAAAAGAAAAACTTCTGTTCCTTTGAAAGTGTTCAATTACTGTCAAAACCAATGATCCAGTGTTGCAAGTGGTTATACTAAACATAAATCTCACACTTGTATGTTTTGTTTAAGGCAGGGACGCTGCAAGATTCTCATTAATACATTAACTAACAGCCATTACGATGAGCTGCTACAAAAGCCCACTTTTCAATTACTCAATAAGGAAAACAACCCCCACGTGTCAATATTACAGCTTCTGAAACCTAATCCTGCAAAGCACAAGTGACTGAATTCAATGAATACAAGTTACATGTGTAATATGTCCACACACCACCTTCTACACTAAAATGTAACGATGCTTCAGCTAGATGACATTTCAAGATCAAACTTAGAGCTACCATGCAAGACATTTGATGACTGCTTTGTGGCCTGTGCCACAGACCTTTGGGTAAACCATAGGGCTGACAGCTCAGAGAAAGGAGGCGCATTCTGACCTTCCCCATCCCTCCATTGCTAGGCTGTACTCGGCAATCAAAGCCTTCCATTTTTGAAAAAGAGGGAGGGAGGGAGAGGAACAAGGTGTATTTCGTCCCCTTCGATTGCGAAGTAAACTTCATAAATGACATGGCTTTTTAGTCTCCAAACAAAACGCATCAGCAGTCTTGAGAGACCAGAACCAACGCTATTCATTTCAACCACGTTGATCCTCTTTTACAGCAACAGTGCTTGTTAATCACTAGTATTAACTATTCCTCAACTAAATAACATGCAAGAACTGTATCATATGACTGGAAGTTCCAAAAGCAGCACAGAATCATTCAGGTTAGCAGGCCACCCCGTCCCACCCCTCCACAAAGCAGGGCTCACTTCACAGGGAAATGTGGCAGCTCAGGACCTCAGCTCATCATGAGGATAAGAGGAGGAAGCACAGCAACCTGTGGTGGCTTTGCACTGAAAACACACCACTTCAGAACTCACGTGTTCTGAACATCCACCCCGTTAGCTGAGTGCAGCATGTTAAGTTCCTCATACAAACAGGACTTATTTTCTCCATTAATCCAATAGAGTCTGTTCTACTTTAGCCCAAACTAAATTACGTCCAACTGCATTATCTTGATACAAAGCAAGAGGCATGGCTATTAAACTTGCAAAAACACATCAAACACACACTTTTAAACATCTGACCTTTTCACCAAGGACAAATACCCACTTTCATGATCTTAATAAACACTGCAAGCTAATGCACAGGTTCTCAACCCTCTGAATCATAGGTTCATCATTTTTTCCACAAATTAGTATTCACAGAAACCTCTGAGCACAGGAGGAGCTAATGGCAACCCTGGGAAGCAGACGATCTTCCCACTTCTGGGTCTTCCAGTCCTAACAATTTTGCAGTATCTTTCCAAATTTGAAAGTTTTATTTTCTTAAATCATGTTTCAAATCTCTTTAGAAATTACAACCTGTGGACTGCAAATGTATGCATTGCTGTTTAGAAGCTGGTCTCAGGCAAGCAAATACCAACACAACCAGAAAAACTGGATAAGTACATTCATTCCAATTGGATGATAACTGTGAAGCCTAAAGAGTGAGAATTTAAATCCCTGCATTTATTAGCCATCTCAGCAGTAACAACACAAGGAACCACCTACTCAAAAGTACTTACAGCAATGGGATATTGTATCAATAACAACTGCGAAGTGCATCAAAAGCAAAGGAGGTGATCGTTACTAGGTGCAGAATGTTCTAGCGGTGTTTTGGAGATTCTCTACTTCCTCAAACCCCACGTGACAGCAACATTTCCTGGCCACCAAAAACTAAAATCAGCAGTTATTTGAGTCCTGCTCCTGCTTTCTGGATCCAAATGTTTCATTCTTTGTTGAAACTATAATCATCCTACAGAATTTTGATTTGTTGCAGATCAGAAACAAAACTCACCTTTCCAAAGCATTAGCTGGACATACAGCAAGTCCCTCAATGCACCTGCTAATGTGAACAGGTGGTCGCTAGTTTGCTTTAAACAGCAGAACAGGCACAGCCAGCATCCAAGTACAAACACCATACAAATACTCATATTCTTTTTGTTCCCATTGTATATTAGAACTGTGACACTGCCGAAAGCAGTCTCCTCATATGAGGTGCCTTTTAAGACACGAAGGTTATACCACACAAATGGTTTTGGGAGAGAGGTTTTGTCTAGTATAATAATGAGGACATCTTTTGCTCAGCTGATGGAATATTTAAAAACAACAAAGAAGAGAGAACCAAAGCATCACTGTCTAACCAAAAACCAGTGGATTTATAGATATTTCGCTGTGTCTTTATAATTCTAGTACTTAACGAGAACTCAAACACAAGCTCAGAAATACACGACTTTGCATTATACTTCATATTCCATAGAGGATCAAAATTTCTGTCGAAGGAAATCTTCAATTTCATGATACTGCAGATGCATCTAAAATACTCTTCATTTTCTGAAGGATCTGAACAGCCAAGTGTCTATTTAAAGTCTTTTGGAACTGATAAAACTTTTGAAATCAGAATGAACTTTAAGGCACATCCACTGTATTTCATGAAATGCTACTGTATTCTCTAGGGGAGGAGAGGAATGCCACGAGCTTACCCAGCAGCCAAAAGCTCTCGCTGGGAAAAGTGGACGGTTTTCTGTAAACAAGGCTCCAGAATGATCACAGGACTATTATGTGATTTTGCTACCGAGTGTCAAAACTCTGACTTCAGCAGATGTTTCCACAGCGCTACTGCACCATGAGTCACCTGGGACTGTTCTGGTTTCACATCATCAAGAAAATGCTTCATTCATGCTGAATTAGGTGAATAGGGAGGGCAGCAGTTAGCTGGGCTCAGAGGAGAGGCGTTACCACGCAACGTCCTTTATAAGGATATTCCACATTCAGATTTCAGTCATAAAGTAGTAGAGACCACATTTATTTTCTATTTTACTGATGTAAATTTCTGCATTTTGGACAGGTTTTTTGAAAGGCTACCTTGAACTCTGTAACCACATTTTTATTTTGCTATCTTGTGAGGTGCAGTAAAATTAATATTTCAGTAAGACAACAACATCAATTAAACCCACTTCTTCGACAGTACTTGAAAGAAACAGACAAAAAAATGATAAGACTAGAAGCAAGACCTGTGCTTCTGAAGCCATCTTGCACCAGCACGCTTGGGATTTTTTGGCTGGAGTACAAACAGCTAAACTTGATTTTGAATGAAATTTTCCAGGTGATATTAAAAAAGAGATTAGATTGAGCTATGTGTCAGATTTATGGCACTTTTGTGCTGGGATTTGCTGAGCGTAAGGAGAGATACACCTGCCTTCTGTAAGACATCAGCATCGGTGAGCGAGGGTCCCAGCCCAGGAAAGATTAAGGTGCCGGATCCACGATTTTGCAGCACTGTTGCACTAACATCTTCCCAGTGCTTTTCTGTACTGAAATAAAATGCTTTGCTTTTGGTGCAGTGCAATAGAAAAACTTACTACTGCAACATTTTGAAGCTTTGCTACAAAAACAATAATAATAATCATCAGTATCTAAAAAGCCAGCTTTCAGCCAGACTGCTGCTAACAAATCTGAGCTGCTTCACAACAAGAGGTACGAGCTGAGCTGTAAGCAACAAGGAGGGGGTATGCACCAGCCCTACATTCTCCTCCCTTCCCTTTAAACCCCACCCCACCCCACTGCCAGAAAAGTCAGCCCCCTTACCTGATAATATCATCGTTGTGCCCGAGGAAGAATTTCTGGGTGTGCTCTCTGGTGTTATAAACCACGCCGACTCCAGCCACGAAGTAAACCACCTCTTTGCCTGCCGTGTAGTACAGGTTGTTGCGGCACTGGTGACCCCGGTACCCGTAAACCCACTCCAGCCGGAGCTGGCATCTGGGAGCTGTCCGATCCGCCATGATAACCAATCCCCTCTGCCCACCAGCACACACAGAACCCAGCGCCCCCCTTCCCTTGGCTCCTTATCCCCGCGGGGTTTGCCCCTTCACAACGTTAGTGATGCCTGCCCAGCTGCCGGAGCTTCAGGTGGCACTTCCCGGCGACGATGAACGAGCTTAAACGGCAAACACATTGGCGGCTCAGGTCTGCCGCGCCGCCGTGCTCACTGCTGCGCTGCCACCATAATCTGCTGCTGCCGCTGCCCAGGGTGAGCAGCTGCTGCCTCCCCACCCAGGCAACTTCTTGGAGGAGAAGGGAGATCGCAAAAATACACCTACATAAGCAGCACAGAGGGCTTTTTTTTTCTTTCCGAAGGCAAAGTAACTTCTGTGCGTCACCACCGCCACCTGCCAAAGGCTCCCTGCTGCATCTCGCGTATTGCACCTTCTTGGCTTCCTGCAGAAAGCTTCCCGGGTGCTCTTCTCGTCAAGACAGCTATCTTTGGGTTAAAACTGAAAGAGAGAGAGAAAACAAACGCCGTGGTTTTCAATTGCAAAATGCAAGCGTATTTAAAATGCAAAGGGACTAGTGACTACTGGGGGGTGAGGCACTGTTTGGATCCCTGCTGTGGCAGTTCTGAGTAGGCTACAGTCTTTAAAGCTTTTCAACAGGATCTGATGCTCTGAGTCTTATACGAGATGCTATTGAAAGAGAGGATTCATATACAACAACCAGCACAAATACGGTAACATTACCCCATCATTCCTCATCCTCCAGCAACCCCAAACTTCGTCCTTCTAGAGTCTATAGCTACTACACAATTAAAACAATTTTATGTTCCCATTTTTCCGTCAAAAAACACTCAGCTTTGCCACGAAGTAGGGGGGAACTGTGTTGTTGTTTGGTTTGGGTTTTGCTTGTTTAATTTATTTGCTGTCATCCTTTGATACAATATTCCCAAGGAACACGTTTCCTTGCTTCTCATCTGCTTTTTCTATGGCAAGATTTGTATTGTCATTCTCAGACGAATGTGGTTGCTTGCAATAAGACATCCACCACGTTACAGCACCACCCAGCAAGAAACCAAACCCAACCCTCCAGAAACTTGCAAGAGAATGCTAAAACCAGAGGAGCAAACCCAAAGACTCATTCGCGGAGCACAGTGCCAGACTAGAAGGCTAACCCTTTTACCTCTCCCCACACAACACGCCTCACGTTATGTGTCCGAACTGAAGCGCGGTGCGTTGGTCCCGGCTCACACACACGCGGCTCACAGCGCCGGGACACAGGCGACACAACCGCCCTCAGCGAACTGCGCTCCAGGGGGAAGGCAAACCTGAGAGAAAAACGCGGCATCGCACCCCGAGCAGCCGCCTCCACAGGGAGCACCGTCCCTCCCCGCCCCCGGAGAGCCGGAGCACCGTCCCGCGGGGCGGGCGGACCTGCCCGCGGCGCCTCAGGCCGGGCACCCCCCGCTCCCCCTCATGGCGAGGGGCGGAGGCACCGCCCGCCCTCAATGTCGGGAGGAGCAGCGGCTCCCCCGCCGCCCGACAACAGCCGCCCCTTCCCGGTGCGCACCGGAGCGGATGGCCGGGCGAGCGAAGGCAGCCCCCGCCGCCTGAGGAGCCTGAAGAGCCTGAGGAGCCGCGGCGCCTCACGGGGACGCGAGTTCTGGCGGGCGGCGGCTGCCGCTCCCAGAATGCCCCGCGGCCACGCGCCGCGCGTTGCCGTGGAGACGGCGGATCCCGCGCGGCTCTTCCCGCCCTCCCGAACGTGGCCGCGGCGCTGAGGCGGCGACCGAGCTCCCTCTTCACCGTTACCGTGGGCTCAATCACCTCGGCTGGGTTAATAACCGCGCCGCAGCTGCCTCGTTCGCGTATTCCCACCGCCAACCTGAAAAAAGAGCGTGAACTGTTCAACACCAGCTCACCCAAGCCCTTCCCTGCAGCGCCGTGGCTCGCCACGCAAGTCACGCACAAACACGTTGAAAAACATCTTTCCGCTTTTCCTGGTTCACAATCGTATCCAAGTCTCACGGTAATTTAGAAAAATGAAGATAAAACAAAAATACTTTAGACTTTTTGTACTTTTGACAAATACATTTGACTTTTTCCCAGCAGTTAACGTGGCAAATGTCACCATAGAAAATACACCGTGTTTTGTCCAGACACAGCCAAGCGCGCAAACCAGTACCACAAATCCCCTCTTCAAAACGAAGGGTAACTCAACACAGAAAACACCGCATATATTCACACTCATGTGCTGATCCCTGCAGTTTAAAATCTGTCAGGACAAATCTTTTTGTCTAATTTAATCTCCCCTTGGTAACACTCCTTCAGTACAACCTCGGCGTATATTTTTTTAATTTGTGATATTTAGTATGGTCAAAGTGCTGGGGGAATTAAACAATACACATTGCTTTACTACAAATATATCCTCTGTTTTATAAAAAAATGATTTGTTATAAATCATTCTCATTCCTGTAGCAACGAAGCGCACTAGTCATGAACACCACACAAATGTTTAAAAACCCTCTTAAAACTAAACGTGGAATGACAAGTTCAATTCCACTTATTTTCCTATAATCTTTATTTTGTGAATTTTCTTTTTGTGATTGAATTACCTGCCATGGCGAGGGGGTTTTTGTTTGGTTTTGGTGGATTTATTTTTTTGGTGGATGTTGTTTTTCCCCAATTAAAAAAAGGCATTATTATTACTTTCCTATTAGAAAGAGTCACGTTGCTAAAACTGTTCCTCAGTACTGCGACCTACCGTTCATCATCAGCACAGCATAAGTATCACTGATGCCTTCATGTTTGCTTTCTGGTGTTGATACTGGGTATAAATCTGACAATGTCTGAACCTATTTCCAATCAAACGTAACTCTTGTAAAAACCAACACTTAAAAACACATTTAAGAACATAACGAGAATATATATTCATTTTTGCAGTAGCACCACTGTTCTTCCTCCTCATTGTAGCATTGTTAGCCCAGAACATAGATATTAATATATCGCATGACATTTACTTCTTTTGTTCTAAACGTAAAAACAAACTAAGGGAGTATCTCGTATGACCAAGGGATTATTCACTGCTGATGGGGTTTTGAGGAGTTTGTGGGGGTTTTGTATCTGTTTTTTTAACTGTTTTGTTTCCTCGTGTTAAAGCAGCCACAAAGCACCGCATCTCAAATGAACTCCAGTCCTCTGTGATAGATCCTGCCCACTCCATACAGATCTGAGCTGTGATTAACAATGAACACAGAGATTTTCTCTCCCAGAAACATCTGTGTTATGCCCTAGATCTTTGCTACACAAACCCCATTTATAACTCATATTTTTTATGGATGAATGTACAGTAGATGGACTGAGATAGCATGTTAATTGGTATTTCAAAACAGCTCTGATTTGAGCTATAAATAATTTTTTTAAATGATACAAAAATCTATAAGAACTTGGGGGGAGGGACCAGCAGCAGGAGCTGTGATCTCACTCTGTTTGTTGCCTGGCATTACATTAATCCAATCCTGACTGATGCCTCTCAGTGTTTTTACAATTCAACCACAAAATAATACCAGGGGAATTGGCTCTAAGCTCTTATTCCTTGTGGGCAGAGACACTGATTTGCATTAATGAAATGCTGGGATCTGGCCAGAAATAGCATTAGGAAAATAACAGAAAAGAAAAAAATGGAGTCTTTTCCATCCTCAAATGCAAAGCAAGCCCACTTCTGAACGATCACACATACCACACTCTTTCAAATCCCAGCTTGGAGAGAAGAGTCCGTACTGGACTCAGCTTCTTTCCTATAATGATTCACCTGGGACGTGTCTAAATCTTGCTGCAAGTCTACGTAGCTCTTAAAATCTGACTTTTCCAAGTGAAGAGAACTTGGATCCAAGCTCTCAGCTCTCTGGAGTGCACGAATTCCACCGGACTGTCCAGGTCTGTTGGAGCTCAGCATCGCTCTGCACGGGGTGACCTCTTATGGAGAACGCTGGTACTCCCTGAACGCAGGAAACATTTTCTCAGCTGGGTGTGGGAGTAAAAGAATAGCAGGATTAATAAGAAACTAGCGACAAAATTCATGTGAGGCCCAGATGATTCCTACCGTTATAATATAAAGAACCACCACAGCACCTCACCTAACAGTTACGTGAAATTCATTAATATACAAAGCAATACTTCAAACATAGGACACGTCTAATAAATGTGCACTGTAGATTCGATGTTCACAACCACCGGGCTGAGCTTCAGAAGCTAGGGAGGATTCGTTATCAAATACACACGTAAGCGCAACATCCTTTATTTCATACTCTACAGAATGACCGGGTATTTCATTGCGAAACAGCCCCTTCAGTGTCTCGGCGGGCTGCGCGGTGCTGCATTATGACAGACTGCAGATGTGAGCACGTGGGCGGCCGCCATCTCCTCCGGATCTGCCTCCAGCGCACGCTGTGACACGGCGCAGCCCCGCCGGGCCGGGGGACGCTGCGGAGCACCAAAGGCCACCAGCGCAGTCACAAGCAAAACCTCTAACTCTTGTGCTTTTTGCATTTAATTGCGGTATGCTGTAATCTAATTATTCTCACTATTCACCCCGTGTGCTGCGTCGTGGGTACGTTTTATGCCTTACCTCTCTGCACTGTAATCTTGCTTAAAATCCTTTGAAACACCGAATCGCTGCCACAAGGCTGGGTAAAAATGTTCGACAACAGGTGACAAATTACATTTAGCAGTAAGAATTAAAATAATTAGAGCCTCAAGTGCTGAATATTGACCCCTCAACTAGGCCTGTAGCCATGGGGCCAATTAAAACCCCGATGCACTGAGGACACAAGTGATTTTTTACCTGAATTTCATACCTGCGGGTGAATCCTTCTGCCACCTCTGCGATCGCTCCTGCTGTCAGGACGTGGCCTCTTGGTCGCTCCACAGGCAGAGGCTGCAGGGTCAGAGAGCTGAATTCTGCTTTTTCCAGTAATTTCATTCTTAACAGTAAGTCAGCCATCTACCACGGCCTGATTATCTAATTTATTTGTTTTAATGAAAAGGACTAGTGTTTGTTCCAGCTCACTGGGATTTAAGTTTTGATGTTTATTCAACCACCTGTGATTAGCCAAGGCGGAAAAAAACACAAATATCCACAAAAAAAGCAAAACTGCATCATACCTGCAAGTTATTAATTACAAAAGCATGTTTCTCAAAGACCCCGCATTGCAAGTCCATTCTCTGTGAACTTCATCATATAAAAGAGATCACGGTGAGGTGCAAAGCTGTCTCAATCAGTACTTCACAGGAACAGGGTTAATCATACACATCTACTTCACCATTACTCTTCCTCACACAGTACAGCCCTTCGAAATAACATGTTCTCTATGTAGAACAGATGGACTGACATCATTTGCATCAATTTAAAAGAAAACCCTCCCACCCATTTCATGCTTAATTCCTACGGCTAATGAGTTTTGTTTTTTCCCCTCATTGTACTAAACTGGTGAGGATGTGGACAGACCCTTTGGGCACAGCTCTCCAAGCCTGGAAAGCTCCCACCAAGAGGACAAAAGGAGTGCAGACTGACCTGACCAGAGGATGATTGCTCTTTCCATAACGATAGTAACGCAGCTTTTTCTTTGAAAATCTTAAGGTTCAACCTCTATATTACTTCTGCAATGTATCTCCAGAGGAAACATAATTATGGGTTATCGTACAAAACCTCCTAAAACAGCAAAGCGCGGTGCAGTGTTAAACTGTACTGCACATCCTCATTCTCCAGCCAGGTAACCGCAAGGAATATGTTTCGTCTACCACGGGGTCTGACCATGTTCAGTGCTGCAATTCACTAATGAACCTGCTCCAGTTCCAGTCCCGTTTCCACCGCCCATCCTTAGTCCTTCCTCCTCCTCTGCCGTTCCCCTTCACGTAACCCAAGAGCCATTCCCCGCTGTTCCTCTCCACCAACCCGACTTCTCTGACCTGCGGTCGCGGTGGCTCCTCCTGCCTCACCAGCTCTGTCTGCACCGAAACTGCACCTGACGCTCCAGCGGGGAAAATGGGCCGGGCTTAACTACACCTGCCTCCTGCTCCTCGCCTTCCTAAGCAGAAAGGATTTTTATTCAAGCAGTTTTCAGAAACAACTTGCAAGACAAAACAAGAACAAACAATTCCGAAGGCACGTTCAACCACGACACTATACAATTAACAGGTAGTCAAGATCAATCAGCTAAATTATTCGTCGTAATAGCTTAACTAAGTGACAAAAATGGTAAGGCGTCAACATTTTCACATACTTTAATCAACTAGTTCATACTCTCTTCTAATAAAGTCAAACCTCAGCTTTTCACACTGTGTTAAATTTTACATGTACAAGACTGGTGGCATTATCCTACATTTTACTAATAATGAGACTGGAACAATGTAATACAACAGGAGTAAAAACTCATGTGCATGAATATTCAATTGTTTAATAGCTTAAAACTTCAGAAACAAGAGAAACCCAGAAAACACAGTATACACCATGAAAAGAATTAACACACTGTATCGGGCACATGTTCAGGAAACCGGCTTGGAAACGCATTAGTTTGCAGTTTATCTCCTTTCCATCTAAACCGATATGAGAGTATTTTAATAATCACAAAAAATGTTTAAAGCCCCAAGTTCCTTACATTTAATCGATTTTAGAACTTGTAATGTGGCTTCTGGGAGCTATTCCTTTCAGCTGCTTCCCTAGAGGGCATCCCACGTAAAGAAAATTCTGCAATGGTGGCTCTATAAACCCGGATGAAATTAAACCTGGCAGGACTAGTGCTCAGTGAACTACCAAGCTCCATTACTGCCTGATTTACTGAGGACGTCAGCACCTGAGCAGAAGGTAGGCAGAGGCTTGCAGAACTAAGCTGACAAAGTTACTTTCCTGCAAACCAGTAGCTGGGTATTTCCCTCCATCGGGCAGGACGCTCAGGTAACCCAGCCCACGCTTCTGCTTCCCTCCATCGACTCTGCTAGGTTTAGTTCCCACGCCAAAATATTTAACAAAACATTGATTTAAATCCTTCCCTCGTTGTTCTTTGGCACTTAATTCGGAGGGACAGGGAGAACGGGAGGGCAGGTGGGAAGTGGGAAGGAAAGAGAAGTGGCAAGAGAGACAACAACTATTTCAGTATGAGCTTTCACACAAAAATGGAATTACATTTGAAGGCATTCTGTCAGTGCACAGGAGAGATGGCGGTTTAAAATAACTTTATTTTTGATCCTCTTTCAAAATTATGATTTAACATCGTCAGAAACGAAATAAGAAACTTAACCAGCATATTTAGTTTTAAAAGCATTTAATGACATAGCATATATTTAACAGATAGGGTAAAAGTCTAGAGGTACAGTTCGATACAACTGAAAGCCAGTTCCAGTACTACTCTTGACTACAGGCCCAGTCATTGAAAGTTCATTCCTATTAAATGTAATTTTTGATTGTGCAGTAAGATGAAAAGTTTTCATTACAATAGTTACAGTGACAGAGAAATGCACACTATGTATCAAATAGCAAGGTAATGTAGCAAAATTATAACACACAGTGCTGCAGCTGACAAGCAAGTAACCATTTGAGTAACATTACTTTTCCAGTAAATGCTTCAGTTCCACTTTTACACTTATCGATGATTTTAAAGGGTTTATTATACATCTAGTCTTATTATACTTTGTACTAGAATTATCTGAAACATACAATATAATGTATTTCGGAAAAAAAAAAAAAAGAATTTGAAATTACAGATTATTTAAAACTGTATCAGCCTGCTAATCCGTCTTGTACACCAACATTCTCACCTGTCGTACTCGATGCAGAAAAGCTTCAGGTTGTGTTAATCACCAACGCCAGGATATGAACGGTTTGCCTGTCAGTCAATGCATAACGCACTCCGTTACAGCAAAGATCATACGCTATCGTTTTAATATGTTAGAATCGCAATGGGAGGCTCTACCAGTCAAGACTCAGCATAACAACCTTAAATGGAAGTGAATGCGTTTTGAAAATTTGTACATTGTTTTTGATGTGCACAGTAGATTGGAAAGCACCGCTGCCTTGCATACCAATAGCACTAGGAGTGGGTTATTTTCCAAGACAGCCTCACAAAATTGAGGAACAGTTTAAATATTAAGATCTAATCTACATTAACTTCATTTAAAAAAACAAAACAAAACAAAAACAAACCCCCCAAACCTGGTCCTCCCTCTCCTACGGAAGCTGCCCAATGCACCTCATACACTTGTAACTTTAGATTCTTTTTTTTTTGTTGGCTTTTTATTTTAAAACGCTCTATAAATAAAAAAATGTCAATCACATTGAGGAACATGAGGCACAGAGAGTAACGTATTGGTTCTGAGCTCGCATGCTGGAATTCCACTGGAACGGTCAGAGAAGTGCAGTGCGTGGAGATGGAGTTCACTTCTTTTTCCCAAAAAGGCTGAATCTTTTCTCTTTGTCTTTCTCCTTGTCTTTCTCCCGCTTGCCAGGGCTGGACTCGCTGGTTATTGTGACGCTGGCGGGCAGGGTCTGGGCACGGCTGGAGGCTGGAGTGCTCTGCGTGGTCGGGGACACGTCGATTTTGTCGGAAGAGATGGCTGATGTGATGGCCTGGATCCACGTGTTCATCTCCTCCTTCAAGAAGCCCCAAAGGCAGAAAGCGATTACAACCCGCGTGCCACACGCCCTCTTAATTCGCTCAGCGTCGCGGAAGGGGGATGGACAGAAGTGGGGAATGAAAGGAGACACGGTCCTAACTCCTCACCTGGTGTCCTCTCTGCTGAAGACCTCTACTACAAGGTGTATCTGAAGAGGCCCCCCGCCCTGGTTGCTGCCAGGGGGAGCTGCTGGATCTACGCATTACACACGTGTGCACAAGACTGCAGACCAGGCACTAACATGCATCCCTGAGCTCTTAGCTGCTATTTTTTTCCTGCTGTACATCACAGATATCACATGAGCAATAAACAATGAGAAAAACAAACTTACATCATCTTTGGCTTGGAAGAGGTATTCGTTGCCATCAGTCAATCTGTAAAGAAAAACAACCATCAGCAGTTTAGCTTAGTGGTCACACTGCATCACCTCCTGCTGGTTTAGCTACAGTCCATCATCACGCCAAGACACACGGGACAGACACCGCACCTACACGTGCACAAATCCAGCCCAACAACTTGTGTTTTGGTGTCTTGCACTGTCACACGGCGGCAGCCACACTCACGCTATTTTCTGGTCTCCAGACGTGCTTGTGAAGGGACACGTTCCAGCACGTTGGGACACGCTGCACAGCTCGGTGGCTCTAGCAGCCACTGATCACTCTCTCAGTTACTTGCTCATTCAGGCAGATCTTTTCTCTTTTGCAAGAGACACTATAGAAGTTTACACAATACTTTAGAAAGGCAGAAGTCGCAGGCAACACCCAGTTTTCATGGCTTTTGTAGAAACCTGGCAACATACTGCAGCTGCTCTGCTGTCGTAACCACCCTGGGTGACTCAAGGTACTACACAGTGTACTGTTTAAGAGTAGCTGCCTCTTTTCAAACAATTTCAGAAGGAAAAGCCTTATTTTATTTTTTTTAACCTTTGAACAAGTGCTTCACAGGCTTCAAAATGAAATGGTCTGTAACTACATGTTCTAGACCTGAAAATGTGACAGGTGTCTTCAATAGTCTCCTAAATCAATACTGAAAAAAATAAACAAGAAGCTTGGTTTTGGAAAGTGCAGAACCATGAACATTCAGCTCTTCCCACTTAATTCCAGAAGGAGCCGCTGAAAAGCTCAGCATTTCTGAATGCAGGCTCCTAACTTTAGGCACACACATCTAGTCTTGTCCCAGATGGAAATAAAGCGCACAGATAATTTCACGCTGTTTGTATTTGCTACCTTTGATAAATACATCGTGTTTCAGTGTTGGGAAGAGCTTCTTCAGAAAGGAAGATACTGCCATTAATAATTAGGATCAGTTCTTGAGCTGAATCCTGCAGTGAATTTGCACAGTGAACAGCCCCACCACAACTTCTACTAATGGCACGACGCTTCACCAGGTTTACCTTAGCTTGAACACATGCTTTTTCTTTTTATAGTCGACCGCTATTTCACAGACTGCGTCCTTCAAGCTGACAGGAATCTCGTTATGGTAGGGGATGCCAGAAGCAGCAGCTTTCGAATCCTTGTAGAAGCCCATCTCTTGGTTGTTTATGACACAGTACACGTTATGCCATGATCTTCAAGACAGAGAGAACAATAAATACATCTATAAATGCCATGCTCTTACTTGCAGAACTGGAGAAACCAAGCACAGTTATTTCTATGAGATAACGGAGACTAGTTCAGTGCCGTAACCTGCAGACAGCACATTCTGTCATAAGGGCATGGCTTCAGGACAAAAGCCCTGACTTCAAGCTACAGAGATTTCCAGAGCATATCCTAATGGTGGGAGGCCTGAGTGTCACAGCAGGCATCCTGCACACTTAGGAGAGAAAATGATCAACCTTTTAATGACTACGCTTTATTGTAGAAGGAATTTTCATTGCGCTGCAAGCTAATGAATAGACTGCATGTGAAATCCTTGATTATTACAAATACTCTTAGTGGCATCATCCTCATTCTCTAAAACAACTATAAATATCAATGATTCCTAGAAATAAGAGCCCCTAGATATTGGTATTGGTGGCTGTCACTGTTTTAAAGTGGTTCTCCAGCATGGACAACTCCAGCTGAACAAAAATCATGGTAGTTCCATGCTCGTGTGTGATCTGCACTCAGCTCTGCTGGCTACTTGGGCTCCTACCAAATCCCTCAGCCGCTGGGGCAGCTCAGCCAAGAGCTCTCCCAGGTCACGGAGGACCCCAGTCTGCTTTTCCAGGGCAGACAGAAATCTCAGGAGTTCTGTCTGTTTGAGAACCGCAGGATCAGGTCCTCAGGAATGGAATCAGCTAAGGCACACAGACCATCTCTGCCTGCTTTCCTCTTCTGAACAGATTAGAGAGTAGGTGGGAAGTGCTAACGTGCCAACAGAAAATGTCAGAAGAATATGGACGTTTCTATTCTCACACCTACGTGTTTTTCTTTTCTTGCAGTAAAGTACAACTTGAGAAATCTAAAATCAAATCCCACTACTGCCACAAATTCCTCATGAAGTCAGGGTATCTTTATGCCTCAATTTTCTACCTTCCAAATATGGCTAACACCGCATTTTCTACCGTGTATCTCTGGATTGCAACTTCATCAACTACGCTGTTCAACCATGCGCGTGCAGCTCCCACAACAGCAGGAGCATAAGCTCGACAGGGCTTTAGGAGCTGTGAGAAGACAAGAGCAGCAGGGATAACATTTACTGTCCTACATTTGGTGAGTCTGGAGGCCACCGTCTGCATTAAGCACCGAGTACCTTACCTGCTGGAGGCTTTCTTGCTGTGTGTCTCCCACTCGTGTTTGCGATGCAGGAAGCCCTCCATCTGAGCCAAAGGAATCTCCTGTGTCTTGGCTGGCAGGGTGGCCGCAGTCTGGGCCTGAACGGCGGTCTTGGCTTTGCGGTCTGCCGTTGGGGAAGGAACCGGACTCGACTCTTTGGAACTTGTCCTCTGTTCTGCAGCTCCGTTGACCATTTCATTGGTTTCTGCAGTTTCTGCCACCTAGGAACAGTGGAAAAAACGCTCAGCGAGAAGCCCCACGGCACGGAGGTATCCTGCAGTTAATTTGTGTCCCTGCACAACGTGGCTGTGTATAAACTTTGCCTGGAGAATGACGCAGGCCAGTAAGATCTTTCTCACACTTGGAGACACAGAAGGCCAAGGGAATTAGAAGGTATGAATGGATTAGTACCCATTTTACAGATGGAGAGATGGGAAACTAAGAGCAGCTAAACATCAGTGTGAATTTTACTGTGCTTTGCTCTGCTGGTCAATTTGTATTCTTTTATATATTGTTACTCCTAAAATTAGAGCATTCAGTTCTGTTGCTAAGTACTCAAATGTTTGGAACAGTAACAATCACACTTTCTGCAAACCTAGAGGAACAGTGGAAGTTATACACATCAGCCACCTTAAACACATTTAGGGCATTACCGGGGTATTAAAAGTCTATAAAAGCTATTCACTATCAGTCAGCAGAAAAATACGCCAACATCGCCCAGGAGCATTTACAAAACTTCGTATCATTTCTCTGTTTCTGTAAAAGCTCCTTTCCCGCTTTCCCCATTCCCCTAGTGACACAACAAAACCAAAACATGCAGGAATTAGAAAGATGACACCATGCATTTCATCTCCATCATCCCAGTTAGGATACTGGATCTTGAAGACAAGGGAAAGGAGTCATATGTCAATTCAACAGGGTCTTTTTCAGACTTTCGTTATTAGGTAGAGTGGATTTTTGTTAAAGGAACTGAAAACCACCACAGTCACACAAACCACACAGCTATTTACCCCCAAACAAAGACAGAACCAAGGCCTTGCCCATCACTTGCTTTGTTGGTCGCGTTGCCTGTCGCACTGTGATCGAGATAGCCTAGAGAGCAGCCGCGTTTCCAGCAGCTCTGACTGGTCAAGCTGGCGACGTCTTCAGGAGCCATTCATCCAAAAATCATTTAAATTGGAATCCTAATGGCTATCAACTTTGGAAATGCAGCTTGGTCCCAGTTTGGTTTTTTCTTGTACCATTACTTTGACATGTAGAGCCATTGGTAGCAGCTCAGGCGTTACACAACCAGTGTGTAGTATTATTATTATTAGCAAGTTACTAAAGCTTAGTGCTGCTGATGCTCTAGTAGATCACAAACATTCTGGACTGTTTTTATGCAGACAAGCAGGTATTTGTGAATGGCACAATAATTAGACATTCCCACTTCTGCACACAGCCTGGACAATTCAAAAGCAGCCAAATTATTATGCAACAAACTGAATTTTGCCACCGTTTGCTAGAACTACTTAAACCTGCCAAGTGCACATTATTGTACCTCACACCTTTGTACCTCACGTATTGACCCAGGAAGATCTAAGTGTCAGCTTGCTCTGAATATGGGAAGGATTGGTTACCTGCCTTTAAGCAATCTACATCTCCAGAGTACAGACGCTGCACCACTGAAACAGGGAAAGGATGGCAGCTCCCATCCCACTTCAATCCTATCTGTTTTACTCCGTCCCTAAAGACACGCGCCCTTACAGCCTGGCTGACAGGAGGAAACGTCTGCCCTGCACTGAGATTTATCTATCTAGACCGATCCAGCACAACTAAAACTCAATGATGATGCTTCTTCACAGTGAGGATAAACCTAAGCCATTAAACCTCACTACTAGTATGCAAATCTCAAAATATAACAAAAACGTTGCATTAAAGTGGGGCGAGGGTAAATAAAAGATGAGGCTGAGGATGACCCAAACACTGCCAGCACAGCTACAGTAACGCAGGTAGGGAAATAAATCCCCAGTGATTCACTACTGAAAGCTCCATTCATCAATCATCACCAGCGGGCAAGGGGTCGCGTTCCAGAGGAGGGACAGCCCTTCGCAAACCTGCCTGAGCGCTGACGGCTACCGAAGCCCCAGCTCCCTGACTGCCTGGGTCCCTGTCTGAGCCACACACCACAGCGACTTAACAGCTTATACAACATGGTACCTCACCCCATGGCTTCTGCAGAGATGCTGGCGAGATGGGAAAACATCACTGATCTGGGGGGACCTGGAACCACGACTCTCAAGTCAAACAGCAGTTTCAAACCAGCAGCCCCTGCACGTCTACTTAACTTCTGGGAAGTACCACGTAACTCAGTGCTGCAAGCCCGCAGTTTCAGAAGATTACTGCCAACTGTAGCCACACAACCAGACCTGCAACTTCTCCTTAAAATTCTACTGATGGTAAAAGGGCTATGCAAAGCTTTTCTGATGCTCTTTCATGTTTTATTTCCTTTCCATGTGTTATCTACAATTAACAGAAAACAAGCAAAATAAATCTGAATCATAAACAGCTATGCGAAGAACGTGTCACGAAAATAGAGAAAAAACAGGAGCTGAACAAACTTTAATGGAAACATGCATGGGGCATGCAGAGACAACGCAACGGGGACAAACATTAACAGCAAACTGCACTGTTACAACAGTTACCACGCACATCAACACAGTTTTCTTAATGGTGACTGAGAGGTTAGCTGCAAGTGCTTTAGTGGCTAAAGGCTGCTCTCCAGATATTTAAACTAGGACTAACATGCAACAAGACAGCTCGTGACAATGACTGGAGACATCCCTTTGATTTCCATAGCGCTTGAAGCAACACCACATTCAGTTCATCAATTTAAGTCTCTGCACCACAGCCTAAACAATAGAGACGTTATTTGCCTTTTTTAAATGCAAACAGATGACAGCCTAAATATTGTTCTGGCATAACGGCTATTTAAATGTTTTAAGCCAGAACTATAGGCTGTAATAAATAGTGCCTAAAATGATGACCTTAACCATTAATAAATGACCTAATTCATTTTTCTTGAGCCTAAATGTGTAATTTTTAGATACAAGCATACTAATAGAAGTAAAGAAGTGTAGCTACGTAAATGACTTTCCCATAGCACGTTTTAGCCAGAATAGATCTGCAGGCTGCCCAGACGGTGGCGTCTGAAGCTCCAGCTACGCTGCTCTGAGCACTGTCAGGGGCACGGAGCGCCCGCTCTGCTGCGGCACTCACCACAGCCGCTGCCTACGTGAGGCGGGATTCTAAAAAGCATTAAGAAGCTATATGTTGTTATCCTGACAAAAGAAAAAAAAACATGCATCATGAAGTGGAAAGACAAGTTACAGCAAAAGTACAATTACTGAAGCACACCCTTTCTATCGTTGTTCTCACTGCCCAAGCTCAGCCCACACAGAACGGCTCAGCTGCCCTGTCACAAAACGAAGTTCTGATCAACAGCGGCATATCCTGCGCCTCCCATGGGAAATAATAGAGCTCTATACATCTGAGGTATTGCAATGCCAGATTCAACGGACTGAGCTAGAAAGCTCTCACAACAGTCTAAGTGTGGATGGTGAAGATTAACATGGAAATGCATTATGTATCATAAAATAAAATAAGCAGTACACGGGTGGTGTATAAGGCTGCAGTGGCCAACAAGACCAGGATGATCTGGGATGTGCGCGCAGGCCACCTCACGGGCCTTGCCACAACTATATGTAACTTCCTAAACATTAGAATGTATAACAGCCAGCTCACTCCATCATTCAATATTAAAGATGAACCAAAAGGCTTTATTTAGAGCAAGAAAAAAGTAGAACTGCTCGGTACCGCTGAGCACCGCCAGGGTCTGTGTGCAGACACACAGGGAACCGGGACGGGCTGGCTGAAAGACAAACTTGTGCTGACGGGCATCTGGTGCCCCGCTGGGACCTGCATTTCCCCAGCAGCACCGGCACCAGCTCCCGAACGCCCACAGGAGCCAGCCAGGAGCTTCCTGCGCTTGGCTCGAAACCACACGCAACACAAGGGTCACTGCTCTCACCACTCAAAGCATGAACTGAAGCAAGCAGGCTTTGCAGGAAGGGAGGGGAGAGAGAAGCCAGTTTCTGAGTACTGCGCTGCTTTAACTATATAGACATATTTACTGGTCTTCGTATGGCTGCACATCAAGGTTTTTGGCAGGAATCCTGACTGCACAGGGACATCCTCTAGCAAGAAGGAATGAATAAGACACGGACCATTCAACCTGCATCTGTATAAAGAGCTGGGATCTTAGACCGCTGTATTTTAAAATAAAATGAATAAAATACATAAATAAAATTACTTTTTTAAAAAAAGCATCACAACCTCTCCGTAAGAGTTCTGTACCCTGCTCCCATTTACCCCGCTGTCTCTCCAGGGTCAGTACGTGGAATTACTGTAAACTGAACAGGACCAAGGCAAAACGAGGCCCCAAAACAGCTACTCAGCAAGACCACAACTCTTCACGAGGACTAAATACCAAGATAAATTTAGATACTGGATTTGAATGTTTTATTTCACTTTTATTTTTATCTGCAGTCAATGAGTCCATTCTGCATGGAATGTTACACAACTAACCTTAAGGCTTTTATTTGTTGAGAGTTACAATCTCCCCTCCCTCCCAGCCTTCACTGCCCAGCTCACTTGCGTGTATTATCTTGAGCCTTGCGAATAACTTGTTTGCTAATGCAGCTGATTTAATAACGTTGCCGTGCTGAAACCTGTTAGTATAACTCGATGCGTCATACCTGTCAGATTCTACTTCTCTTCTTCATTATGATGTAATCTCATTAAATCTCAATTACTCATATAAAGGACGATCTAGCTGGAAAATCTTAATACTATTAGCAACATGAAAAACTCACAGTAAATAACATGAAATAAATGTGTCACCTTAAAGCAACTGAGTGTCAGTGGGGAGATTCAAATAAACACGGATTAAAGTGAAGCAAATGTATGTCCGAGGGGCTGCTAATTCAATAAAAGTCAACTGATGGGAAGGAAGAGAAAGGCAGCAGGGAAATCTGAAGCCAAAAGATTAAACCAGTACCAGTAGACCATACTGAAAAATGGTGTCTTTTGCTGACAGTGAGTGTGCCTGTCACAGTCCAGACCACGATCGGTCATTGGCTGTCCGTCTGCTAATAAAGTTTTTGTAGTTTTGGTAGGTTTGGGAGCGGTAACTAACCCGTGGAGACTCCTGGTCTGACGGCAAACCATTCTGGGAAACCTGTTCTCCTTTTGTCCCATCCCTGTTGGGAGAGAGGAAGAAGAAAATAAATGCATTAAGTTCTTGAAAGTCACCAATCTTTTTCACCAAAATGAGGTTTTGTGCTGAATATTGCACACCTCAGAAATTCAAGCAAGTTCTTAAAATCCTCAGGCCCAACTGAATAAATCCAGTGTTAAGTGAGATCAAAACAGACTTTCCTGACAGGTACAAATAAGTCTACTCCTATCACACAAATAATTTTAGAAATGTTAATGTTCCATCTATTTGTAACTGAAGCTCATTAAAGAAGAAAGCCAAGGTTGTTCAGAAATGTTGGTTCATAACACAGGGGGTGTAAAAGCAGCATTATTCCTCCAGGGCCAGGTCCATCTTTGGGGTTGTAACACTGCACCGTGATGAAAAAGTGGAACATTCAATTTGGCAGTGAATTCAGATGCCTGGGAAAGGTCCAGTCCCCATAAACTACACCCAGCAAGTCTCCTACAAGGGGTCTCATTAGAAAACCCCGCGAGCTCCGAGCTCTGCAGCCTGAACTGTGCTGCAGGACAGCGTGAGGCTGGCAGCTCCGCGTCCCCAGGCCGGGCTCACCACTGCTGCTGGGCGTCAGCGTCCTCCGCAGCCTTGGGGCTGGGCTCCGGGGTGGGCGGCTGCCTCTTCCTCTCCTCCTCCTCCTGCTGCCGACGGACCTCCAGCAGTTCCAGCTGCAAAACCAAAGAGTTTTGTGCATTGAAAAGCACTGCATGTATTTCGGGGCGCTTCCAGAAACTAAAAATGACTGCACCTTGTTCTGAAATATTACTGAAATTAGTTTATTGGAACTGAAGCCATGAGTCTTTAGAAGTATTAGCCCTGCAAAGTTTGTTGCACTGTATTTGGCAGTAAAGGCATACAGTAACCCTTTAACAACAAATCCACTTTGTTCTATTAGAATAAAACCCGGAAAAAACAAGCAAGCAGCACGAGCTACGAAAATATTGAAAACTGACATTCACTTGTCTGCTTGCCATCCATAGAAATCAAGTGTTCCACATCCCGACCCCTGAAATTAATCATCTAAATGAAACCAGTCTGATTTCTGAAGATGCTGAGAAACTCCAAGTCATTTTGCCTGCAGCTGGGACGCTCGGTGCATGTGAAAAATCAAACACTCCAGTTTCACTGTCAAAATTAAAAACTGTTCTCCAAAGATGGTAACATGCTCCCCAAACACTAATTACTGACATGGCAGTCGTACTCAAATTGTGGTTTTCTTTTTTGGCTTATTAAGTCTTTCTAGGGGCAATGCAGCCTTGTACTGGAGCAGTCAAAACACAAACCACAACAAGTATTTTTGTCGAACTCCCCTCCCCATCGCTGTCTCCTCACACTGGCATCTTTAACTGAAAATAATTTCTAGGATTTGGACCTGGGTCTTCTTCAAGAATCCCCCTTCCCTTTCAGCAGCGCAACCTGGGCAGAGGGATGGAGCAAACTGCTCAGCTCTTGAATGTCCCTCTGGGTCACTGTTCCTGAGCCTGGGACCGCTCTTGGTGACCAGTAAGGTCATTTATCACTTAAGTTTTCCTTGCAGGTTGCTGAGTCCAAATGAACCTGAGAGGGTCTTAGTGTTGTTGGGAACATGAAACTTCAGGCCCTGGGTGATCGGCCTGGGCTGAAAACAAACCGAGATCAGGCTGGTGGCACCAAAACGAAGGGGAACGGCCAAGAGAGGTGACTCTCACCCCCAGCACTCACCGTGGTCAGCCTTTCCAGTGCTGCAAATCTCTCATCCCAAGTAGCTGCGGATTTTTCAAATGCTTCATGCCGCTTAATTAATTTTTCCACTTCGTCAACACTTTGGCCTATTTCCCGACTGGAGAGGTAGGGCTCCTGCCCCAGCAGCCAGGCCTCGGCCACGCTCGCGTCTCTGGAAAACTGGTGTACCTCCAGAACTGAGAAAAATGCACAGGTGTCAGCACCACGCGTGTCAAAAACAGCATCATTAAGTCATCGGGCATCTTCTGAATTTAATTAAAAATAACTTGGGCAATAAGTACATGTATTTGGCTATGTATTTTCCTCAAATAAGCTCACTGAATTGAATCATTTAAAAGACAGAAATTTGTCCTGTTGGTTTTGATTTGAGGAAAAATACAAGTTAAGGCCCACCTTCAGTTCTTCTACAGACTGCTTCATTTTGCAATGCCAGAGCTTCCTTTTTGTTGTAATCTGCTGTACCCTACCAACTGCAGAGTGGAAAGTCTGCTATGTGCTGGTTTCCTTGCCGGCCCGGCCCGTCCGCAGAACACCAGGCCACAGGCTGCGGTTCCCTTCAGCACACAGCATTTCTGCACTTTGCGCTTGGCTATGGTGCTATAGGGGCGGTTGCTGGTGTCAAACTTGCAAAATGCTGCTATGTTTAAAAGTACAACTTTGTCAGTAAACTGCTCATCGCGTTCCAGCCTCTCAGACCCGCAGGCACGTTACGTGCACAAGGCGGCAGGGCTTTACGTCTCCCTGTTTTTCAGTTGTGCATCCTTTGGAGGAACACAGTTGGAATGTGACACCTGTGGAACAGGGCAGATCTGTTTCACCTCCCTCCACATTTCATCACCCAGAGTACAACCTCTGGTGCAGGTTTCCTGGTTTCAAATTCTCAGCTCTTTTACAATCAACAGGTGCAAATCTTGCGGTTATTACAGCACAAACACACTTTCCAGCACTGTTGATAACTGAGTGAGGAGCTGTGGGCTTTCCCAACACTCAGACACAGTGAACAGAGCTAAGAGATGGCCCTGCCCAAAAGAAACCCAAGGATGTTCTTACTCAGTCTCAGCCACTCCCATCTGTCTTCCCATTTGTCAATCATTTCTTTTCTCTTTTCTGTCAGCTGCAGCAGCTTTTCCTTGATCTGGATGGGAGAGAACGCAGGGCTGTTACACAAGCACCGGGCTCACCACACCACACAAGCCACCACCGCCAGCAAAAGGCGCTGGCATTTACAGACAGGATACATCGCGTTAGGGTCAGAAAGTGACTTTAACGTGAACACAACGGCTGTTTTTCTCTTCAAAGTATAAGTAAATATGACATTTGTATTAAAATATCATATTTGCATAGGCATACAGCATCTATTAAAACTACAGCACTAAGAATGTTTGATCAAAAGAGTATAAAGGACAAACAAATCTAAATAGTGCAACTGTGTACTACATCTTCTGGCCTTTTCTAGTAAATAATGCCAAATGTGCTGCCCATGACTGAATGGAATGCAACAGCTTCTTTGCATTTCATGGACTGAAAACGATACTTTAAATTCAGGTGCCACATCTGCTACCCAACATGAATCCAGAGACTTAAACAATACGCTCATTCCACAATAGCAAATAAGCGGAACAGTCCCTGAAGTAACGCCTGTCATTACAAACACGCAGCTTATTATTCTGTAGATGACACAATGCAAGTTTCTCCAGCTGAAACAGAATCCACAGGCCGCTGCACGGCGGTGGTTACACATCCATAAGCACAGTACCTCCTCAGATGCGTAGTGTTTTCTTGCCAGAAGAGATTTGCCCAGCTCGATGCAGGTAGTAAAGCTGTCATTTCGGGCATCGATTTCTGCTTTGATCCCTTGGTGATTGTTCATTAGTAGTTCAACAGACGAAACATCCCTGAAATGATCAACGCGTGGTTCAGAAACACGTATTCCAGATCTAACAGCTGCCACATTTTCAAACAACTAACCCAGAACTGTACAATAAAACCCATTAATTTCTAGATTGCACATTACCTTGGTTTTTCTTGGGCTTCTATCTGTCGGATGACGTCTTCCATCCAAAGCATGAGATCACGAACCATGCTGAAGAATCGGAATTTGTCTCCGGTGTCCACCAGCCTCACCCTGCGGCCCTCGCAGGCGTCCAGCAGCGCCTTCCAGGCCTCCAGGACCTCGTTTTCCCTCTTCTGGATGTCATCGGCTTTGTCCCCGGCGTAGGCGGCCTGAAGGCGTGCGGCATCCTCCTGCAGCTGTCTCACCTGCACAGAAACGCAGCGGCGTTTGGATACTTCCCAGGCACAAACACGGGGAAACCCGAGCTGCTAACGCATCGTTTTAATGGCTTCCTGAACTCATTGCAAATATATTTGATCTGTTGATACTAAAAAGGTTTGTTCTGTTATTAAGTCAGTGTAGCCCTCTGAGAATATTTCTTAGAGAAGACTGTTGGGTCAAGGGGCCCCCAGAGTGACCACGAGTTGCCACTGCCCAAACGTCCTGTAAAACTGGGCACCAGCACCAAGGGACTGGCAAATATCACAGCACACGGGGACCATTTTCAATGCCACTCAGGAACTCCCAATTCTGACAGAGTATGAAAACCATATTTTAATGACAGAGCGGTTTTTCCAAAAATGTAGATAATGCCTTCAAACTGAAGAAAATTTGGAAATTCAAAGATCTTTCTACTATTAGAAATCTCTTTTCCTCTCAAACACTGTCTTGGGACATCAAATGCTATTTTCCTGACTCTTTCACATGTTTTTGTGTCAGGAATAATTCTATTAGCTCTTTTCTAATGTAGGTACTATGCACATACTATGTATTTTAAATCTCTTCGGGCTGCTGTTAGGAAGCGTTATAAAAAGCAATATTTAAGCCAGAGTACCCAGATCCATAACGAAGTCAGAAAGGCTCTATGCACGTCTACAGATCTCCTTTGCCTCTCAGAAATGAAACATAACGAGTGCCTGGCAGGAGAGGGTTTGGCTGGGACTTTAAAAAACCAACCAGGCTTACAGATCCCTTCGTATTGGCTCCTGTCCTCCAGGTATCCTTTGGAATATCGATTCTCCGTCAACAGGACAGTTGTGTCTTGTGTTCGCTGAGGTGAACATGGCACGAGCAGCAGGCACATCTAAGGCGGCTGCCAGCACAATTAATGTAACACCCAAGAACAACGTTAAGGACAAATCTGATGATGTTAAGAAAAATCCAAAACCTGTATTGCAAATTTTCTCTGGTACAGTAAAAATTATTTATGGATTTACTGTCTGCCCAATGCCTTTCAGATATTGACTAAAGAGACAATTAAGTCAAATGAACCTTTTCCCTTTGAATGTAAGTTGTTTTTCAAGTGTATCAGCCACAAAGGTGCTCTGAGGAGCCGCAGGGTGTCACCCCCAGCCTCTCCAGCCGCTCTGTTCCTGCACACACACGCTGGGACGGCCAGGAGACACCACAGCTTCTTGCTTTACTTTAAATCAATACCCAAGTTCTCTGTCTTTATGAGTTCTTCTGCAACCATGGCCAGGAAATGGAATAACATTCAACAATTACCTACATATTCAGAAATCCGTGCACTTATGGATTTCTATTTTAGATAAACTAATTCACCTAATGTAATGACACAGAAGCAGAGAGACAGATAAGAAATGAGGCAGATGAGGTTATTCCCACAGAAATACATTGCAAAGCAGCTGCCAGCACTGTCTCCCAGGCACGGAGGGGCCAGAGGCAGCACAGCCCCGCGGCTCCGGTTCCTACACCCGTTCCCAGCACCGTTCGCCTGCTACACACCTGCGTGCCGAGCGCCTGGATATCGTGCTCAAACGTTGTGTGCATTCTCTGCAGGGTTTCCACTGTGTTTTGGTCTCTACCGAGCTCTTCAGGCAGCTTCTTATGTTTGTCTTGAATACGTCCTAAGATCTCCTTGGCATCATGGTAAAATTTGTGCAGTTCATAAGAGGCTGCTAGAATTTGTGTTCTCGTGTCAATGAGCTCCAGGAGATCAGCCCAGGCCTCATTGAGTCCGTCCTTCCACTCTGCGATTGTCGCAGCGTCCGAGTGTCCAGAGTTGATGAGTTCGTCTGCCATGTGGTTAACGGTGTCAACCCGCTCCTGTCCAATGTTTCCAGTGTCTCGCGCGAATTCTCGGAATCGCTCCTGTAGCATCTGAAATGCAGAGAAAACAGAGTCGTGCAGTGATGTGATTACAAACTGACCTGAGCAAGCCAAGCCAGACAGCCACCCCTTTATATTAAGCATGGACTGCGTGCAGCATTCAGAAAAGGAAGGTCAACCAGCAACCAGGCCCAAAGAACTTACTGTTACGTGTTCGTAATCCTGTCCCAGCTCGTGGGATCCGGCCACCACCTCCCTCTCAGCGATCCACTGCTCCAGGTCGTCCACCTCGCGGTTCAGCTGGAACAGCCTGTGCCTCTCGTCCAGCTTGCCCCGGCGCTCTTCGGCCAGGTCCTTCAGGCCTGCATACAGCTTATCCACTTTGGACTGGCGCATGCTGATACGCTCACTGGAAAACAACAGAGAGCATTAAGTCATCCTTGCCTTTTACAAATAATAAAAGTAAATGGAAAAAAAGGAATAAAAATCACTCTTGGGGTATTTGATCCACAGAATGCACGTCTGCTGCATGCACGACTCAGACACACTGCACCAACCCTCCGCTGGCACAGGCGACTGTGCCAGCTGGAAAACTCCTCTGCCCTGTACATACAACCCCCTGGATTTAGAGACTGAAGCTGGGAACCCAGCTCTACATTTGTTTGACCACAAATTTTGGGTCTTCTCCCAAAACTACAGGCAGGATCTGAGCTGCTGAGGCAAGTAGGATTGGGTTTTCACTTCAATTCTGCTTTGAATCTCAGAAGTACTCATGGGTTTCTTACTCCTAAAAGCTCGGCATTTCCAAAAGTGATTAATATTTCTACTTGTCGTAACCTTTACCTATATTTTGTCTGAGCCATACAGCCCCGTCAAATGGCCTTCCCTCCAGTACTCAGCTCAGCCAGGAAATTATCACGACCACAAGAGAGTGCTTTTGAGCTAAATAACAATCTCCCACCAGAGGCAGGAAGAGTCTTTCCTAAGTTAGTCCTATCTTCCTATCTGCAAAGGCAGAGCAGTTATTAAAATACATCAGCCTGATAGTCAAATCAGCCTTGCAGTCAAAGCCGGTGGAGAATTCTGTTTGCTTAGCTACAGCTCTTACAGCAACACAGTTCTTAAGCTTCCTGAATTCTCTCTCTCTGAGATAAATCTACCAAACCCAAGACTTTAAAGTGCTCAGATTGCAGTCTCCGATTCCACTAGAACCTCCAAGAGAAGGAGGAGATCTTGGTGAGGGCTGCTCTCAACCAGAAGGATCAATGACTGTGACCCTCTGGGCTGGACAAGAGTTGGCTGAAGGAGCACGTAGACTCTCGTCTCTCAGGACTGCTGGCAGATCTGACACCACCAGCCTGTATAAATGAGACAACAGGTATCCATTGGAGGTGTCCAGTACCATCCAGAAATCAGCAGCTGCACGTACTGGCCCTGTCTCTGGCCAAATCAGGGGGGTCCAACAGGCATCTTGAATGGAGTGAGGCTGAACTGTAGTCTTCGTGTGTTAGAACGACCCAATGAAATGACCGAACTGCTAAAAGAACTCCTGATCTAATTAGAAATGGCAGTGAATACCTTTCTGGGTGATTATCTGCCACCAAAGTTCTGCTCGTCTTTGACAGCTGGTGCACAGTCTCAGCATAGTCTTCTACAGCCTGTTCCAAAATCTGGTGTTTCTTCAGCATGGACACCGCACTCTGTTCATCCTGCAATGGTGACCAAAAACGCCAGTCAAGTCCCCGCTCCAGAGGAAGACACCAACAGCAAGTACAACTTCGTGTGAGAGCAGAAAGCGGTAGCCAAAAAGATTCATTAAGAACTGCTCCCAAGAACAACTGCAAGACAAGTTGTCCTGACAATGGTATATTAATAGCTGGGTTTACAGCAAATGGTACCAGCAGAAAGCAAAATAACAAGTGAAAGAGCGAATGCAACAGCCCCTCTGGGATACAGAACAAAATTACATCAGCTGTGCACTGAGCATGATGAATTTCCTCTTCTATGAAGCTCTTTGTGTGTTTACACAACACTGGTGATTGTGCAGGGCTCAGAAAAATGGAACAGTTTTAGGCACATCTCTTGTCAGGCTGGGTCAAAGCAAAGCAATCCGGGGGAGCCCCTGCCAAAGGATTCTCCAGCAAAGTGTGGGGACAAATTCCGACCCAAACTTGTTATGAGTTGTTGTGGTTAAGAAAAACAACACCCAGCTCTCAGCATTAACTGGTGGTGTTGATAAGCAAAGGAAGGCACACAGTTGCCAGCCACAGTCTGAGGATGCTTAACTGGCTTGGTACAGCAAGGCCTATCCTCCACACCATCAGATGTCACAACAGATAGAAGACATGATCACTTGAAGTTTCACAAGGGAATTAGACTTGTTTGTGTTACTATTACATTAGTGACAGTTCAAATTATGTCACCTCTTCCCCTCTAGCTAAGCAATTAAATCCAAACTAGTGTCGTTGGTGAGCTGCTCACCTTGGCTTTCTCTTCTGACATCATGTAGAGCTCCTGCTCGCTCATCCAGGCCTCAGCCTCGGCAGCATCAAAGTAATACTGCTGCGCTCTGTGAGACTCCTCCAGGCGCCTGTGGCGTTTCTCGGTCTCCTCGATGAGGAGGTTCCACAGCTGCTGCAAGTCCGCAAGCCTCTGCTGAATCGCTTCAGCATTAGGGCTACTCTCTGTGATGATGTTCTGACTCCTCTCAAAAATGTCATCGATACGAGGCTGATGTCCCTGGATTTCCTTCTGAAGGGTCTACATGGGGGAGAAGCACATTTATGAGACATTGCACCAAATGAGAAAGAAATGCCTCCGAAGCACCATCATTTTACCCCAAGCCTTTCTTTCATGCATTATTCAGCGCTACGGAGAAATAAGAGGCATGGAGCTCGAACAACACCTACTCACCTGATTTTTCTTTATTAGTAGCTGCACGGTCTGAAGGTTGTGTCCATGATCAGTAGATGTAGCTATAGGCATCCTCTCTCCGACCCACAACTGGAAGTAAGAGGAGAAAAGCACGTTTGATTTCAAGATACAGCTGGGGCAGCAGAGAGAGGCTGGTGCACACCAGAGACAAAAAGCAGCATCCCTCAAACCTGTTACTGAGAGACACGATCAAGAGGTGTCTTCTTGCGAGAGCACTGCAATAGCTGTGGCATTTTCCTGTTGTCTAGGGAGGAAGATTTCTTTTATACTCACAATTTCATCTTCCACGTCCCGGTTGAACTGGTGGATCTCTTTGGAGGCCAGCAGGTTTGCCTTTCTTTCGTTCAAAGGTTCCAACAGCTCCAAAAATTTCTTTTCTACAGTAAGGCGCTTGCCATCTACTTCATCTGTGCTCTTCCCTTCTTGACTTAAAGCCCGTGCCTGGCTTTGCAGCTCCTCGATCTCCTTCTTCCGGACATCCATTTGATTCTCCAGCATCTAAACAGAAACATGGCAAAAAGGTCCTGACAACTGGGGTAAAAGCAGTTGATATGACCAGGGTATGTCAACAGCTTCATAAGGAGGAAGAACAGCTGCCGGTCAGGGAGGGAACGACCAGTGACGGGAAGACTACAGCAGCAGACAGAACAGAGATATTAACGTGGGGAAGGAAGGGGTTATTAGGTAGAGATTGTATCACAAGATTTATGGCTGGGTGTCTGGGTGCATTTCTGGTTCTTCTTAAAGTTACATGAAAAAAACAGGAACAAAGAAAAGCAAATTAATTCTTTTCTAAAAAGAAAGGATGCCCCATGGGTTCCTTTGAGTGCAGGTATTGCCGCCTGCCCACTCCACCACCTGCGCTCCTTTTACCTGCTGCTTCTTCAACAGGATGTTGACACTGGTGAGATCTTTGCCGTAGTCGTCCGACTGAATCTGACTCTCCAAACCATTCAGCCACTTATCCAGATCGGCACAGCTCTGGGTGAAAAGCTCCGCCTTGTTTGCATCAAAGAGACGCTGAGCCTTGGTCTGGGTAGTGGATTCAAGCTCTTCCCACATCTGATGGAGACCCGTCAGCTTTTCTTTCACTACGGCTTCAGTCTCTGGTTTCTCTGCGATGAGCTGCATTCCCTCCTGCAAGGCAAAGAGCAACAAAATGGTACCTCCTCGGAAGCACTCGCAGACTGTTAGTTAAATTATTCTGATTAGTAAGCACTCAGGATTCCTCATCTGCTGGCGGCATCAACCACTCATTTTCTATCTCCAATTATCCAGTAACTCCTTCCAGAACATCAGCTCCCAGGTCCATCTGCTGTCAGGAAGAGGGTTTCCTGGCAACGGGAGGTCAAGCAACGCCTGCGCTCCCTTCCCCGCTGCTCGGACGGGAGCGGGACAGCTGCCCCAGGTGGGACCGCGGATTAGTTTTGCAAATATTTTCTTTACTTCTAATTGCACCTCTACCTCTGCACCTGGGTGGTGCTGACAAGGGACAAAATCTTTTTCGATGTGAACCCTATGCAAAACCCAGTACATTTAATAGCTGTGAGCGCTGGTAACATTAATATGGTGATTGCCAGCTGTGGCTGATATGCAACTTCGGTACTTTGCTGCAATCTGATTTTTTAGAGACAACGGGTGAGGATGTATTAGCATCACTAAAAAAGTACTTCCAGTACTAAGAGCAGCCTTCTAATTACACCATTAAAGGGTATTGCTATTTGCAGATCACAGAAAAGCCTCTAATGGGATACAGAGTGCCAAGGGGGAGAGGAAATGAGCAATTAAGCTAACTTACGCTGAACAGAAACCCACTGTCAGAGCTAAGGACGAGACCTCCTTAGTGTTCCAGAGCTGCACATGAGAAATGGAGGGGAAAAAACAGTACAGCTCATCACGGCCTATTAAAGCCTTCAAAGTAACTTGATACAGAGCTGTGAATCTTAATTAATCACAAAACTGGCTGTACTTTATGCACTGATTTTGCATGGAGAAAGGCAGCCTGATTGTAGTCTTGAATGAAGGAAAATGAGCATGGCAGCCTAAATTCAGTTATTCATCTACATTCCGTTATTTCCCAGGAAATAGTTCCACTTTATTGGCTCAAACCACAACACTGCCCCTTTTACCCTTTGGGTATGAAAACCAGGTTGTGCCTTCCTAACAGAGAAGAAAGACTAGACAACATTAAACTGGCAACGTAGCCAATGACTACTCTGTGATAATGTCCTGGATAAAAACCTCTCAACAACAATGAGGAATAAAATGAGTTAGATGGAGACACCATGTCATGGATGCTTATTCTGCAGTAGTGAAATCTCCTTTTACCTCAGCTGGGGAGATGATTCAAGAACCAGTTCTGCAGAGGAACAGATCTGTGCATAACCATCTTTGACAAAGATAAGGGCATTTTTCAGTCGTTCTTTAGTTACCTTTTCAATCTTCTCCAGCCATTCTTTGTTAGATGCAAGTTCTGCCATGAACGCCTGATGCTTCAGCCATTTGCTGTGCAGGTTCCTTGCCTCATCGTAGGACATATCCTGGGCCGTAAGCATCTTCTCGTTGATCCAGAGCGAGAGCTGCAAGAAAAATACACAAGAGTTTGTGTAAACATCTGTAGTGCGAAATAACCCGAAGTATCAAAATGCTTCCAGATGAAGGATAGAGAGATGCCTCGTTCACTCAGGGTTCAGTCAAGGATCCGCCTCTTTAACAGTTACATTTAAACATCCATCTCCAACATATAAATAACCCATGACTCAGGCAAAAAGGAAACAACTCCACGATGAGCAAAATCAAACACATGGGTCTCACCCAGTTCAACAGCAAGAGAAACAGGGACACGTGTCCTGCTTGCTGGTCATGGTGCATTTTCGTACCGCTCTTCCCTTGCAACATTACCCAAGGGCAAACAGCACGTGAAAATGATCCCAGCAGCCAACACGACATTTCCTCCTAGGGTGAGTCTGACTGCTTTATCTGTCCCTTAGGTGTGGATAAAAAAAATATTCACCGCAACATTTACAGAATTTGAAAAACATTCATTTTCTGCATCCTTAGAGTCGCCTACCCAAGTGGAAAATGTCGAAACCAATCTAAGTTTTGCTTTTAGAACGCCGCTTCAGCGATGCACGCCGTCCTGACAAGGAGAGGAACGGAGCACGGGCGAGACTCGCCAGCTCTCCGCTATGTGCTCGGGATACAGGGCAACAAATGCATTTAGCATTCACAAGTCTTTTCAAAATTGTCCTTTAAACACGCTGTTAAGCTCCACAAAAGGGGAAAACTTATCAGAGCAACCAAAGAAACTCCTCATCTGATCTTGAATCAAATCTAAAGAGAAAAATGTCTATGTTAATCAAGACCTCCATAGACAGCGACGTTTAGGTTGTAACAGGCTACTGCGCTACTTAACAATCAAGGGCTACATTCGGGGTTACTGCAGAACCCCAAACCGGTGGTTCTACTCCTGCTGTTGTGGGTAGGAGACAGCTGCTGTGCCCTGCAGAGCGCCCTGCTTGCCTTCCATTGTTGGCTTTGTCTCAGTCACAGCACCGAGGCTTCTGAGGATCTCAAAGCGCTTCCCAAAAAGGTTGTTGGCATTAACAGGGGGATAACTGAGACACAGAGGGTACGAGGGGATCAAACCCTCATTTCTGCCTCTCGCAACATTGTTATGTTCCTTCTGCTCACACAGAAGTGCAAATAAAGCATTTAAGAGGTGACTATTAAAATCTGTTTTTTGCAACCGCTATAGTCACTGGAAGTCAGTATCTTCAGTGCAAAAGTAGATTTAAAAAATAATACAATAATTCCCCAAAACAGTGCCTCAGATTGATGTGTGGGGGATTTATTTCTCAGAAAAGCCCAAGTCGGTTGTTAATGCCAGCAGAGCTCCCTATCAGCCTTCCTCCCATCCCTCGCACCTCTACCTCAAAACGCTCTCTGCTCTCAGCCCCAGCAGACTCTAACACCCTGCGAGGAAAACCAGGCGCGATCTAGGAGAAACGCAGAGACAGAACCTTGCAAATCTGGCAGAGCGAGAAGGGAAGGTGAGAGAACCACGACTGCTGCTGCCTTCCCAGCCGCTGTGAACCCCAAGCTGCCACAGCCCGTCTCGCGGCAGGGGGTTCAGAGACATCTGCACCGCAGGACAGAACCTGCCACACGCTCTGAACAGGCAGAAAACCTGCGACGTGCAGGGTCTCGCCAAACGCTCCCGCTCTGGTGTCCCCAGAGAAATTAGCCCAGGCAGCGCTGGGACTTCTAAGCACTTCCAGGGGAGATCAGCTCTCATCTCCTGGAAGGTGAGTTGTGAAACAGGAGGAGGTCAAAGCAAACGGGATGGCAGAATTCATCAGATCTCCTCTTTCAGGATGTTCTGCTGTTGCTCCAATTCATTCACTCAGCAAATTTATTTAACACATTTGTATTCACGAATGCAAGAAACCGACCAAAAAAGCAACAGCCCAGGATGAGCCTGTGCCGCTGTCTCTGAGCGCTAACATGAAGACAGTCTGCTGCGTTCTCCCTCGTCGGGGACCGGGAGGGCAGATTTACTGCTGCTGAGCTGTTGTTGTGAGCACTGTTATCCTGCCACCTCCTCGAGTGCCACCGACTCTGCCAGTCGGAGGCAGGAAGGTGTGAGGGACAGGAGGCCACAGTGACAATAATGCTGCAGCACCAGCGAGGGCAGGGGCTGCAGAAAACACTCCGCCTTTCCTCAGGTCACGGATGGGTGGGAAAACACCCCTACAGCGGCGGGCAGCAAGGCCGAAGGATCATTGCCAGGTGACAAAGAGACTGCTTCACATCTGTTTCATCTGTTTTCTGACAACTCTCCAGCTGCACAGCCAGTGCTAAGGAAAAGGCCAAGTGCGAGGTGTTCCCTCGACCGTGCACCCCAGGATGGGGGATCCCTGCAGTCCCTCCAGCCCAGCGCAGGTATCAGCAGCCCCTTGGTAATCGTGTTCATGCCAATTCCAAGCCTCATTATGGCTGTCTGCTCAGAAAACAACCACACAATTATCGACAAGGCTAACGGCCTCTCAAAAGGGTCGGAGAAATTGGTAACATTTGGGCATTGCAAGTTCCGCCTTTGAAGCGCACAGCGCAGACACCCACGCTTCAGCGGCTGGAGAGCAACAATGGGGAGGAAAGGCATTCAGGCAGCCAGACACTGCAGCTTTTATGTTTCCCTTTTCTCTCAATGATCCAGGGGAAAAAACAGATCCTGGGGAACACAACCGCACTGAGAGAGGCCAGAAGAGCTCCAAGAGCCGGGGTGCTTCTCTAGAGATGTTACCGAGGAAGGAAGAAGCTGCTGCCAATAACAGCCCAACTTTTGCTGCTCTGTCATGTTTTTACTACCAAGGAAGAAGCGATTTCAAGCCAAGTTCATGGCTAGCTTACGCAATGCAGGAAAACAGACTGCATCCAGGCAACCAAGCAGTAAATATCATTTGCCCGGTTTCTGATCAGCGTTTTGTTTGTTTCTATTACAAAATCTCAGCTGTGGAGCAATTCCTTTCAGACACATGCAGTGACTTCCAGTCTCCTGCAGCTGCTGAAGATGTGCAGCTAATGTACCGACTCCTGAATTGATAAGCAGGGCTTTGTCACAGACAGCTCTTTGCAGGCTTCAGCTAAGGACAGCTCGCTTTTAATGCAAGGCTCTTCAACACCTGCCAGCATTGCATGAAATAACCTCAAAATTACTTGATTAATTCCTCGTGCTAGGAACAAGATTATTCCTAAGTTTAGAATGTTGGCTTCAGTGTACACAGTGCAAGTCACTAAAAATCTGGAAAGGATTTCTTTTTTTAAATGTTATAGTACTTAACAACTTTAAACACATGCAAACTATCAGATAAATAACACATTAAAAGTGATCCCGTTTAATCCTGCTCGCCTCTTATTCCTGACCTCCTGTTCTTCTGACTCATGCTTTGCAGAAATCACTCGAAACCTCCTGCACCAGCCCACCTACCTACACACGGCCAGAAACACAATCCTTAGTGAGTTCAGTGCTAATCCCACCAGATTCCAGATAATTAATATATACCACAGCAGAAAATCCTCACTGCTTTTGGCGATTTTCCCTGTCTTTCGGTGGGATGACAAAAGGAAATTCAGTTCCTGAGGAAAATAATATTGCAGGGTTTTGGGTGGGGTCTTTGTGAATTGTTTACTTGGGACTAAATACTATTGGATGGCTTGACTGCCAAACGCTGAGTATTCCAGTCCTCATGAACTAGGGGGTAAGAATGCTCTTCTGCAGGGTGCAGCCATAAAACTGAAAGGATGTCATTTACCTCTTGACAATCCTGAAGAAACTTCTGAAGATCCCTGTTGTCCTTCAGTCTCATCAGAAGTTCACTGGCTGCTTCACGGTTCTTCCGATGTCTAGTAAAAAAAATAACAGAAAAAAACCACCTTGAAATAGGCATTTCATGCAAAACTGTCACTTGTTGGGCTCTGCAGCCTCTCTGGGCCACACGTATTGCAGGAGTACGGGGTGTGGGTCTCTTTCTGCCTTTCCGCTGAAGGACATTTCGGAAGCTCAGATACACAGGTGTTATTTCATGTGCTTACTCGAGTTCAGCATCTGCTTGTTTTTGTGACCAGCTAAATACACAGGGAAAACGTTCAAGCCAGCAGGTTGCACGAGTGTGACGGACACAATTTGGCCCGCTCATTGCAAGACCACGGGGAAGTTCACACTGTTTGCCAAAAAACGTAAGAAAATGATCTGCAAAACTGCAACAATAAGATTGTTATGCGGCTCTTGCAAAGTGTGCACTTGCTGTAATGCACTTTATAATAAATACACCCTCGCTATATTCAGCACCTCCTGCTCCTGAACAAAGCCGGAACGGTTTATATAACCTTTCAATTGCTGTATTTAACAAACAACGCAGGCAACACACCTGTGTGTTTCTGCAAATCAAGCTTTGTGCACACTGGAACATATTTTTTTCGATCGTTTAAGAGTAGAGAGAAGCGGAGTTTAGTCCAGAAGCCCTATTTTTAATTCGTGACTGTTTGCATGGGAAGGATCAGCCAGGCTGGCAGTCCCAGGGCTCTTGCTGGTTCTTCAAATGACTCCCAAGGGACCTCTGAGCGTGTTATTAACTAACACTCAGTTTGGCGCAGTTACCCCTGTCCCTCAGTACTTCCATTACTTACGAGGCAATTTATATAGAGGAGGCAGAGTAAAGAAGATAACTTTTATTTACTGCTCATTGTGTTGGATTTGTTCATATTTCACCATACAGGGTCTCAAAGCGAAATATTGCTGTCCTCTGTAATAATCTGAGCTGACTACGGACAGAGAGTTGGAAATTCTTTCAAAGGGTGGCAATTCACGAGATGATCTCAGCACATGCTGGCAACAGCTCAATAAATCCATGACAGTGAAAATCTCCAGAGACTCATTATATTCTAAAAGATGATCAATTACACGTTGATGACAACAACTGGATTAAGATACCACTTTTCCTGATCTACAATAAGTTACCAGAGCAAGCCGTCTGGCACAAATGTCGTGACTTCAGAAACATGAGGAATACTTAGGAACATGTTCTACATAAAAGCACAAGGTCTGTAGGCAGAGGAACAGGAGAAAACCCTTCACAGGACTACAAATTGCTTCTGTTTTGTCTCAACAGCTTCCTCTGAATAACCAGGTAAGCAGCATCTCCACAGCTGTAGGTCAGGAAAACTGATTTACAGATGAGATGGCAAGGAAGACATAGGTACCCATCAAAGCTGGGGGCTGGAGTCCAAACCGAGGTAATCCCGAGGGTTTGACAGGTGTTACCTGGGAGGGCACAAAGGAAAGGACACATATTGTGCCTTAGGAAAAACCTCCATAACACAGCTAACATCCTTGGGGTTGATTCCACACCTTCTTGGTTGGTTCTTATATGCCTGGGCAAATACAGAGCATTACTCAGGTTGCTAAAATGAAGCAAGGAATTGCTTGGGTGATTTTATCGCGATGATTTCATAGATTCAAGGCTAGATTACATGATAGACTCATGTATTCTGGAGAGCACACACGTTGTGAAATTAAAAGGAGAATTTTCATGACACTTATTTGAATAGAGCTAAGAGTAAGCAGAGAAGTTCTTATGTTGAGAAAACTTGACTTCAGAAAACAGACAAAAATATCTCCCAGAGAGTGCTGGAAATACCAACTTGAGGAGCTTTGGAGGGAAACCACGCAGGGATACCAAACACATGATGACGTAGCTCTTGGGTTTGGTTTTTCTCTCCGCATAACACACATGATCTCTGGCACTTCGAGCTATTTAACTGTAAAAGGTTTTTTGGTTGTTCAGGATGACCTGGAGTGAGGCTGAAAGATGAGTATTCCCTGAAGAACCAGGCTGAACTATGACAAGGTTTAAACCGGGTACCTGAAGATGCGGTAGTAGAATTCTGAGGATGGAACGGGCAGGAATTCCTGTATTTTCACTGCAAAATAGATGCTATTGTTACGGGAATGAAGGACATAAAGAATTCGTTTAGTCTGTTTTCCTTTCCCCAGACTGGCTATACCTAAATATTATTAGTTCATGTTGCCCTAAATTCTTTAAAAGCTCCAGTGACAGAGATTTGAGACTTTTCTGTGTGTATCTACCCCTACGACCAGAAAGCTGCCCCTGCCCTCTACTAGCAGAACACCAGAAGGGCGTAGGAAGAACGACCAGGCAGACAGGCTGGAGAACAGAAATCGCGCAAGAAGATCCCAGAAAAGGTTGCTCTGCAGACTCTACTTATTCAGAATGACTTTGAGTTCATCTGCCTGTTCACATAACTAATCACATATATGACTTACACCACAGCAGTGCCTAGGGCTGCATTAAAAGGGGCCTTCCCTCTGCATATATTGAAAAGGTCCAAATGTCCAAGCTAAGCCAGACCTACAAGGTAAAAGAGAGGACGGGGAATGTACCGGAGTCGGTTAAAACGTGGGGGTGTCTTCCTTCTGTTTATGAAGAATCTAAAACAGGAAAACGAGATCTGTTCAGCACAAGGAGGTGTCTGACTCAAATTAATCCCAACTTTGCCACGCTGTGCCTGGGCTGTCTCCCCAGAGGCCCCTGAGAATGCTAACAATGCTGCAAACTGACAGAATCACTTGTGGTTTAACTGTAAGCCTGTGGCTTTCAAAGCCTGGGCAGGAACAATAAATCTTACATATAGCGTGAACGCAACTGCCTGCTAAGAATACTGAGATGCATGCAAGGCAGTGTTAGCTGCTTTAGGTGTTCCAGCAAACGAGAGGTATTCTCCTTTCTGAACGGGCAAGAACAGAAATTACTTCTGTTCTTTGCTGAGCAGAAAGTTGCACGAACACAAAAAGTGATGAAAAACAGACCCAGATCACAATCTGAGTCAGATCTGCCGCTGTCTTCAAACTAAACCTCACCTGCAGAATCAGAGGCCATGTGCAGGCAGCGCAGACCAGGGCAGCGCCCTTATGCTCTTCCAAGAGAAAACGGAGGAGGAAACGCTTCTCTGTACTGGCAGAAACAGCAGAAGGCAGCAACGCAGGGGCTGCTGCGCTGGGGAAACCTGCTCCTTACTGAGCTGGAAAAGCTACCTAGTGATAGTTTTATCCATATCCAGCTCCTTCCCTCACCCTTTCTCCATGTCCCTATGCCCATTTATTCCTCCCTGTGAGCAGCACTGAAAGGTTGTGCTGAGGTGTTTCTCTGCAGCTGCGCAGCTCCAACTCCGCTCCTGCACCCTCGTTCCTCAGCCTGCGCCTCCACGTCCATTTGGATGGAACCACGGTAGGGCAGGGTCTGTCTGCTGCACCCACGGATAGCGCGCTCTCCTCTGGAACAGCTTGAAAGTAAGACAGCAAAAAACACCAGCAACAATACGGAAAAACTACAAAGAGCTCCATATGGGAAGTATGGAGCCACTACACATACTTGTGCTTGTTTGTTTTGGTCCTTTGTTATACAGGCAGGTGGAGCCTGGTTGGGAGAGCAGATTTTTGTCAAACCAAAGAGGCTTCCTTTGCTACCACTCCCACTGCACCCAGCCCTGGGGCTTTGTTCTCCAGGCTTATCAGCCTCGCAGGCCGGGAGAGCCATCACACGGATTTCCTGAACAGCAGCGCACCGGATGGTTTTTGCAGGGCTCTGCACAAATAGCTTTGGAATTGAGGAAATGCGTTGGGAAAAATGGGCTCACAAAACATTCGGTCTCTGTGAGCTGCCTGCCATTCGGAATAGGAACTCCCGCACATGTCCCCCAGGCAGGATGGCCCTGGGGGCAGCGAGGGTGACACAGGACAGCGGGGAGCAGGGGAACAGTCACCAGAGCATCCCAGCTGACCATTTCCTACTCCATCCTGCGACGCTACCTCATAATATTCCAAACACTGCAGAAAGAAGGCACCAGGCCAGGATCAAGGCCTCCTGCTTTCCTAAGTGGGTGGGAAAACTCTGAGCACAGGACACTGAAAGTCAGAGACGGCAAAAAAGGAAAATGCACTTCCTCGCTTTCACCTCGATTGCTTTCATACAATCTCCTCCTCCTGGCCTTTGCAGCTTCTCTTTGGGATCTAAAGAGAGCCAAACTGGTTAGAGGGAGAATGAAAACATGAGGTGCACTTGGGATGAGGCTGTTGGAGGGCTCAGAATCCCTCAGCAAGCTTCTAGGAACAGGAACATCCACCCTTCTTGAAGCCTTGAGCCCCAGCTCCAGTGGGTGCGTACACAGTGGGACGTGTTTGCCCAAACAGGAAAGGTACAGCATTTGCTGAACTACTTCAGTTTCTTCTTGGAGATAAAGCCACTTGGGTAATTCCGAGCTGACCAGCTGTGGGATGATGCAAGTCTGATAAAAGGGTCATAACATCTGACATAAAAATTCCATGTGGGCTTACTGCTGTGTTCTGATATTCAGGATTGAAAAGCACCTTGAAATCCTGCACTGTTATTTAAATCAAAGGCAGAAAGAGCCATGAATCACAGCCATCAAAACTGAACATTTGGTTTCCAAAGAAAAAGAAACTCAGCACTCTATAGGATCCATGCCACAGCTAGAGAGACAAAGCTAAAGACTTGTTCTAGGATGAAAGACACACTTGTACCAGTGCTTCCTATTCTGATTGCAGGAGGGCCAGTGGAGCTGGAGGTGATCAAAGCCGGGCGGGCGGGTGGATCCAGCGCCAGTTACAGTCCTGAAGAGCCACATTCCTTCCTCGCAGGAAGGACAGGAACACATTATGACAATGAAATCAGTTGGGAGACAGCAGAGGAAACCAAGACCTGCGGAACCAGGTACAGCAGGTACAGCTGTACCAGGTACAACTGCTACAGCTGTACCAGGTACAACTGCTACAGCTGTACCAGGTACAACTGCTACAGCTCCCACCGAAATAAAAACTGTTCATACTCCAAGAGTTTTACAGCAACTCTAACAGAGCCAAATTCTGGGTAGTGAACTCATTACCTAGTAAGTCTCTAGAAAATGGGAGAGGTAACATTTAACTAAGATTCACCCGGCGCATTTTTGAAACATTACAGTTCCTGTTTTTCCACTGAACAAAGAAAACAGTCTGCAACTGACACTGTATGAACAAAGTATGAACAGCTACACCCTGCCAACATTCCCAGCTCACCTGTCATCAATAGAGTCCACCTTCTCCTGGATTTTATCGGAGTTGATGTTCCCGTCACTAACCAGCCTCCTGCCAGTCTCCACAACCGCATTGATCTTTTCTTCGTTGGCATCCATCGTGGTCATGAAATCCTCCTGTTTTTTAATGGCAGCTTCTGCTCCTTCCAAGGTAGTGGGCATCTCCGTGTGCGCCAGAACGTACTCCTGGGATGTGAGCATAAAGCAGAGATCTCAGCATCACTCTCAGACTACGCTGTCTGCTCCAACAATTCACCACATACGAAAAAGAAACCCATCTCCCAAGAACAGTTAGAAGTAAAGTACAATAAACAAGTTATAGTTTAAAAAAAGGGCAATTTATCCGTTTGTAGCTCTCCTGACAAATGATCTTGTTACCTAATTGCTTGCACTACATGGTGCCAATACGTAGAAATGAAATAAGGTCTATCTTGACCACTTGCCTGGTTATTAAGAAATGCTTCTGCTTGCTTGGTATCTCTGAGAAACAGCTGGTAGGCGTGAGACTGGGAAAGGAGATTTTGCCTGTTCTCCCACATTTTGTGAAGCTCATTCCAACCAGTGTCCAAAGCTTGTAGGCGCTGGCGTAAGAACATGTACTGAGCATCAGTTTGCCCTTGTGTCACCATCTCACCCATGTCCCTCATCTTCTGATAATCTTCCTCGTAATTGTTGATTTCGTTCTTAATGTTCTCGTGCTGAGTGAGCAGTTTCTCCGCCTCGGTGAGCGTGTTTGGCATATCTTCGGACGCGATGGCGGTCTGCGTCCTGGACAGCCACGACTGGAAGTCATCCAGGTCCCTGAGGAACTGCTGCAGTTTGCTTGCCTCTCCAAGCGACTCCTCCCGGTTCTTCAGGGTGGTCTTCATCTCCTCCCACACATCGTTGATTTCCGCGAGCCGCGAAAGGATAGCCTGTGCCTGGTCGGGGTGCTCCGATTCCAGCTTTTCTGCCTCTTTTTGCAGGTCGCTCAGCTTGGCTTCGATGGCCACCAGGTCACGTTCCATGCCCGTCAGCTTCCTCTGCAGGGCCATCACTCCGGCCAGGTCATTACCCAGATCTTGTGTGGATTCGATCACCTTGGTCTTTTCCCTGATCCAGGATTTGGTTTCGTTGCATTCAAGGTGGTAGTTCTGGATACTCAGAGCAGAGAGCAGAGCATCCTTCTTCCGATCTACCAGTTCCCTGAACTGGCTCCACCTGAAATTTGTGTGGAGAGAAAAGCAGAGCAATTGAGATTTGTGTATAACAGGGGAAAAGGTATCACAACACTGCTAAGCAGTTGCCTGCATTACCTTGGTAAGCCATGAAATAACTCAACTATTCATGTATTTTTCTGTCCTTCCCATATCTTTAATAGTTTTGGCAAAACAACCACTAACGAAGCTATGGCATACATTAGAATATGTCAAGTTCCAGTCCTTAGAAGTATAATTTTTTCACAAGTGAAAAACTCCTAGTTACACCTGATTTTCATGCTAAATCCTCTGGGATTTTGAAGCCGAAAAAATGAGTGAGTTTATATGAAATTCTATTGGTTTCTTTTTTTATCATAATAGTAACTACAGTAAATTTCCAGCTCTCAAATCAAAGTACTGATACACTCAGGACCTGATGAAGCCAATAGCAAAACTCCATCTGTCAATCAAATATTTGAGAGACACAGCTCTTTTTCCTTCTGAAGCTTTAAGCTCCTACCTTGAAGAGATCTCAGGTAACAGCGTATCTTAAACACACATAAAACCCCAAATGACCCCACCGTACTTGTTTCAGCCAGTGTCACGTTCACGAGCACGAGGCCTTCACTTACCTTGTGTTGAGTTTATCTTGCTGTGCTTTGATCTCCTTCTCACTTGGATGGCCGCTGTGCATTAGCTGTCTGGCAATCTGGTTCACAACTGCAACACGGGACGCCTGGTTGTTCATTTCTGGTTCTAAGCTTTCAAATCTGGAGGGCGAGGGAAAAACAAACCAAAAAAGATCACATAGGCGTTAGAGAATCTGAGCCACAGGCAAGCTGAAAAAGGTAGCTGGTGGAAAAACCTTCCACCTGGTGTCCCCCAAACCTCCTGGCAAAGGCAATCTCACCTGTGCTGGATCACCTCCAGGTCCTCCAGCTTCTCTGGAATCTGCATGTTATTCAGCCACTTCTCCTTTTCGTCAATCCAAAGCTCACAAGCATCCGCCTCACTGAACATCTTATAAAGAGCAAGGGTATCCTGCAAGGCCTGTTTTCGCAGCCGCGTCAGTTCCGCAACCTCTTTGTATCTTTCCTCGATTCCGGACAACCTGCCCTGCACGTCGGGAGACCCGGCGTGCTCCTGCGGCAGAGCCTTCGCCTGCTCGTGGAGCGAGTCGATGATCGGCCGGTAACTCGCAATCTCTTCAGCCACATCTTTGTGTTTCTTGACCAAGGACTGAGTGGAATACTCATCGTGGCCAACGTCGTTGCTGGAGACAATTTTGAGGATGTCCAACATCCACGCGTCAATGTCATCAGCGTCAGCCTGGAACTGGTGGAGGAGAGAGGCTTCCTCCAGATGCTTCTTCCTAATGGCAGATAACTGTTCCAAGTTAGCCCACTGCTCCCGGATATCCTTAATTCTTTCTCTGATTTTCTCAGACCCAAAATGCTCCTCCGCAATCATGTCTTCACCTTCTTTTATCGCCTGCTGAAAGTGGCCACTACGACCACTCATTTCGTCTTCAAACGCCTTATGTTTGCTCATGAGGCGGACGACACTGGTTAGGTCCTTCCCGTAGTCATCGGATGACAGGATCTGTTCCTTCTCCCGGATCCAACCCTCTTCTTCAGCCATTTCCCAGAAGAACTTCCAGAGGCGCCGGGACTCCTCCAGGCGGGCGCGGCGCTCGGCGGCGAGCTGGCACAGCTCTTGGTAACAGAACTCCATGTGAGCCACGCGGTCCCTGATAACCTGCGGGTCACAGGGCTTGTAACCTGCTCAGATACAGAGAGTGCGTTACAACTCCGACTTACTCATTTGCATCTCTACAGCTGGGGCGCAGGGCATTCTTAATTCCCGTCTGCTCCCTCTGCAGAGCTTACACAAAACAGCTCACAGTTATTCTCCTGAAACTGTGAACTATTCAAGTTCCACCAGACAACAACACATCAGAAAAACTGCTCTTTGCATAAAGTAGAAAAAAACCTGAAAGGAAAGATATTCATGACTGTTTTCAGTGAAATAAAACTCACTGCTCCAGACTTAGAACAGCTTCATACACACAACTGCACAAAATGAGCGGCATTTACTCTAGTTAATGACACTGCTCTAGTGGAATTGCTTTCATTTAGCATCAATTTGGACAACAGCAGACTGGCTCCAATAATCTGTATTGTTTGCACTAGAAACACAGAACAGGAATTAGTGGTTACTACTACAAAGTCAGAGCAGCTGCTGGTAGGAGCGTGACATCCCATGTGAAACACTGTGCCACAATGAGTCCTTGAGCAGGTACCCAGACGAATTAATCATTGACAGAGTAAAGAAGGAATAAATGAAGCTGGATTCTCCTATTCCGGTGCTGAGTTTAACCTAATATGCCTTGCAGAACTAATGAGGCATAATTATAGATAACCTTATAGGTAATTAGGACAAAGAAGGACGTGTTGGCTGCTCGTTACCTTCTCCATCGGTGGCAAACTTCTGAGCAGACGCATTGACCCCTCTGACTCTCTCGGCCTGAATAGCGATGTCGGCTTCCACAAGAGCGTGTTTCTGCAACAGGTCTTCAACTCCCAACAAATGCTTCCCGTAGTCTTGAGACAGCAGAAGCACCTGATCAAAATGTGAAAGACAAATAAATAGGCTGGAGGCCATAAACTGTTTGTTTCTTAATGACTCCAGGCACTACGCTGTTCTCTGTCGCCACAATGATTTAAACCCAGACAAACACCAGGCCCATAAGGAGAGATATTTCAAATGTCTGGAGTTGTGGTTGGTAGGAATTGGAGCCAATATTTTTCAAATCACGGGCAGCCATGAAGAAGCTGCCTGCTCTTTCAGGCAGTTTGAAGCGGAGGATGCTGTGGGCGCAGTGAGCTCAGCAGCAGCGAGGAAAAGCCCTCGGTGCAGGTGCTGGAGCTGCCGCCGAGCTGCTCACGTCCTGCTCTCCTGCAAGAGCTTCCCAGCCCGCTGGCGGAGGGACAGGAACAGTCACCGTCCTGCCCCAGATCCCAGGAGAACCGACAGGAAGAAATTCAGGCTTTTTAAAGCACAGAGGTGAAGAGGTGACTTGTTCCCCATGTAATTGTTACGAAGAAAGAGAGAATATTTAACTCCCTTTCACCAAAATCATCATCCTTATCCAAGCACTGTGACCAAAGCCTCTGGCCCTTATGAGAGAGGCATGAAGTTGAAAAGTAGCTTTTTATAGGAGCGAATTTGTTCCTTTTATTTACTTGTTTTTCATCTTTCTTTTTAAAAAAATCATCATAAGGTATAAGAAATTTGTTCACTGCTCTCAAATCTGGATCTTCAGCTTTGTCTGTTACACCAGAGGGGCAAAATGAATCTCAAAAGTTTACAAAAAAGGACACGTACACCTCTCCAGAATATTTGCTCTACGTTCTGAAATGGCTGACACCCACCTTCATCTCATCCATCCAGTCCATAATGTACAGCATTTCCTGGAAAATCTTCTGCAGACCGAGGTTCATCTCCAGTCGCTGTCTCCGCGCCCTGAGAAGCTCCAGCAGGTACTCCCACAGGCGGATAACGTTGTCCTTCCTCGCAGTGATGCGTTTGATATCATGGTAATTTTCAGTCTCAAGCTCCTTCGCAACCGCAACCACAGCCTGGACTCGCTCCTCATAAGCTGCAATGTCTGTCTCAATGGCCTCGTGCTTCTTTGTTGCGGCCTCTACTGCTGGAAGGTCAAAGCCAAAGTTGTCCTGTAGAGACAGAGACGCCTCTTCAGTAACGGTTGCTGAGGAGAGAAAAGCCCTACGGCTCACACCACCATTTCTGATGGTGCACAACACACTTGTTGGCAAACCCGAGATCTCAACAGGCTCTGAAAAGTCTTTAATAGAGGCAGAGATACCGGAGAACCAGTGATTAAATCAGAGGTATCATTGGGGTACCTTTGGGGGAAAATGCTGGTGGCCATCAGGATTGAGTTGGGGGTTTGGATTTTTTTTAAAGTAATCTCTAACATTAAAAAATTCAATTAATTCCTGGGCTAATTCCACTGAATAGACCAAACTATTCAGGTAAAGAAAATCTTGAGTGTGGGTAGATACTTCCACATCAGTATCTCCTGAGTACAGACGACAGATTCAAGGAAGGGATATCCCAAATGCATGGAAGATAGCACATATAGTACATACACGTACACCCTAAACATACATTTGTGCACACATACAATACACATAAATATACATAGATGCAGGAAAATATGAGGCATGGGGAAGAAGTGATCTCTTTGCAAGAACTGTATCCTGTAATTACTCATGGGAATCATTTTAGTCACACCAGAATTTCTGAAAGCAGCACCTGAGAAACGAGACGCTGGTTTTCGCTCAGCCAAGTTTCTCTCATAGCTGCCTTGCGATCAAATCTGCGTGCGAGTTGTTCCAGTTTCTCTTGTCTGATGAGCTCGTTTCGCAGTGCCAGTTCTCTTTCATGTTCAGCTTTTTCCAGTCTTTCCCAGGCCTGAAGACATGGGGAAGAAACACGCATCTTCTAAACACGCAGTCTGATAGGATTATGATACATCACGTCGGCTTCGCAAGAGATCAGGACTGAAATCACTACGGTCAAGTTTCGCAAAACTGGCTGATTTATTTATACGCCAATAAATCTGGTTTGTGTTGGCTGGCCTTACACCTTGCCTGCTAACATAAGTGCATGACTTTAAATTTGTTATCAATCCGTTCATTTTCTGAGTAAGGGGTATAAAACTTGTTTCTCAGATGCATTTTCACAAGTTCATTTATTTTTTGCCTCCAACAAAGCCTAAGCAAAGAGAGTATTTGTATTAAAAATAAAGAAACTTCTGAGCGCTACTCCCAAATAAGTGGATTCTACCTTTTTCCTTTAGGAAATGAGAATGAGAGATTCATGCCTCTCACCTCTAAAATCAACACACAATTGCTGTTCTTTATTTCAGCCACTTTGGAAAAGAAAACAACTGCAGAACTCTGCTAGTTTTGGTGCATTCCCATCCCTTTTTCCCCCAAAGCCACAAGTTATTCCCACACATGACATCAATATTACAAACCCAAGAAGTCTTAGAAGCATGTTGAAAGCCAGCTAATCACCTTTCAGACCTTCTTACAAACAACAAAAACACCCACAATTAAACACAAACTACCCTGGATTCCTCTAAATCCTAACAGATGTGAAATTGCCTGAAACCCAAGTATTTGAGGCATTCGCAGGAGCTTAATGTGAGCAGGAGAGCTGGGCAGCTCCCAGGACACACAGACACCCACAGCAGCCGCTCGGGGAATGCCAAGCATGATTAAATACAAAGGAGGAAAGCTCGCAGGTTTAAGTTGTTTGTTACCCTTGAAAGGGCTCGTCAGCTCTGCTGCTGTTCTGCCAGCTGCACCAGCACAAAACCAGAAACAGAAATGGCTGCAGAAACCCTGAGACGGGTCATGGCGCTTCCTCCCCTCTCCCACCCTGCGGGCAGTGGGGCAGATGGGGAGGGCTGCAATACTTAGATGCTTTTGCTGCTTTCCATCAATTAACACTAATGGGCAGGACCCCAGGGGAGCAAGGCAGAGCAAGGCACCAGCTGCACAGAATCCCTGAGCATTTTTCCAGTGCAGAAGATCTCCCAGATGCTGGGGACACCCAGGGACTCGGTTCAGATCAGTGGGTCTGACCTCCAGGAAAAGGTCCCTCCTCCCGCCACATCAAGGCTGCAGACAGTAAATGTCCTATGTCGAGAGAGAGGCTGAAAGAAGCAACAAAATCCTGAATCCCACAGGAGGAGGTGGCTCAGTTTACCTTATTAATGTCAGAGATGAGTTTGCCCTCCCTTGGCATGTACACTTTCTGATTATTTGCTCTCATTTTGCTCTGGATGGTAAAAAGCAGCACTTCTAGGTTTCCCTTTTCTGTAAATCTAAACAAAATATTGCAAAAGAACTGAGTTACAACAAAACTTTCATTGCTACTCAAGTATTATAAAGCACTTCCTTAAAATACTGACATTATGAATGGAGCATTCAGATAAACACCTTCATTCTGTGTGAAAGCTGGAAGCAATTGCAATAGCACACACATCCCTGAACCCAATGGGTCAAACAGGAAAAGAAACTGCGCAGAACTTGGTTGTCTGTGTGTTTAGATTTAAAGCCCCTCAAGGGCCAGAAGACTGCACTTTTTTAATTCTATTACGTGTGCTGTCCCAGTTTAGTCTATCAAGTCAAGAAATGGAAGTTTTATTTAAAGCCCAGCGCAGTCAATAAACTCTTCCCACTCTTTTCCCTGAGTTGTGCGCCTGGGAAATAAACAAACTCCATCGGCACTAGGGAATACGCTGCGATTTTAGAAGACATCTGGAAACTCCATAATGCTTTGAATTGTGGCTACTATCCATTAGAACTTCTATCAGACAAAAATAACAAAAAGATCTGATATAACGCTAAAAGAAACTTTCCAGAAATAAGCTGCACAGTTTGGGTTGTACCAGTTTTAGTAAGCACAGCAACGTTTCACAAAGCCAGACACACTTCCTCTTGATTTTGGATAAGCAGTAAGATCCTTTCAAAAGCAGGGTATTGGTATGATACTGGTACTGGTATGATACTGGTACTGGTATGATACTGGCATTGGTGATATTACTGTGCTAACCCATGCCGTTACCACTTGCTTCCCAAGGCAGGCACCTTGGTGAAGGGACAGCCTGCAGGATGCGGAGCTCCTGCCACACAGTATCACTAAGACACTTTATATCATTATTTTGTTGTTGCTATTAAGTGCATATTGAATAGCACAGAGCAATGGTGCCCTAAGTAATAATGATGAGTGACAATTAGAAACATGATACCTGGGTTTGTTCAGAAAAAATAAATTCTTATGCTAAGATTAAAATTACTTGGAAGTGGTTTTTTTTAAAAAACCAATGATTGACTGAACAAAACAAGACCAGTGTTGTTTTAAGCTAAGACGAAAATTACTTGGGCGGTTTCTCCACTGTGCGGTAAGTGTTGAACGCCTGCAGCTGCTGTTGCACTCCAACCAGCGAGTTGGCGAATTTGCGATTGTTGAGGATGATAATGGTCTGCTCGATCCACTCCAGAAGGTCAGAAGCCAGCGATTCGTATTTTTCGATCATTTTCTCCGTTTCAATGGCATTGTCAAGCACCTGCAACAAGCAGCACAACGGAACATGAATACCAAGGGCAGTGTTCTTCAGTCACTTAAATCCAACCAGCGACATAAAAGAAACCGTTGAGGGGCTTGACTTATGGAGGGATCGCTCAGTCCTCAGCGCCACCAGGGCTGGGAACCCCCAGGAATGAGGATTTGTGTTTTCAGCAGTGAATTCCTGCGATCCCCCAGCAACAGAGGGGCAGAGCTGAGGCTGACAACACATTCCCATTCACTCTGCCAGCTGGAAAGATGGGGCAACTTTGCCAAGGGGAGAGTGACTGCACATTCTTTAAATGAGGGACTTCTCTGGGCTCCAGAAGAGACGGAGGGCCCAGAGGGTGGGGAGCAGTTAATGAGAACGGAAAAGCAGCAACGATGCTAAATTAACAAGCAAAAATAAAACAGAGCTGGAAATTAACTACTCCTCACAGTCACATGGGAATACTTAACATTCAAAACACGTTACAACGCAAAACTAAAAACCACCATATAGTGGACTCTTAGAAAACTAGCACCCAAGAGAAAAAAAATAATAAATATTTCAACTGTTTTATAACAACTCATAGTGATTTGAACTTGCAAACCTTTCCAATACGTTTTCCTTCGACGGCTAACGCTTTCATCTTGGAGAAGTAGTGGTAATATGTCACCACGTAGGTGATGATTGACTTTTCGTCGGGATGATCAACACTGATATCTGCAAACCAAACACAAGTTGTGTGAGCATACTGGGGGTGCATGGGCTAAACCAACAAAGCTAGCAATGCAACAAGGATGCGTTTAAAAGTCAGAGAGGTGGGTTCAGCGGTAGCTCAGCCCCTAAGATTACGTCCTCATCAGAAATGAACTCAGTTCTGAATTACTCGGTGTACAGTACTGAACTGTCACTAAGCTGTGCTGCTTTAGCGCTTTGTTTCAGCACGGACTGTGAGGTTTTGGGGTGCAGAGTCAGGCTCCAGGCATCGCCACAGCTTGTGCACAGCCAAATAACCTTTCCAGTGTCTGTGCGAGCCCACAGAACTACTGTCAACTGGGAACTTCGATGCTACACCAGTATTTGGAGAGAGGAATTCTAACCTAATTGTATGTCTGCCCAGGCAAATCTTCTGAGAGATACAGACGGAAAACAAATTATTTCCATTCCTGCAGCAATTTTGAGGCACTAGAAAACAAGCAAGAAGAAACTCGCCATAAGCCTCTGTTTGCCCTGTGACAAGAGAGTTTCTTGTCCTTGCATTGTGAGCACGGCTTCCAGTATGCATGAGCACGCGCCCTCTCACGAAAACACAGCCTGAAACTCACTGACAGGCTGTGGAAGAAGCTGCTATTTGCTGAAATCCACACTATTCATCCTCCAGCTCACCATGTTCCTCAGGAAGGCTGCCCCTAACTGCAACTATTTTATGTACACACGGCCAGTCCTGCGATCTCGTCAGATGTGGAAAATAAACACAGCATTAAGGGCTTTTGTGCTCCCAGGGCTCAGGCCTCTGCAGGACACATCTTCATCCTCCCCTTCCCTCTGCCTGTATCGCCAGGTGAGTAACGGCACCCAGCCTCTCTAACACCAGGAGCTGTGCCCTGCGCCAAGGAGGGGTTGGCAGAAAAGAGCCCACAAAGAGCTGCAAAGTGCTGAAACTGCAGGAATTCTTACCCTCGGGGTCCAGGAGCTTAGTGAGACCAAGGTGTTGCTCTGCAAGGTTAAAAGCATTCTGCAGATTGTAGTGTGCATTTGATTTCTTCAGCTTGTCAAAATCAATCAGATCAGGCCTAGACAGGATGGAAAATTCTTTAGACTTCCCAAAGCACAGTGCAGCCACCCTCAAATGAACTAAAACCTGCAATCCTCAGAAAACCTGGTGCTGCCAAGGTTGCACTTCCCCCGTAGCCCTGTGCATTTAGAGGAATGAAGCAATGCCACGGCAGAACCCAGCCCACGGCAAAAAACAGACCACAGTTCACCAGGAATAGAGGTGACCTGGAGAAGGAACAAAGTCGTGGCCACGCAGCCTCTCCTGATGCTCAGGTGAGTGTGCAAATCGTCCCAATAGCTTCACCTGAGCTTGCCAATGAGCAGCATCCCCGGCCACGCCAAAATCTAGCAGCAGATTGTGCCAGCCCTGCTCAGGGATCTCTTTCCCCTCCCAGCTGCTGCCGTGTGTCATCTCTCCCTCCCACCCCTGAATTCCAGGCAACCGGACCTGATCATTGATTTCCCACTAAGGTACAAAAACTCTCCTTCCAGCCTGGTCAGTCACAAACCAAAACAACTGTGTATCATTTATTCTCTTCAAACCAAACGCGACCTGTTTTGACGTGTGATGTGAGAAGCTGTTGCCCAGATGAGCTCTCAGTGACCGCAAGAGCGGTAAAGCTCTAAAGCAAGGCAAGTTGCTATAAAACTCTCGGCAATTCTTCAGTTTCTTCCTCTCCACACATTTTAAAATCAAGCTGCAAGGTAACAGCAACACCTGCAACAGTCGCAGCTTTCAAAACGCACAAAGACTTTTACCCACACGTACCTGTGCTTGTGTATTAGTGCATTGAAAGCCATCCCGTCCCTCCAGCTGGTGGTGAAGTTGTGGATGTTGACGTTGGGGTACCTGGCAGAACAAGAAGCAGAGAGAGCGCAGTGAGTCGGGCGTCCCCAGCGCAGCTGCCTCGCTGGAATCCGCCTGCAGGAGCGACGCGGTCACTGCGAACCCAGGGCTGGGACATTATCATCCCACGATGGACAATCTGCCACCAACACCAGAGGTGAGTGCATCTCACTGACTCTTGTAAACCCTGCAGAATTCACATGCGTTGCAGACAAAAGCTCTACGTGTCCTTCGAAGCAATCAACTGGAAGTTACTATTTTATAACCTGCTGTTCAACCTGCAGCCCGTGAGGTCCCAAATCCCTGCAAGTCTGAAGCCTGCTTTGATTTACAATAGCTGCTGGCAAAGAATTATTTGCCCATACTCAAAATATGAAATTCAAGAGAAGAGATGGAGAAACACAGAAGAGTAAAAGCAATTTGGATGGCTGCAAGTGCCACCAGAGCAGCAATATTTTAAGTTTTCCTTGAAATCATCAGCTATCCCAGGGCATCCTTTTCCAACGACTGCCCCGTGTCACTGTCCAACCTTTAAACAAAGCACAGACAACAGACACCTTTGTGCCCCGTGGCTAAAATCCATTTGTTTGGTGACCTGTGCATTTTGAAGTTTCCAAAAATTTCAGGCTGCTCACAAACCACTTTCCTAAGAGGTCCTGCAAGGAGAAGGTGAAGAGCCACTAGAATAATGCTGAAGTGCCCCAAGTGAGCACAGGGACATCCACGTTTCATAGGGGAAACATACTGAATCTCTACAAACGGGTACTGAATTACACAAGCAGGTTACTGCCAGAGAAAGACATTTTGGAAATATTTCCATATATATGGAAAGAGGGGAAAGTTGGTGGCAAACATCTCAAGTTATTCTTTATGTTATTCAGTATTTCTTCAGGATAGGGCAACAAAGAGTTGGCATATTACTATATATTCATGGATTATCAGATTGGTATGTTTATCACACTGCATTAATGAAATAAATTCAGAATTTTCTGACTTGTAAACATCAACTCACTCGTCTTGATCGAATCCACTGAAGGAGAGATATGTGTTTGCCCATTTAAAATTATGTCAATAAAAACTCAAAACGCTGTAAGAGCTTTAGAGATAATCACTTAATCCACACTCACCCAGCTGTCTTCATCTGGCACCACAAAAGCAAAGCATCTTTAGCAGATTTCTTCTCCTTGTTGTCCTCGGTTTCAACACTGATATCTTGGATCTAAAATTAATATACAAGGTTGAAATATTTCTGTGAGAAAACACAGGTTTTGCCTTTTTTGAAAAGATGAAAGAAATTATATGAGAGTGTAAGTAACAAAGGAAATGCATGATGACAGGCAGCGTGGAAGGAGGTGAATGCTTTTCCTCTTTTAAGAGCATTCATGTCAAAACAAAGCTTCGTCTGCCCTTATTTCTCTGTGGGATTACTCTTTGTTTAGGCCATTGACAAAACACTTCAAACTTCACCAGAAAACACTTTTCTAAGAGAGCATTGTAGCTTCCGTGAAGTTCCATGGCGGACACTTCAATAATAGCAAAACACTGAGCAACCCCAAAGTGAAGAGAATGTTAGATTTATTAAATATTTATTACTATGTTATTTATTATAAATCCTATATTTATTATCTATTATCCTTTCTGCAAAAGGACTTTCCAGTCTTTTTTAACTGAGGGCAAAGACCAATGTGGAACTTGCTGGCAAAGAAGAAATCTCGGCCTTTAGCTGGGACACTAAAACAATTCCTGTGGGGATCCTGAACCCATCGGGGCAGAGCCCACCCGCGATCCATTTCCCCCAGGTCTGCAAGAGTGTACAGCTCTGTGAATGGAGCTTCGTCTTTATCAGTCATTTAAAAATAAAACCATACGACTCTCCCCAGAGGAAACTCCCACCAGCTGCCCCTACAGGACAGCAGCAGCACCAAGGTGAATTTTCCCTCTCCCCTTAGCTCTGGAGCACGTCCTTCCAGGTATGGAAAACTTAACGTGTGTATCTCTACATCTTTACCTGGAATCTCAGGATAATAGTCCAAATAAGGCCAAGTGTGAGCCTGTGATTCCCGTCCACGATATCGTGAGATCCCATGTTTTCTAGGTGCACTCTTTGCTCTTTCAGGAACTGGAGGGCTTTGTCAACGTTCTCCAGGCAGTGGATGCGCATCCTTCCCTTTGTTGGTTTGGGCTAGAAGGTAAAAGGGAAAAGAAAAACATGTATTACTGGTGATGGAATTAAAAACCAAAATGCACTGGTTATAATAACTGTCCAGTCCACACACTGAGTGCCAATCTCATCTGCCTTTCCAAGTATTTCCCTGCTCGCTTCCTTCAGTTTTCTGTCTAGTATATCCGTTCATTAGCTGGAAGATAAATTACTTTGTTAAGTTCATGCTACACCTGCTACATTTTCCCAACTTTTTTTTTTTTCCCCCAGTACAAGTTCTTCTTAAAAAGAAGATTCTACAAAGATAAAGATAGGAAACGAACTGATAACTGGCATATACATGATAGAGGGAATTGGTAATTAATGTGCAGAGAGCAGCTGTAAATACAGATGCACATTCTCCACAAAGGAGCTCAGATTTGGACAGTAAGCTACTCAAGAAAACTCCCTGAGAAAGAAACGTCATCGCTTTTTTGTGGTCAGTTGAAGTAGGATAAATATTATGAAAAGAACAGAAGAGATTTATTCCAGACAATTCCTTCATAGGAAAAGAAAGTAAACACAATAATCAAACAATCAGTCACAGCACCGTAACACAGTCTTACGAAGGCCCAGTGCAAATGGAAAAAGCCACGAATATAAGAGCAACATGTACAAGTCTCCTGTAAAACTGAACATTAAAAAGCCACTTTGTTGTGCAGATGGGGATTACAGTTGATTACAGCCCATTCAGTGCCCACTGAGATGCCACCAAAGGGACTCTAACTGGCCGTGCAACAGCTCAGGCAGAGCCTTGCCTCAGACCGCACTCGAGGGCCAGAGCCTCAGCGGAGCCACATTGTGGACCCAGACGCAGCAGCCGGTGTAACACTGAGTCACACAGACCACGCGCTTGCTAGAAAGACGCTCTTCAGGCACACGAAGCCCCAGGGCCTTTAGTTTCACTTCAGCTTTCAGGCAGCACGGTTCTCCAGGAACCCGCCACAGCTTTTGGGTGTAAAAGTCCCTCTGAAGAGGCACAAAGTGCATGTACTTTTAGGGTGACGTTCCCAAAACACAGGAACGACTGGGACTGTGGCTATCGCTAAGCCGCAGCGGCAGAAAACGGTTTCAAAAGCCAAGCAGGCACTTCCAAATTCTGCATGGGCAAGAATAACAGCGCCACCTGGCCTAAGAAATGTCAGGCACCCTGAGAAGACAGAAAGTTCCGTTGTCCTGTCCCCACAGCTCAACCCACCGTTCTGCAGCAGGAGGAAGAGGAATTGAGTCAGGTTTGCCCACAGTGTGGCTGCGCTCGCTCCTGTGTCACCTCCAGAGATGCAGCGAGGTACAGCCTCACCTTCGACAGGCTATGCTGAATGCACCCCTCATTGGATTTAGCGGAATGCAGCCTTCACACGCATACTATCAGAAAAATCTGGTTTACATCAAAAATCTTCCCTCTTCCAACAGAAAATGTAGCAGAACTTACTACAGAGAATCCGCTTAAACAGTGTGACCTTTGAGCATCCAAGAACTGCAAGGAATGCACTAATCCTTTACATAGTTATGGAAGAAACCAAGTTAAATGCTTCATTTTGTGCTGAAAACAATTCTCAGCTTTATTTTTCTGTTTGGGAGAAGCTGGTTAACAGTGCGTGCAAACAAACTTACAGTTGCCTTTTCACACTGGCTGGATACCCTTCCGCTTTGGTCAGTGAGGCTATCGCACGCTACCAATTTCTGACCAAATTCTGTATGGTACAGAGGACCTTGTGCCTCACTGGGCATTCTCATTTCGAGTTTCTCCAACACTTTTCAAGGACTCTGGGTTTTCACCATCAAAAATCACAAGAGCTTTGGAAAAGTGCAGGGTTTGTGCAAATGAGGCTGGAGGTCTCGGAGGGCAAAGAGCATCCTGCTCCCCTGGCCAGTATCCTCAACCCCAGACTGGTCCACAGGCACCCGGCTCCAGCATCTGAACCCATTTCAAAAGTCAGAGAACAATTCCTGTTCGTTCTACTGCATCAGTAAACACACCATAATAAAATAATTATCTAGGCCAGTTTGTGCATTTGTTTATTGCTTTCTTACCATTTCATGTTTCTTGTCTTGGTTTTAAACTTTCTGCGTAAGACGCTGCCTTTTTTCTGCTTGGGTGGCATGGAGATATCAGAACCTAACCAATACCAGCTCAAATTAATTCCAAAAGGCTGGAGAACATCAGCAAGTGGATGCTACGTGCCAACCCTCCCGGAATATTTTTGGTGTGTGTCATTGTCTCAAGGTTTAGAGTATTGCGTTATCTGTATTGGTGCTTGCAGAGGAAGGTGTGGTGGAATGTACTGTTCAAACAGAGACTGCTGTCCTCCATCCTGAGATAAGGAAGCTACAGAGGAATTTGTGGCGGTGCAGGCAGCTGCCAAGGCGACACGCAAACGATGATGCAAGCGCGGAGCCAGCAGCCTCGCCGGTGGCTCCCGCACCCCCGCCCAAACCGCTGCCTAAGCCCTGCTTGCATTTTGCAAAACCTGCAGTGAAAAATGGAAATGAACCACGCAGCAAGAGCCACACGACTGGTCTGAGCTGCACCGCTGCTGTTTGACACTGCAAGTCAAACCTTGGCAGGCAGACACCAAGATTTGAACAGAGGTGGCACGGTCGCTGTCGGAATCCTCAAATAACGGGGCACGTTGGTCTCAGTTATCCCTGTATGAACAACATCTGCTACCTCCAGCGAACACGTCAAACCCAATACCTCGCTGAAGTAAATGGGTTGGCCCAGAGACAAATGTGTTTTGAGCAAACAGTAGTTGACAAACACAGAGATCAGTTACCTCCATGCACACAATGCCTTCATCCCTGCCGGACGCTTCCACGCACGTCAGAGCTTCCTTCCCCTCACAGACACACCGGGAACGCTCCCCTCGCCCGACTCAACACATGCCGCACTGCGCCCATATGTTCAATTCATTAACCACACTCTAAGCCATGGAGCTCCCATTAATAGGAGTGTTTGATGACAGGCGATTACACAGTCGCAACCTCATGTAGCCTCAGGACTTAGCTAAAGACCCATACTTCTTTGAAAAGATTGCTTTAAATTAGGTAGTTAAGAGTGTAGCCATCATTTAAGGAACTGAATGCAAAAGCGATACCCAGCCATCTCCCGACACCCACTTTTCCTGTCATGCAGTGGCATTTTTCACTATGGGGATTTTCTTACCCACCACCCCTTGTGCTGTACCAAGAGGACACTCTCCTCATACTCAAAGAAAGAATTTGCTCCATTTATTTAAATTAATTTTAGATATTCCTCGAACAGAAGAAAATCCAAGTACACAAAACAACACCCAAAACCAAACCAACCCCCCCCAAACTATTATTAATAGGCACTTACAAGTCTCTCTCCCGAAAGAACTTCCAGAAGTTTGATGAGCATCCTTCCATCGCGGAGGTCGGTGTACAAATCCGTAATCCTGCATGACACGCGTGCCAAGTGGGAGTTAACCCACTTTGTGAAGGTCTTCTTCTGAACTGCCTCACGTTCATCTGTTGGCAAACAACACCATGTCACTCAAAATAAATCACAGTTCGTGTAGCTGTGTGAAAATGTGGTGTTCAAACATGTCTAATGTTAAATGAAAGATATGGTTTCTCTTCTTAGCAAAGTCAGCGACGAAATTGGGACTTTGCACTGAAAAACTACCCTTCTTCCCGTTTAATGACATTTTCTATGGAATAAATCTGAACTACAGATTGCAGACTTGCTGCTCAGCTAAGCAGCTTTCTCAAGGTGTAAGGAGGTCCGTTGTTGAGCTACAACATAAAAACGGCTCTGAACTCATCAAACTGTCCAGTAATTTGATCAAGAGTTATTCTATCTTCCCACACCGGAAGAGAAGGCCAAGTTCTGCTCTCAAATACACACACAAATCCACAACAGATCCCCTGAAACACCACAAGTCACTTTGGATTAAGATAAGTACAAAAGAGAGCAGACACCAAAGCTTCCCATTTAGTTTTTCCCTTCTCATTTCAATATTTACGTGCAGATTCAACATTTGTCACTGTATTTACACAACGTCAAGATGAACTTTTCCATAACTGCGTGTTTGAGGTAGACTTGCATTTGCCTAAAGCCACAGAAAAGTAAGTTCTTTCCACCTGCCCTTCCCAGAGTCTTTCCCAAGTGTTTATACACTAAAACACTGGCTACAAGCGCTGTTAATGCACAGGCTCACACAGCCCACACTAATTCAGGAACTCCGGACCAGCGCCCTGCCAAGCCCAGAACTCTCCGACAGAAAACATCAGACTCCTCTGTGGTCAAAATCTTCCGCCGAGGGCTTTGGATGAAGCCGTTCCTTGTTAGCAAAAAGTCATTTCGCTGAGCTGGGAACTACTACAGGCCAAATCTGGGAAAACACAGGTGCTCAAACTTGGACTTCTAAGTCCACAGTTAGAATGGGAATGAAAGCGGATGCGTTTCATTTTTAAACCTTCCCTCCCTCTCTTTGAAGGCGTTGGCACATTCAGAAACAGGACATGAAGACGGGTAAATCCTAAACCAAAATTTAACATGTCCAGCTCTAAAAATCTCTGAGTTCATCGCTTGAAACACAGAAAACACTACTAATGGTGCAGATCAACACCATGTTTGTATCTGACTACCCAGGGTTTCAGTAGTTGGGACAGCAGTGAACGCCTCATCTTGGCGACAGGGAATAACGAAGCTGAGGTTGAAGAGAACAGATAGTTGCAAAACAAATGAAAGAAAAACCATAGTAAGAAAATAAATCAATAGTAGAATGGTGGGTGGTGAGGAGGAGGAACCTGACGGGGTGCGACTTCAGCAGCCGTTTTGCCCGGTTGCAGAAACCCCACCCTAAGATTTCAGTTCCTCCCTGTGCTGCTGAACTCACTCTCGCCAGCCCACACGCAGGACACGATCTCTGCAGCATCTCCTAACCGTGCTGCAATCCGTACCAGGGGTGCAACAACAGCCCTTGCTCAGTCTTTGACCAAAGAAGAAAAAACCCAATGGATTCGACTCGCAAAAATAGTTGTCTATCCAAGCAATGATTTAAATATAGTGTCTAACCTTAAACATGTATTTTATGAACTATTTATAGCAAATTCCTGGGAATGCTGTATCTGCATATTTGCTTGTCTAGTAATCCAGCTTTTAGTTCTTGAAATGGGTCACAGAACAGAAACTTTGCAATAGCTGGTGCTTTTTAAAGAAAATCCAACAGAAATTCCCACATCTCCCTTCACCAGCTTCAACAAGCCCCAGAACAGCTCAGCAAGTTTGTTCATTCAGTCACTGTGCTCTCTATACAGAAGCAAACATTCAGACATCCCTGTGGTTACAGCCATTCTGAAGGGAAATACGGATGGACAGGATCCTAAAAACAGAGTTGGGCACAGAAAACCAAATGCTATCAAGTATCATTTTGAAGCCATCCATTAAAAAATCTTTGGTCAAAAGTTATAGTTATCAACAGTCCTCCCAATTTGGGATCATGCTAAAAGTTATGGGTGGGAGAAGAACATCCACGTGGCTCTAGTTAAAGAAGATGAAGGGTCGCAGTCTAGATTTGAACAGATTGAAGACATGACATGCCAAGTCAGGCTGTGAAAACCTTGGTGCCGTTGTATTAACTGATACCAGCTTAGGATCTCTGTTGTTGAACACAAGGCGCCAGGTCAGCGGCTCCAGCAGCCCTTTGGGGAGGGGAAGACGGGCCCATCCTGCGCGCGCTGCTCACACTGTCCAGAGCGTCAAAGTGGATTCTCCAGGCAGTGGGGATTCAGGAGAAAAAACCTGAGCAAGTTCCAGCGCCTCCTTTCCTTCTGGTCGCCTCAGCATCCCTAAGCAGACAGAAGGTGGGTGCCGCGAGGGTGCCTGCAGGCGCTCCCCATCTAGCTGCAGGCCCGCTGTGCGTTGGGAGCCGATGCTCGGTGCCGTTATGTGTATTCTTTATTTAGTTCAAAGGCAGCTGCTGCCTCTCCTGGTTCCTCTGCCTCGCTTTCTGTGGTCCCCGCTTTCCTGTTTACGGCAAGAGGTTGAAGGGCCAGGGTGGTTTTTGGCGTTCGCTCCTCTCACCTGATCCCCACCCATCCTCTGCAGCCTTGTCCTCCTCCCTGCTCGCACCACCAGATAAAACAGCGTGAAAATCTCTACCGAGACCGCAGCTGCGATGGTTTGAGTGCTAACTCCACACGCTGAGCCCGCTGTCACCTCTTTGCACGTGTGAGCAACTTCATTGCTGCTGCCATGAAAGCGACAGAAAGGCGCAGCCGTTCTTGCCCCTGCGTCGCTTCACTCCTGGTGTTCCCACGACGTGGGAAAGCAAAACAAGCCCGTTTGGAAGTTGCGTGGCTGGGGCTGGTCGTGTTAAAACCTCTCCTGATTATTTCTACATGGTGTTTCACAACCACTGCAGGTTTTTGCAACGCTGTTACCAACCTTTTCAAACTGATAAACTGTATTTTCTTGGCTCTGGGGTTGCAGGTTAAAACAGGCACAGGATTAAAACCAATGAATTTTGGTTATATGTTTTAGACAAAGAAACATACATACAGAAAAGCAGTACTTACAGCTCTGACAATTCGACTACATGACTCTTTTAACACACAGTGCTATGTAAAAACCTACATACTAAGGCCAGGTGTGGCCCTGCAATAGGCCCTCAAACGCTATTTATCAATCTCATGGGATCGTTTTGACAAACGTCCTTCATATTTTCAAAAACACAGTTTCAGATTTTGAAGATTAATTAAAACTAGAGGACATGGGTGGAGCTCCAAGCCTCCTACAGCTTGTGAAAACATTTGTTTCCCAAGGGTAAAGAGAAATGCGCAACACGCAAAACACACACAGCAGGGAAACGGAAGCTGCTCCAACAGCAGTATTGATAATAAGAGAATCCAACTTATCTTGAAGCAACACTAGGAAGGAAATTTCCTTTATGCGGAAAGCCCCATGACAATACTGCTAGCATACGGCAGCTTGCAAACCCCAGCTCTGTCACTGAGATAAACCAAGGACTGACTTTGTTTGGGAGTTTAGTAAATAAACCAGAGTTTGTACACTGAAATGCGAATAAACCAGGGCTGGATGGGATCATGAGCAGGCGTCCAGCCCCTTCCCCGGTTGAGAAGAGTAATTTCTTCCTCTGCGAATTTATGCGAAAAAATCCTGACAAAACCGTGGTCAACTTTCGGAAAGAGCAGAGCGTCAGCCGCTGAATCCCCGTGTGGGAGAGCAGGAGGGGTCAGCTACACCATCCTCCCTCTGTCACACACTCAGCCCAGCAGAGCTCTGCCGGAATAATGGAGAATTTGTCTTAACTGCCCTGAAATACGGGGCTGCGGGAGCGCGCTGGGAGGAACGTGGGCCCCCTGACCCCGCAGCTGCTCCCACATGCCAGAAAGCGTTATCAGCCCCAGCACCTTGGCTGCCGTGGCAAAGGTTACCTGTGCGGCTGCCGCGTGCTAAAAACTGCTGCAAGACGAGCTGCTCCCCTCCATACCGGTCAAACCACATTTTCAACAAACTGACCTTGAATCCCTTTCAAACTGAAGGACAAATATGTTTGGCGCTCACCGCTGCCAGCCCAGCACAGGTAGAACAACTGGAGTGTGCAAGAGCTCCTGCCGGCCCCTGAATGCACAGGCTGCTGCACCCGCTCACATCAACAGCCCGGGGGGCTCCCAAAGGAGCCGAAATGCTCCTGAAGAAAACAGAGGCATTAGAGCACAAGAGGGAAGCTGACAAGAGCAGCTGAAAGGAGCGGTGAGTGCCCAGCACTGCTGCCCTGGCACAGCCCAGCACTCGAGCACCCACGTCCTCCCGGCTCTGTGCATCACCCATGCCTGGGGATCCCTGTCTTACCTGGGGCAAAGCAAATTAAACATGAGTTTTAATCCCCAACTCCAAAACTTCTGCTTCCTGCAGGTTTATGCCTTTTTAAATTACCACGTGAAGGTTGTTTTTCCAGCTTCAAATGATTATTCCAGCCGTGCTTGGAAGTTTTTCAATAGAGAAAGGTGCCTGAGAGAACGGCAGATCAGCTGCTGGGACCAGAGTGTGGGGATCAAACAGGATTTTATCAGGGAACAACACGAATCCGTGTACCGTGATAATCGTCACCGTTTGTTATAGCAACAGGAGACCGATACTGAACATGACAGGATTGCAATACAGAGGGGAAAAAGCACCTCTGTGTATCTGTGCCGGACCAGCTGAGGAGAGAAACGTCTGCTTGGAAAAACGCTCACAAAGCCACGGCCTTTTCACATGGTGCCCGTACACGCCATATCAGTACCTGTGCTGATGAGAAGCCCAGAGAGAACAACGCACAAGCATGCACAGCGAGTCTGAATTAAAATCCATCAGAATCACTCAACAGAGAAGAAAATGATGGAAGGAGGGAGGATCACCCCGTCAGGGGAGGCCCATAGTGAAAAGAAATGGAACTAGTTTCTCTGAACACTCAGGTGTCCTGGGACTATCTCCCCTTTAGTAGTAAAGCAATAAAACTAACAGCGGATGTTGCTTTTCTCCAGCAGCAGATCATGGGTCAGGGCTGAAAACAGGGGTTGGTGAAAATGAGAAGAAATGGATTTAATGTAGAAGCCAGAAGTGCGTAACACACCGGTGCAGAGGCAAGCAACGACCTGGAATGAAACCTGTGGAGTCAAACTCAACCCATCTTGTACAGAAAACACGGGGGCTCATGCATAGAAACAACAGGTGAACTTTAAAGTAGCTCCTTCATCATGAACAACTTAACACAGAGGAATGACTGCAGCTGACGGTTTTGATGCAAGGAGGATGTATTTGTTATGGTTGTTTTATGGCACAAAGTAATCCGCGCAGTGACTTCTCCACCAAACTGGTGAGATTACACCCAAGCTTTTACATGCTCGAACATGACTTAAACAAGAACTTGAATGCGAATGTGAAAGTTGACAAAGCAACGAGGTGATTTCATTCCTGCTGTGCTTAGTTGCTGATTTTCATTAGGAGCAAAATCCTTGCTGCTTTCCTGACTCTGCTCCACAGACACCATTGATCCCAAGTCAGGGGTGTGTTCAGCAATCCATTCTCTTCTACTAGGAAGCACTGGTCAGCTTCTAAATCCTATTAAACATCTCCCCGTCTCCACTAAACATTATGGCATGTGACTACTTTCACTGCTGAAAATGAAAAGAAAAAAGGGAAAGCTACATCATGCGGCATGTGGAAAACCCAATTCTGCTGCTTTCTGTCTTTGATGTCGCTAAGCCTCGCTCACACAATGAAACGATGCACAGAACAATGTCCGGTAGCCAGCCGAGCATTACGGGCTGTGGAAGGGCAGGTCCCTTCATTGTCTTTATTTTCACCCAGTTTATGGCATTTTGGTGTCAGCAGTATAAAAATAAACCTCCTGAAAGCCAGCTTTGGATTGATGAAGAACGATTATGTTCATCTGCAAAAATTTTCCGTAAAGACTCCCACAGCGGACAAATGAAACATAAAAGTCATCTGGGTTTAACTGATTAAACTGGTGCAAGAACTCAGAAGACGAAAATGACATATTTAAGCAGATTTAGAGAGGAGAATATGTGCTCAGTTGTCCCTCCACTGGTGCAAGCTATGTGAACTGCTTGTTTAACTCCAGGAAAACTGAAGGTAAAATGGTGTAAAGATCTCCCGCACCATGAGAATGGAGAACACCCTGTCACACAGCCCATTTCAGAAACAATAAGCAGCCAGCGGCTTTTCAGGTACTCAGGGATACCAGCTCATTTCTTGTTCTTCTGTATGAAATGCAAAGCAGCTACAGAAACACAACCTTCCTAGGGGATGATGGAAGTTACTGAACAGTTCTGGGCGCTGCTCTGGGAAACAACCCCCGCACCCGTCTTCAGCTCTGGACACCATCATCTTCAATAGAACCACTCACATTACTGAGGTTCATCATGAGAAAAACGCTCAAGAGGACCAAGGCCTGACCCCCAAACTGTATTTGGAGAAAGATGTTACAAAATCACTTTTGTAGCAAACTAGCACAAGTACAGTTGAATAAAGGAATAACTTCATGGCCCAAGGAGCATTCAGTACAGAGTTCAAATGGCCTTCCTTTCAAAAACAGCACAAAAAGGACCTCGGTGCTGTCGGCAGTAACAGAAAGGGACAGAAATGCCTTTTGGCTGATCTGGTGTTAGTGGTTTACACTTGTTGCCATTTTTTCCCTTTGTGTAAGAGACAAATGACTCAATGTGAAAGAGCATGGAAAAAGCATGGGCCCGTCCCAGGACACCGACTGTGACATTCCCACAGCAGAACAATGCAAACCTGAGGTCACCGTGCTATTTCGAGTACGCACAATCTTGCGGGGTCTTTGCAATTTCCTTTAAAAAACACGCTGCGCATTGTTTTAGGAACCCGAAACAGGCCACAGGACTGAAGTGCCGGTATTCCCGTGCAATCCTGCTGAGGGCTGCTCAAGGGCTCTGGGGTCTTTTCTTTCAGCTGAGGCAGCAGTTGGGACATCACAGGAGAGAAGGCTCCAAACGGTGGTATGTTTTGACCGTGCTGCTTTACAAACCTCATCGCAGTCAGAAAGGAGCGTAGATGAAAGAAATGCCAAACCTCTGTTGGTTTCATGTTTAAATCTAATTTCACTTTAATGACTGAAAAGCATGAATAGAAAATAAATAAATCTGCGATGAATGGATTTAATCCTTTCAAAATATTAAATCTTGGTGCTAAGAGATGTTATCATTATAATTAATTGCCGTTAAATTATAATTTTCATTATCACGTAACTATTTTAAATGGAAGAACATGTACTTAAACAACCACTGCGCCGATCAGGAATTAATAACAGCTGATTCCATAGCCTCGCTGAACAGTGTGTTTAGTTCACGCAGCTTCCATGGTCACGCAGTACCTGACTGTTGTTGCTGCACTGTAGAGCCAGCGGCGCTGTGCCGCCCTGCGCCGCGCTCACAAAAGCCCCAATACCACAGGTAAGGCAGGTCAGGCCCACCTAAATCCCAAACATGAAAGCTGAATGGATAGCAGCCATCAAAACATTGTAGATTACGATAAAAACTACTTGTATAACTGACGGAACTGTAGTATTCATAACATAAAGTTATTGGGAAGAAGGGTGTTTTAAAAATGAATGAATTTTAATGAGATTTGAAACAAACTGCCAATAAGAAGCATTAGAGGAAAAAGCCCTAATCTCCTCTGGCTCTAATCTGCAAGCCCATCATGCAGAGCTCCAGCTCAAGGCCTGGAGTTGCTATCTTTTGAGACGTGCACAACCGATGCCTTCACCTTGATGAAGAAAAGCTCCAGAAAACTGAACCACTACATCAGTTTTAACACATACATTCCAATCAGTCACCCTGTGTATTAAAGTTCTTTTTAAATAAATCCATGTAGTAATTTAAACAACAACAACATAATAAATCTTTTCATGCCATACCTGCTTTCTTGGGACTCCTGAGGTCCAGACAAGTTGCACATACATTCTAATTCCTCACCTCAAAATTTCCCTGCTGGTCTGTTTGATTCCAATCCAAAGGTCATTTGCTGATCTGCTTTTGTGGGACAACGCGGCATGTTTAAGCAAAATCATTTTAGTCTTTGGAGTTATGCAAGAGTAGGGGAAAAAAACATACTTTTTCAGCACAGTATTTCCTGCCCATGTAATAACTTTCAAAGATCTCTCTGAGATTTAAAAAGTGATGCAAATTTGAGGGAGTTAGCTGGGTAAAATTATACTTTGAAGAGCTTCAATGTGTATCTGCATCCAGAAACACCACTTGTTTTTCTAGTCTTAAAAGCAGACTTGGGAGTTGCACAGATTGTGCAAGGCACTGACTACGCCAACTGCAGAGCTCTGCGCGGGCCCGAAGCTGCGGCTCCTGCGGACGTTACCCAGCAGAGCTCCCCACAATTCACCTGCACGCACTTTAATTTTCAGCACACTGAGAAATTCGGTGCCAAACATCAGCAGCTCAGAGGGATCAATATAAGAAGCATCCAAACACTCCTGACCAAAGTCATTTCACTGATGCCCCAATCACACTGCACATGAGCTCTGTATTCTGGGCCTTCCTCTTCCTGAAAATGGGAAATAACGTTGTTGTTGTTTAAAAAACAAAAATAACAGACTACGAAATACAGCAAATAATAAAGGAAACACAGAGCACAAGAACTTCTGAAAACTGAGTGTCTGATTAACGCTCCTAATTGTCTGTTAATGTAATACTAATATCACTAAAAATAATTCAGGTATTGGTTAAGCACAAAGCTATTGCACATTTGCCTTACATACATGAACAAGCTCTTTGCACTATGGCTGTTTGTGTGCTTACGCCCATCTTACACACTTCGTAGCCAAACTGCACAGATACACACGTGTGCACAGGCATGAAAATGTACTGATGGCATCTTCCACAGATTATGTGCGCTCCTGAAGCCACAGCGACCTGCAGTTGGTGCCAGGGAAATGTTTTTAAACTTGGCAAGAGGAGCTGAAGCAGAAGGCAGAGCTGACTTAGGTACCACAGAAAACAAGAGCTGTCTGGCTATCGGTGAACGCACACACGTACACTTGCAAACTGCTGGAGCGGGCTGGGATGGGCTGGAGAGGTGAAGGACAGCCCCGCCATCCCACCCACCCTGCGGAGATCACACCACCCCAGCCTGGCATCTGAGCTGTTCTGGAAAAACACGGAAAAGCCCTTTTCAGCTGCTGTTTTATTCTGTGTTGCTACAACCAGCAGCTGCTGGGCCCAGCTTTGCCAACCCAGCCTAGAGAGAGCAGCTGTCCCGGAGCCGCTGCAGAACCACACTCCATCGCTGCCGGGACACACAGCACAGCTAAACACTCGACGTATTAGGTGTCCCTAAGTGTTGTCTGTTCTCCAGGACAACTGGTGGCTGATTTTATTCAGAAAAAAAGTATGTACAGTGAGGAAATGGCTGGAACACCACTAGCCCCAGGCACAGAGGACACATAAGCTTCTTTCAAGTGGCACAGAGCATCATCAGCATCAACCTGCTGGCAAATGTCACTAAATGTTCCAGTAAATATGGATTTATATCATGGGATCTTACAACACACCTTATCAGGCATCATTATCAAGATATTTATTTGGTGGAGAGACAGAGAAGGATTTAGTGATATGTGAACAACAGCAGGTTTATGGACAAAATGTGCCTTAAACTCCATGTCTCATTCTGTGAACTCGTTCTGTAAGGACTCAGGCAGCAGCTTTGAACAACCCCATCCAGACATAACCAGCACATCAGCTGCTATCAGACGCTGCTAGACATCAGCACACCCGTAGAAGTGACAAAGGCCAGGATGTCACCTGGGGAACAGTCAGGAAATTGTCCACAGGCATCACCAATTTTCTACAATGACTTCCTTGAGCAGAAGTGAAACACCTTCCTGAGAGGGGAGGCCACAAGGATGAAACACAACTCACACCCCACAGGGTGAGCGGAGCCCATGAAGACACCGAGAGGGAATGGGTGCAGTTCACCTCAGAGAGCAAAGATTTCCACAGCCACAGCTAAAATAGTCCGCAGTAGCTCTCCCTTCTCCTTTGGGCTCAAGATTAGAGCCTGGATCCAGTTAGACTTCGCCCAGCAGCCCCAGCACGCGGGGCACAGCACAGGGTGACACGGGTGTGCACGCTGCTGTCCCAAGAATTGCTTTTATTTAAACACGAGACACTGAGCATTTAAAGGTAGGGTAGGCATGAGAATAACAGCAAGGTCAGAAGTTCAGAACAGGACAGACATCTGATGTTTCTAGACACCTCCCCTGTTTATTCAGGGCCTTACTTAATTGCCATTCCGTAACAGGTATTACTCATGGTAAACTGCAATGAAAGTACGGTCACATCCACAATTTCAGAACAGCCCCTTCCATTATATTGCCAGACAATCTGCAAAGGAGGAACACGCCCTGAAAACACAGCCATTGCACTACTGGAGTAAGTCTGGTTTCCCTGGAAATGACCGTGGAAAGGGACTAAACCAGATGCAGAATTATCACCCAAAGCAAACGACAGTGAGCTGACTGCAGGAGACTGCCATCTTCTCGCTTTCCTTTCTTCCTGGAAACAAACCATAATCATCATATTTTCACCAACTGGAAACACTGCCTGGACAAAGCAAACACCAAGAACTGGACTTTGGGTTTGTTTGGAAGGGGATGGCTGAACCCAACACACGGTGTCAGTGTGAAGAAGCTGAAACCAAAGAGAAGGTGTTGTTTGAGAAGACTGAAGGAGCTGGTCTGGATTTGAGAGACAAACCCCCAGGAGTGAGGCCCTTGGCACCGTACGCTTGTGCAGTTGTGCCTGTAACGGGGCTGCCTTGCTTTAGAGTATCTGAGAAGGGAGTTCTCTGCACATTGGCCGACTTTCTGAAGGGTTTGCCAAGCCATTACGTTAAGTTTAGGTATCTTTATTAAACCACGGGGTTTTTTTCCAAGAAAAATCTGGGCAGCCGGCATTTATTTTGTTCAGATAAACTCTTAAAGCTCATTGTAACAACACGTTGTTTAGTTTAATCTTTGCAGGCATAAGGTCACCCCTTGCTTGTGATTAGAGATCATTTTTGTACCCTGCCAGCACGCTTTCTTCACTCTCTTTGGTCTGGAATTCTCCAGCTACTTTACCTGAAAACTTAGTTCTGATAGAACTAAAACAGACAAGAAAACTTAAAGCAATCAACCCCAAACCTAAAGCAATCCCTGGAAACACATGCCTGGCCATTTTGACAATATTCAAGGCATTCTCTGCAAGCGACAACAAACGATTCCTGTGAATGCCATTTGGGATGATACTTGCTCTGTTTGCTAACGTAGCCAGTATTCAAACCCTGCAAATGAGAAATCATATTTATGATCTCCTGTTCCCCTGGTCCCACCAGAAACCTTTAATACAGTTTTACTAAAAACAGCGCAGGATTGTGCATTTTACCAATTACACATCCAACAGAAAACCACCCGTCAGGTGTTGTGTCTGTGTAACTGGGCCTGCGCTTTCAGGAGCTCCAGCGCGTATTTTTATGAACAAACCACACTTGATTGCACGCGGAATTCTCGGCATTCCCAGTTATCTCATGCAAAGTCCACTCGGTATTGACAGATCTTTCACAAGGCCTTTGTTGAGCCCCTAGACTGCAGCACAGCGACGGCCTGCGTGTCTGCTCCACTGTCCTGCCCTCCACCACTCAAGGGCCTTTTTCTTTCAGCTGCGTTCTCAGTGAACAGAGGGGCATTGAGCGCGGCTCCCCAGCCAGTTCCCGGTGGTTTGGCTGCAGCAGTTCTCCAGCAACAAAGGAGACTCTCAGCGCGGGACGCCCCGGTTCCAGCAGCAAGTGCACAACGTCCTTTGTGCTAACGTGGGCTCTCCGGCCATCGCCGCCTCAGACTCCGCGGCAGAAGTCACAAGCTGGAGTGGTCATCGTCCCTCTTGTCTTTCATCCTCCGAAAGAAATGCAAGGATTCGGCTATATGCATTTTTAGAAGCAGCAATTAATTTTAGGTTTGCATGTCCTCTTCAATTACATTCAGGCTATCGTGGACAACAGCAGAGCCAGAATTATATTTGGGTGCTAATTTCAGTATGTGAATGAAATGACGCGTTCCAAGTTAAGAGTAGGTGCCTCCTCCCAGCACGTGATGTGCACGCCAGGCCACTGCTGCCGCCTTGTACCGAACCGCACGGCTGCTGAATGCCCGCTAATCCACCAGCTCCTTACTCCACAAATGACCCTTCACTCCAAAAGGGTTCATCTGGAGCTGGCAGGGGAGCTGTTCACACAGTGCTCATTAAACAGCCCTCATCTTTGGAGTCACTACGTCACTTTGCTCAGATGACAACACTGGGAAAAGCACCGTTACCCGCCAGATATTCATTTCCAAATGAAATTCCAGATTTGATTTCTTGTGGGAAGAGCAAAGTAGATTCTAAACCACCTTTGCCACAGTTTTCCAAGTTAACAAAGACTAGCTCCCAATCTTCAGCATAACAGTTTTCCCAAACCTGTCTAATTCTATGAAGATAAGAAAAAATATGCTGTTGTCATATCCTGCTACTTAAGAGTTGATACTTAATACTTCTGAATTCAGCTTCAACAAAAAGCCCTTGAGAGCTGTTAGTAATCAAATACTCTTTCAATGAATTCTTCCACGAAATTCAAAGTGGGAGCAGAAGGGGTGCACGTAGCAAGCAACACAGCCTGTGCTGGGATAGCACTGGAGTTCAGTGCAGGGAATGGGAAAGGGCGATTTTCACATTGTAAATCTCTACGTTGATTTTCTTCACCATTTCTACTTAGCTCAGGTAGCATTTTGTGCACTTTAATGGTCAAAGCATGCACTCACCAGAAAACAGAAACAAAAGAAATGAAGAAGAAAACAGAGGAAATCACAAAACAGACTGAGAAAGACCCAGGGAATGAAAGCCAACCATTGTTCTGCCTTTTTATCACCACTTTCATCTCTGTCCGTAAGCCTTTGTTTATTGCCCCACTTTCCACAGAAGTTAATGGCAAAACCCACTATCACTTTGAATAGGGCTCTTGGATAGGAAAAATATTTGGAAGAGGAGCCTCTACTCCTATGCGGCTGCAAGATGCCCACAAAACGCTGGGATGGGCTGTGACATGGAGCTCATTGGAGACACCCAATGCAGGACAGAAAGGGCCAGCTCCCGCACCAGCACGAACAGCAGCACCTCCATGTGCAGGGAACTCGCACCAGTTAAGGACATCACCCAAATCATGTCACTGTGCCAACGCCGGCGACAAATCACCCCCAGGGTATTCAAACCCCTGACTGTCCCACGTGAAAATATCTGCTTATACGCTTTGTTTACTTCGCTATTTCAGAGCCACAAATTGTGCACCAGGATTGCCCTTTCTGAAATAAAACTACGCTCCGGAGCCTAGACATTTGTTTGGTTTAAAATTAGGTTTCTTATACACACAGTTAAACAAACCCAAATATTACAAACGTAATCTAACCAGAAACTGAACAGACTACAAAAAACCTGAGGCAACAGCTCAGAGTTGTGAATTTTCACAGTTATTTCAGTGAGGAACCAAATCCAATTTAAACGTTTACTTTTCCAACTGTACCAACACTGGTCATATTAGCAGCAACACCCTACCCTGCTCTCTTCACACCTACCAAAGCCCCCAACCAGAAAAGGTAAGTTTCTGGAAATTCCGAAGACATTAAAAACATTTCTGAACCTCTTGAAAGACAAAGCAGGAATCTGGGACAAAATGTTGTGTTCAGTAGCTGTGGGATTACCAAAATCTGGTTTATTTCTCTAGCAGTGAGAGATTTCTCAGTCCTCACTGAATCCTGAGCCATGGTAAGAGTTTCTTTAGCAGTGAAGCTGGAGCTGCCACACTGTCCTCAACAGCCCTTTAAAACTGGGAAAACACAAAGGTCAGGCTTTATTTCTCACCCATCATTTGGAACAGAAGTCTGTCTGTCACAAGAACTTTCTGCTAAGTTTTCCTCAAAATCTCAGATTTAGTTTCCTGGGTTTTTTTAATATCGGGATTGGGAGAGAATAGGAGTGAAAGGTTTGAATGCTTTTTCTTTTTATGTTCCTGGGTGGTTTTGAAGTTTATCCTTCATAGGCAAAACTATTCCAGAACTTTCTGCAAAACCCTCTTCCACAGCTTTGCTATACATCATCTCGGTAAAAAATGTGAAAGTGTGGAGAAATGTATATTCAAAACACTGCTTAAAACTCTGTGCAAATCTGACAGAGCTTGTGCTCACGTGTCCAGCAAAAGCAGAAACTGTGACACACGTGGGCTCTGGAGCAGCAGCACACAGCAGAAAATCAAGCAAAAACTGTCACAGGAATGTGAATATGTTTGCAACTTCAGTGGATCTGAGAGGGTGGAAAACAAAATAAATCCATGTAAAGCAGGCACATTTCATCTGGAATGAAATTCAGGCTTCCCCGCATATTACCTTTAACAGAAATTAACATGACAAGAAATGCCAGGGACCAATTTGGTAGACAAAGTAGGATGCCCTTCGGTTCACTAATCACTGCCCGTGGCTATGCAGGTCACTGCTCGCAAGAGACCCAAATCCTTCAGAAGGTAAATCTTGCAAGGAGGAAGGCAGGTGTGCAAAATGGCTTTTCAAAGGGCACCCACAGCAGTTCAGAGGCTCCTGGGTAGAGCAGATCTCCCCATCTATGCATACGGACCCCCATATTATCAAAGCTGATTATCAGTGGCCACTTGAAAATAGAAACTGCGTGTCCCTTTGTATGCCAAACTGGAACCCGGACCAAACCTGCTCGGGTCATTGCAGATCAAAGGATTGCAGAGCCGAGGAGCAATCCCGATTGCAGAGCAAGGGGTCTGCCCCAGACACCCAAGATACTCTCGCATTTTGCTTCCTGGTGCATGCAGAGCTGTGTAGCCACAGCCAGTCTTTCATCCCCATGAAACAGAGTTTAGAGTTGATCTAAAGCTGACTTAAAACACCTCTGACGGGAGAGACAGCTCACCTTTCCTACAGGCTTCTGCCACTGGCCACTGCATGGCGTGTCAAGTTTTTCAAACCATACTACAGGGTGTTTCAATTTGAAATCACTATGCTTTGAAATTGGGTCCATCTTTTTGAAACACGCTGTATTTCTAACATGGCTCAAAGCACTTCCAGTCAGGCAAAAACACACTAAACATGAACAGTTTCTAATCTGAAATGCAACATGAAAAAAATAAACAAGCTGGAGAAGTCCCACCCATCAGAGCTCCTTTGAAAGCTGGGGATTTATCAGGAGCACACATCTAGCTCACCCCATCCCCCAGGATTTTACATTTGGAATTACCCCTGGAAATTTCACACCTAGGGCACAGCCTTAGAGCTGAGACCCAACTTGGCAATTACGCTGCGGGAGCTGATAAAGTCACCGCGCAATGAAACGCCAGCGATGTTACCAAGCACCACGCTGTCCTGTTCAGCGGGGGAAGCCGGGCTGACAGAACAGCCGCCTCTCCTCTCCGGCTGGCGAGGGCTGCCCTGTGGCACTGAGACTCCCCTTCGCTGAGGAGGGTGATACAGCTGCAGGGATCCACTTCCAAATTCCTGCCTCGCGTTAACCTCTTCCCACCAAACCGATCCCCAGGATCCAGCCTCGCTAATGCAGCACAGGTGACAGCCTTGGTTAGTAATTACAACTAACTTTGTTTGCTTTTCATTTAATTCCTCAACTGAGCAGGACAAATTTTCTCTGCTGATGTACCCTGCATGATGCATTTTCCACAAACAGGTTTTGGGGTCCTGTCCTCACTGGCAGAGAGTTACTCCATCCCCAAAACACCATCCCTTCCTACTGCACAAGTGGCCATGAGAGCCAGAACTCCACCCCTAGCTCTCATGTGAGAGCAACAACTGATACTATCTCTCACTTATCATTCCAGGACTGGGCAAACTAACAAGAATAAGAACTTAGTAGAAATAAAGGAAACAGAGCTTGCTAAAGCATTTTGCTGACATCCTCACCAGCACAAGGACTGAGCAAGCTCAACTTCTCGATTATCATGAACAGACTTCAGGGCTTCTTTTGCCAGCAGCCAGGCTCGATTCAGTGCAGCAGCGCCTTCTGCCTCACGCTGCTCCCCTGCAGCCCCTCCAGGCAAAGGGGAGCTGGAATCTCCTGCAAGGTGACCCTGCCCAGGTGCACATGGAGCCCCACAATTCGCACCAGCTTCACAACCCAGGGGGACAGGGCTGGAAAATCTGCTTTAAACACGCCACCATCATCAAGTTGAACAACAGAGTTTCCTTACACCCGTCACTTCACGGCATTTAGAAGAGGTGGAATGTAGGTGTGCTCAGGTGATCGCTTATGATTTCAAGAAAACTCACGACCTTCACTAAATCTGCACAGTGTTATGCTATAATCTAGTGCAAAGCTGTGGATTCACATGAAAACTCTAGGAACTGTAAAAAATGAGGGGCAAACTCAGTGTGGGAAAAACAGGAGTGGAGGCTGTGTGGTGCCCACCCAGGTGCTGCTGTAGGGAACCATCCTGCCCAGGGCAGGAGCACTGAAACACGGCTATCAAGGAGGAAAACACAAAACCAGAAAGGTAGGAAAGCCTCAGTGGTACTTTTTAGCACAGACTGAAGAACGTTTGAAACATCTCTGCTCTTACTTCTTTGTACACCTCCACAATGAAAAGGGAAAAACCGGTGATAAATTTGTAATGTCAAAATATTACATATATTCAGCTCATCCCTGCTGGGCCCGAGTCTGGATGCACCAAGCAAGACGCAGTGCGTTCACCAGAGCCTTCTAGCAAGAGGATAAGAGTCACCTCAAATGGTGAATTAATGGCTTTTAGATATTCTTCAGACAAAGAGCCATTAATCCAAGGAAAGACGCCTTCTGTGTCAGCAGAGTTAAGCCACTCCCTTCACAGCACACAGTATTTTGTAGGGTTACTTAGCATTTCATGGAGTATCTAGTGCATAATTTCAAACATTTCCTGTACCTAAGCTCCACCCTGAACAAGATCATTTGCAGCACTATTTTTCAAGCCTGTCTGCCCTCTCTGCAATGTGAATAAACAGCTAAAAATGGGCTACTGCAAAGAGCCTCCTCACGCTTGCAGAAGTCACTGCATTTTATCTCTTTTGTTAGAGGAAATTGCACTACACTTAGGGAGAGCATTGCAGGTTTTTTTAGAAGTCAACACAGTGCATTCCACTGAAGGGAAAACTCACTTTCTGTGCTTTCAACGCTGTGGTCTGCTTTCCTCTTTCAACGTGATGTAAACACACAGATAATGGATTCCTGAAGCAGTGACCCTGAAAATGATAACATCTGCCTTCTTTAGACTGCTGACTTAACCAGTAACGAAAGAGGCGCAAGCCAGCATTATTTTCCCGCGCCACAAACTTACCTCCTTCTTTCTAAAGCAAGTACCGCAGCCTAAGATCTGACAGATGTCCAAGATAAAGCCTCTAACGTGCTCCCTCGGGTGCGAGGTCGGAGCCCGGATTGTCCATGCCTCGCCTGAGGAATGCCTGTGTTCCCAGTGTTTAAGATGCTGTCACTTTATCTTATTACATCCAGGACGCAGCCATTACTGGGAGCCAGTTTACAAGATAAACAAAGTACTATGAATGAAAGATTTTTTTCTCCCTCCCTCCTTCAGCCAGCAAATAGGAACATTTTTTGCACTAACCAGGCTCTTCCTCCCTGACAGGAACCACAGGACCACACTTGTGGCACAGACCAGAGTAAAATAAGAAACACGCACACAAGGGCTGAACTTCACCGTACTCAGGCTGCTCTGGGATTATTTACGCAGTCACGTGGATGAAGAGGAGGAGGAGGTTTGGTTTTGGTTAAGAATTCTTTTTTCTTTTGAAAAGGCAATGCTAGAGTTCATTCATCGCTGGGCTGTGCCTTCCGCAGGGAACAGCAGGGCTCGGTTTACCCTGTCTGAGCACAGAGGTGCTGAGCACTCTCAGTAACCACAGCAATAACCGCCTGGTTTGCAGCACAGGTCACAGGCCTCCCCTCCAGAGAGCACACGGCCATTCCCCCAAAGAAACGGCTGTGTTCTCACACACAGAATCGCATGGGAAGATATTAAAGGATATCCTCCCTGTCCAAAAGTCAAGCAATTCAAAATGAAGAAAACCGGGAATTTTAAAACACACTAATGCCTTCTCGGAGATCTTCTACAACATGAGCAAACTAATTTGTTTGGAAATTATGCAACGGTTCTTCATTTGAAGAAGTTAAGCCACCCGCCTTTACAGGCGGTACGCAGGGAGTTACAGAGGGCTCCCGCACTGCGAACTGCACCCGAACGGACCTGGGAGTTTGTGATTAATTGCCAGAGTTACGCCTGTATTTTACTTAAGGAAAAAAATAAGTGGAAAGACCACTTCCTCACTCTCCCCCTTATTGTTCTAAGCCACTTAGTCGGGGCTAGTCCTCATCTGTAATGCAGAGCGGCTCAGAGGCTGGACACGCATGTTAACCCTGCGCCAGGCTGAGGACACCTTCAGAGGGATAAAAGCCCCACGGTATCTCTGAAAAGAACACAAAGCTTTTTCCCACAGCACCACGTTTGGCCTCATTAACACCTTGATGCAATGAGAACAAGCCCAGACTAACATGTTTACAGGAATCATACCATAGCAACACCTACTAAAAAACAGCACAGCCTTACCTTGCAACTGCTTGAATCTTCCTTCTAACTGATTGTAGTTGTACGGCACCTGAGCTGCGTATCCTGGGGACAAGGGCCCGGGCATACTGGTGGATTTTTGTAATTCCATTTACAGGTAACACAGGGATAGGATGAACTGCAGCATAAAGGAACCACAGGTTTCTCTACCATACATCCAAGTAAATCCCAGCTGCCTCGGTAGTTTGGCTTCGGTCCCTAGAGAAAATGCTCTCGCTGAGCCCTAAGTAAATAACAGCTTCGGTTCAAAATCCAGGAGTGCAGGTTGGCGGTGAGTTGTCTGTAACAGATTCAAACTTCAGGCACCATGAGGGTTGGATTCTTTCCCCCCGCTCCACTACAGGCAACTCTCAAGTGCTCGAATCTGCTTTCAAATGCTTGCCTGGCTCCGGCAAAAGTAAATCAAGTAAAAGCAAGCCTGCAATTCAGCCCAAAGCAAAAGCAGCATGGAGCCACGCACTGCCGTCCTTGCCAGCGCTTCCAGGAGCCGCGCACACCTCAGACCTTTCTGCTGGTTTGTAATATAACCAGCAGCCGCCCGGGCGCGGGCTGATGTCACTCGATTACCATACAGCCCGGTGGAGGAAGCGAAGGCTGTACCAAGGGCGAAGGGGCGGCGGAGCAGGGGAAGAGCAGGACGGCTCATGCAAAGCTGCAGTGAGTTCTTCCGGCGGGTGCAGCGCGGCCGCCCCGAGCCCCGGGCAGCGAGGTGGAGCGGGGTCCCCGGCCCTCCGCTCCCAACGCGCCGCCACGGCCGCGCCGGCCGGTGGTATCTTCCTGAGCGGAGCTGCTGGAATTACAATCTTTTGTTAAGAGCCTCATGTAACGGAAAAGTCTCAGATTACTATCACATGAAAAGGAGGGCACTTTTCTTTATTTATCTGCAAGACTGTTCGCTTGAAAAAGTAACACGCACACAGAAGCGCTCATTCAGTATTTAGCAACAGGCGAGGAGGGGACGCAGAAAGATGTACGCTCCAGCACGCTGAGAACAAACGAAAGCTTTGTGAAAAGCTTCTTTAAACAGCCAACGCCTGTCGCTTTGTTTTACGCTGCTTGTCGGTATTGAGGATTTTGACGTGCCCTGTGTATGCGTCTCCTTGTCCGTTTATCAGCATGCTGGGTATTACTGCGAGATTACTGCTCGTCTGGGCTGTGCGCTGGAGGGGGAGGGCAGGGAGGGAAAGAGGATGCCTTCCCTCAGTACCTGTGTAACACCAGTGCGCACAGCAGCAGTGTATTCTGGAGCAGCCAGCTCCTGCAGGTGGGATTAGACACAGGAGGTCAGTTTTCCCTCAGCTTCTACCCCTCGCTTCTTCATAACTGCAATGAAAAGGTCAACTCCACATTCATATTCTCAGTATACAGCATTTGCCTATTCATTTTTAAAACTGCTGAGAATGTTCACACAAATGTGTTCTCTTTTTCTTTTCCTGCATTTTCAAATTCCTTTCTGATGGAATCAATGTTCTCTTCTCCTCCCACTCTGTCCCCTCATTAAACATTTCAAAATGTTGCCTTTGTTTTGATACTGTTGTTTCACAAGTTTTTAGTCATATAGTAATTTATGTGAGGACACTTTCTGTGGGAGCAGCTCAGTCCAGCCCCAGCTCCTGCTCGGCAGAAGGTGGAAATTCAACCAGCCATCACCAACACACCGAGGAACCAGCGTGCAAGAAGTCCAACCGCGACCACTGCTAATTCAGGGAGAAGTGATGGAAGCCAACACTTCCCAACCGAAGATGGGCTTTCCAAAAACACGTGGACTGTTGAAAACACCTGGCACATCGCTTGCAAAGCCATAAATATACTTAAAATATTTATGGCTTTTAAGTAGACTGGTTTAAATAAAACAACAACACAGCCCTAGCCCCGAGTTGCTTATTATATTGATACAGAAGGGCTTTTACTAGTATATTTCAGCAAAGCCCTTTGTACCAATACAGCCATATTTACACAAGACTTCTGGTACTACAGCAGACCTCAAGCAGAGCCTAATTTTCGGAAGTTGCCTTTCAATCTTTCCAGCACTGCCTACACTTGTGGCACTAAGGCCTACCCAGCTGCTCAAGGCTGACTTTACAAAGCCAGGGAAGAAAGTGATTGTCCCCTGCCCGGGGGGATCTGGGTTCCGCAGGTTTGTGCCCCGAAAGTGCATTTGCAGGCGAAAGGGGGGCCTGAGGAAGCACCTGCGGGCTGGCTGCGGCGGGCAGGATGCTGCTCTGCAGACAACAATGCGAGGCCCCTGTTCCTGCTCAACCTTCCTCCCATAATCTCTGTGGCCAGGGGCTCTCCAGGCTGGGCTGGAAGAAGGACAACACAAAAATACAAAAGGCTACAAAATTTACAGGGAAACAGCTCGGTAAACTGAGCCGTTAATATACAAATACAAACTCACGGAGTGCATTTTACCCAGCACACAAGTACAGGCTTATTTCCGCCACAAAACTCCTTCCTGCAGCTTTCCACCAACAGCAGCTTTTGCGAGGCCTGACCTATGTTATAATTAAACGAAGCCCTTCCCCGGGAGAGCGGGCAGGCAGCCAGGCCCTACCTGCAGGCGTATCAGCTCGTTTCTGTCCCACCTTCAGCAAACAGGTGTTGCTATGTGAGCTCACAAGGTAAAACTAAAGTCCAAGCGACTGACGGGAGAGCTGAAGCACTTTTAACACCGTGAAAGACGTACATCAGGAGCCAGGAACTTTTCCCCAGCTGAAAGGTTTCCCAGCACCTTTGGCAGGCGACACACTGATGCACGTGGCCATTATTAAAAATATTTAAAAGCAAAATATTACAAAAGCAAAACATTAACAACTAAAAATAATCATTTGGCTTCGATTCATATAAAACATGGAGTGGCTTTCGCCACCCTGTCATAAAACATTAATACCAGATTGTCCCCAACGGGACAAGTGAATCTGCTAAGCTTAGGATTCCCAAGAAATTCTGAACAAAAGCTGGAATTTGAGGTTTTATCGCTGTTGAATCCAAATTAATCAACCCGAGACCTGGTTACTGCCACGATGGGCCAATGCATTGAGTCAATCACAAGATCCTCACATTTGCCCTTCTTTATACCTGGTATCTACTCATTTTCTCTGTTTCTCTTTAACTGACTAACCCCTTGACAATACTAATTAGATAATATGTTATGGAGGGGAATTAATGCTTTAAAGCCATAGATAAGATAACTTTTGAGCACTGGTCCAAGAGCAGCTTATCGAATCAACACAGCTTGAAACTGTCCATGGTGTAATTCATCACTGATTACAGCGCTGGAGAAAAATAAGGGAAAAATCACATATTACATTTAATATATCAGGGAGGGAAGGAGTTTGTTGGCTTTTTCCCATCTAAATTTTGTTCTCATTTTTCTCCCATATCTACAAAATAATTTTTGCTCACACTTTTTGAATGGTGCTTCTCCCGTAGTACTCAACTGGTAACGATGGCTTGCATTTTTGTGTATTTGTTGAGAGCAAATAAAAGCACTAATGATCATCTACTTTGCCATAAGGCAAAGTGTGACTTAGTTGATGTGATTAGAGCTTTGCAAGGCCTCAAGCAGAACAAGAGGTTGACCACACTAATATTATGAATGTACAAGCAACATCTGGAAGCAGGTGCTGCCACCAGAACACAAAAGGTGGTTCTGAAAATTGCCGCTGAAGTGAATGGGCACCTAACACAGAGAAAAATCTACTGGTCCTAAGGAAAATTATCACCCAAGTCTCTAATCGTCAATGTTTCTAAGATTGAACAAAACTATCAATTTCTCACCTAGAAGAAAACCGTTAAGAAAAAATCTTAGCATCTTTTCAAAATCAGGATAGACAAAAACCACTCTAAGAAATTCCTGGCCAAGGATCCAGTTCATAACTTTTGCAGAAAATAACCGGTTAAGTGTGCAGTGTTAATATTACCCGCACAGCCTCACGAAATTTGGAAGAGCTATAAATTCCCTGCCGACCTCATCCACCCATCAATCTACACTATGTTCCACCAATAAACTCCATCAACATTGCCTGGTTTTCCTGGGTCAACAATGAAGACAGTACGCAGGGCAGGCTTGATGGCCGAAACAGGCCCACACTTGACATGGATTCATCACTTTATGCATATGCAAAAACCCAAGAAAGCAACCCACAAAATGTTGCCGGGGTACCGTAAAACAAATACATGAGTTGCACTGTTGCGTTCTGAAAGAAACATGCGATTTTACAACTCCACAAAAGACAATTATCTTCCTAATGGGAAGCAGAATGCACACCAGAGCTTTCAATAATTACGAATCTGGTTAATCATCACCCTTGTCTTTCCTCTTTACTCGCATTTGCTCTTGTAAATTTTCCAGTTGGTGACTAACTAAAAAAAAATTACAAGATAAAAAGGATGATTTATTAATCTAAAATGCCACACACACAAAAAAAATCACGTAACATTTGCTCTTGTCCTGAGAGTAAAGTTCTTACACATCCCCTCTGCACCCCAGCTAAGAACTGAAAACTCACAATTCACCTTCGTCTGTCTTGACTTCTCTGCTGACACCTCCATCTACACAGCAAAACCAGAACCTCTCCTATATACGCAGAGTAAGGAAAGATGGGGTTGGTTGCAGATTGTTCTAGAATGTAATCGGAAATAGGGGGTTTTATCATGTTTGACAATCTACATCAAATGAATCCTGAAGAGTTAGCTGTTTTCCCTCTAGTTTATATCTAAGATGCTGGAACACAGACAGAAGCAGCCCACACACTGAGCAGGAATTAGTGTGCCAACTTAATTACCTCTCCTGCAGGTATTAGTGGGAACGCAACCATTCGCCTTATAAACCCACCATTTCCTGCAATACTTTGCAACTGTCTCAGAAGAAGGGGAAATAAATACAAACAAAACAAGAGATATGCTGTTAAGCAAGATTTCTATTTCAGAGAGTATTTCAGTCTTTCTGTTTAAAGGGGATTTTAGGTCACTGGCAAACACCAAGGCATTTGGTCCTCCAGGTCCCATCCACGTGTATTTTCTGGGCTCAGGAGAGCCAACACAATCAAAACATATGGAAAAGGGGCTGATTAAAAAGCAAGAGACAAGTATTTGTATTACAAAAGGGTCTGTTCTCCTTTTGCCATGTCCAGGCTGCCCTTCCAGCAATTCTGCACCGAGTCTGGGGCACAAACCAGCTCTGGGCTCCAGGTGAACCTGTAGGTTGTGACGTCTGACACCAAAGCAGCACGAAACCTTTGGGAATCTTCTCACAAACCAGGTCAGAATATCAATTTATTACTGAAACTGGGTCAGTTCCACCTAGTTTCGGGTTTCAGTTTGCACAAGTCCCAGATTAACAGGAAAGTTGACATGACTTTTGTAACAGCGTGTCCCTGCTAACTGCAGCAGCGAACGCCTGCCAGGAGAGCCCGCAGAAACAGCTACGGGAGCCACGGCTGGTTGTGCTGCTTTGTACTCCAGTCCTAATGGGCTCTTCTGAACTGCGCCACTTCCCACGCTCTCTGGACTCGGCACAGCACAGAAACCGTCCCCAAAAACCTCTAATGCTCTCAGGTTTTGGTTGTGGCCCATGAAATGCACTTGGTTTGCTCCCCAGCTTGCATGAAAAGTCTATTAAAAATCAAGCATGATGCACAGGTAACGTACCTAACACACCCCCTTTCTGTGAGATTCTAGCATGAAAACGCTTCTGCATCTCCATCCAGAATTTTTTTTTTTTTAATGGGTTTTAATGTACTTTTTCAGAAGCTGGAACTACATTCATTGCCTCTCCCTCCTTTCCTCCTCTATCTGAATTGTATCTATGTTTATACGTAGGAAAAAGAAAGCAAAATGTTCCCACCCTCTTTTTCTCTCCTTCCTTTTGCACTGCTTTCTCCTTCTCTGCAGTTTGACCACGAGCACAGAACACGCACTGCTGCTCCGCCATAATCACTCAGCCATGAAAATTCAATCTCCTGCTACTCCTGAGCAAAAGTGGAAATTGGGTGAGAACAAGATGCAGAACACACTGATCTTTACAAATCTCCATAAGCCAGGGTATTTATTTATATTATTTCCCTTGCTTCACGCAGCTAGAACAGAAAGCACATAAACTACAGTGATGTTCCCAAATCCATCCTGACTGTGACCAGCCACGTTCACACGCAGTCGGTTCAGAGGAATACATCATTAGCTCTCGATTCTCCCAATTCCATAACTGGAGGAGCTCAAGCCCCTAAATTAGAAACCTCTGAAGTTAATTTGGCTTCCTACAGAATTTTAGATCCTCTTACATCGACGGAACAAAGCTCCCGAAAAGCCAAGGTAGCACAGGCTTGCGCTGATCTGTCGTTCATGCGAAGTGAAAGAGAAGGAAGTCTTAGGAAAAAAATGCTGGAAGTTTTTGTTTGTTGGTTTGGGTTTTTGTGGTTTTAAACACACTAGATGTAGAAACACAAGTTGAAAGCCACATTTTAAAGCCAAAATGAAGGAGACATCTCTCTGATTATATTCAAAACCTTCTTTCATTGAAACTCACCCTCCAAATTTCCGCACTTGGGAACTGTCTATCTCTGCAAAACAACCTTAGTGATCAATTGACAAGTACTAACTGAAACTTGCGAAGTTATTATTCCATTATTCATTTTAGAATACATGTAATAATGTATCATACACTTACGTGTACAAATACTGTCCACGTCTGACACCCATCCACCCTCAAGGCTTCGCAATATTGAAAGGAAGCAAAACTTAAAATAATTATAGAACATGCACATACAAAGTGGTTGGCAAAAAAACCAGTAGTGTTTGCACGGCTCACGTGGAGAGTCCCAAACGGCCAGGACTAATGCTAGAAACTGGAAAAGTGGAGCTTGGAAGTGAATTTTCTTCACATCTCTACCTGTCTGCCTCTCAGCCCGGTTCCAAGGCAATTCATCTCCAGGCACTCGGGCTTTCTCTCTCCAGGATATTACCTCAAGATAAGAATCAAAGCTCTGATCCGAGAGAATGATTTCATCACTAATCTCTCCCCATTAGAAGAGCTCCAAGGCTAACAGAAATTAGCAAACATTTTTTAATCCTGTATTGAATTTCGCGTTGCAGTATGCTCTGCTAGACATTATTTATACTTCAGGGGGTGCTTTCATGCAGTATCCAAGCAACAAATAGAAGGAAAAATGCAAGGCACATTGCAGATTTGGCTGAATAAATGAAATAAATAGAGTAACATCGCTAGTTAGATGCTGAAGACATGAGACGAGAACATTCTCTTCTGCATACGCATTTTTTGTGGAAAGACTTCTTTTAAATTACAGGCTCCTGAATAGGCTTTGAAATGCATCCCCAGCCAAGCTTAGCCCTGATAACAGTCATAATTTAAAAAAACAATATTGCCACTACTGGGATGTAGTTTCTACAAATTAGAAACCCTTTCCATTATGACAACTCAGCAAAATACCTAAAAATAATCTCATCATTTCAATGAAGGGTCCCATGGTTTCTCTGAATTAAATATCCCCAAAACATTGATTCCAACAGCAAAGAACATTATAGTCTTTTCAGGTTTCCCGTGATGGGCCATGTTCCAGCTGGTGTAAGGCAGCGTGGTCTCACAGAAGCCAAGGGAGACGCCAGTTTATACCAGTGACAATCTGGCTGGTAGGTCTCCTCCTAAACCACCAACTGCAGTGTGATTTTACCCCAGCTCCACTACTGCTCCTGGCTCAGCTCTCACTACCTGCACGGAGGGTTTAGCTCCCAGTATTTTTCTTTGCCTTGAGCAGCCGGTGCAACCAGGGCGCCTCACTCCCCTCCACAAATCCTGCCTTTGCCTCTCCCTGTCCCTGCTTCAGCTGATGCACAATGCGGCATCTCGCTCATCTCGGCGCTGCTGGCAGCCAAAAGCACGTCCCCTGGTGCTTTCAGCCGTTCCTGGTGCCATGGTGATGAGTGCATGATGAAAACTAAAACAGACAGGAGAGGGCTGTGCTGGGCCAGCCCGGGAGTTAAGGCACAGTCCTCACCTCTAATCAGCACAAGGAAGGAAGCGCACTATGGAAGTCGGTGCAGTGCCACTGTGTCTAATACCTGGTATGAAAGAGCAGATTTATTTACCTGCTTTCAGGATTACTCTCATGGTATTTCATCGGTAATAGCCTAAAAGCAGATATGCGCAGGCACACGCCCACACAGAGTCAGCACATGTATATTAGTTTCCCATCTTCTTCCCCTAGGTACAGATGGTCTTTTTATATTTAATCACTTAACTACAGTACAGAATTCTCTCGTACCTTATTTTGCTAAATTACTGCCTTGCATTCCAAGCATAGAGTCAGCCCTTTGTGCCCAAGGACTGGTGTGGGTTTGGAGTTCTCCACAAGAAACGACGAGCAGCAGATATGGAACCTGTATTCCAGTCCAGGAGCTTAATGCACAGGAATTCCAAGATCTAAAGGTGGATCAATACAGGCCCATTTGCTGGCAGGATGCTGGGCGCTCCTGTGTACGGGTCCAACTCAATATTGCTTAGTCTTGAAAGAATTTAATCAGACATAAAATGACTGCAGCTGTCAGACTTTCCAGAGCGGGGCTGCCAGCAACTGCTCCTATTCTGCTCCCTTCCCAAAGAAGCAAAAAAACCATTTTTCCATCTCCGCTTGTCCTGCCCAAGCAATCTGCGCCAGATTACAGTCATTCACCAGGACGCAATTGCTCTCCTGCATCACTGTTACCAAGTAATCACAGCTACTACCCATGAAGAACACAACCACGCATGATTCCAGAAAACTCCTCAGTTCCCTTCCGTGGTGCTTTTTTCAGCAGCTCGGTTCTGTACTCAGGAAGCTACATGGGACCATGGATCTGGGGTCTGATGAGACCGCAGAGAATCCCACTTACACCTCCACACAGTGTGCACTCTGATTCTACAGAGGGGGAGAGAGAGCGCGCAAATCCCCAAACTATGTATAATTGATACCAAAAATCACATTACAATAGGAATGAGATACAAATTACCTCTGTACCAAATTACGTTATTAGAAACAGTTTTCCACCAGCAGCTTCAAAAGCTAATACATTAATCGGCAGTGACAGATGGGCTAAGATTTTCTTGGTTTCTGATCAGTGTTCATCAGCAGTCACAGCCAGCACGCAGGTGACACGCGTGGGGACAGCAGCTTCCCCACTGCCACGCTTCCTCCCTTCGTGGCTGCATGACACAGAACACATCAAATTATACTTCTCATTTCAAACCAGCCTCCTACAGACTCTGGTAAGGTATTGCAGCTTACAAACTACAGTGGAGAAATCGTTCCAGAGCAAAATTCAGAGGGAAAGCATTGGGTGAGGTCAATATTTGGAAAAGCTTTTGCTGCAATAATTCCATCAGCTCTTATCTGAGCAAAATAAGATTTTTCAAAATAAGCCCTTTCAGGCTTACCTAAGTCTGCATTAGGCCCTTGGCTGCTAAACAAAACCACGGACTAACAAACAGCACTGCCGTGCCAGTGCTGAGGAGATGCATCCACAGGTTCGCTGCTGTGAGGTTTTTATTTCTATTTAGTGTCAAGTGAATAATTCACATGCCCTTCAAACTTCATTTACAAGCACCGATATACTGCTGAGTTCTCTTTCCTAGGCCACTTGCTGTTATTAAAATTAGTGCACTGATTTTCAAGTCCCAGATAGCTCAGGTACCGGATATTCATGAAATGTACTGCAGATTATTCTCAGTATGTTCTTTCAAAGCCGACAATGAACCGAAGATTTATTCTCTTAACCTCTAAATAATTGTATTTTGTCCTTTTTTATTGACTTGAGACCTGACACTTCATTCTGACCATGCAGATTTTTTCCACCTTTAATGTCTACTCAGAGTAAAACAGTAGCAACTTTGCTATGAGAGAAATGTTAGAGAGCAGGGACAAGCAGGTGTGTGATACCTGAAGAGTACAACAGGCAGGATCTTACTTTTTGGTTTTTTGGGGGGTTGTTCTGCTGACTTTTTGCACTGGAGCTCTGGCAGGAATGCCTTAAATATCAAGGTTCAAAGGGCTAACTAGCCCCAGCACTTCCGCATTGCAAGTTTTCTCCATCTTTTCTAAAACGAAACACTTTTCAACAGCATAAACTCAGTAACAATTTCAATGATTTGTCCCTTCTGCTTCCGGGAGAATTGAAGTTATGGGCGTGAATTCCAAGCCTGTTTTCTCTTTGTGACAACTAGGAAAGCTGCACGACGAATGCAGTCTCCTCACCTGTATTCCCCGTGAGATCCGTGCAACACAACCAAGTGTCCTGAGCTGCGCACGGTCCCTCAGGCGGAGCTGAGACAGGAACGCGCAGCTTCACCTGCCTGCGCCGAGGAGATAACGCCTCTGTTATTTCGTAAACTTCAAAATTGTTTTCATTCGTGGGCCAGGCAGCTGAGTCACAGACCTGCTGGTCACTCAGGTGAACGCAGAGGACAAAAGGGCAAAATACAAATGAGCAGAAAAGCGAGTAACTTTAGCCAAGCATTTTTAATATTGTATTAGCTAACTGAAGAAACGGAAAGTTTCGGAGGTGACAATTCTCGTACCACCTGAAAATAGCATCCGAGCTGGCGAGCGTGGTACACCTGAATGTCACAGTCCCAGAGCGAGTGGGAAAAATTCTGCTGAACAACTGAACTATCTCCTGAGGTTTTTATAAGAACTCTGTGCACCAAGGCGCTGCACAGCAAATCTTGTTAGCTAATGGTCCTTGAGAGACGAAATCCAACACTTGAGGATTTGGGAATGAAGAATTTCACACAAACATGATCTCTTTTTGGCTTCTACAGAGCAGGTAGAATTACCTGATCTTCCAGCAAGACCTTCTGAAGAACCACAGAGAACAAGGACAGGTGAAAGCTGATTTCCTACAGCGGGATAGCTTACTCTACGAAGTAGGGATCGGTTACCTTCTTCTCATATCAGTTGCAGAGCGAGTTAGCTCAACACGAACAGCAACCAATCTGGTTGCATATCCCTTCAAATCTGAATCCTGATTGAAAGCTGAGTTCCCAGATGATTTGTTTAAAATTGAACCAATCCCTCGCATTCTGGTTTTCAGGGTATACAGACCGCTTTAATAATACCTGTTATCAGCTGCTGTGCCTGCCAGTAGCGTTTTTCCAACATTATTATATCGTTCCTGCTTTAACTGAGCTTTTCTCCAACACATTGTTCTGATCACAGATTGTTCTGCCCATCATCTGCTGCTTTGCTGTTGAAATATTTCAGTACTCTGACAGAGCATGGGGCCATTATGGTTCTTTCTAGAACAGAGTATCAGACTCTGGCCTCAGAACTCTGTTCTTGCCTGCTCACTCTCTGCCTTTCTTTACCTTAAAGGAAGTTTCGTTTAAATTACAGTACACTACAATGGATACAAGATGGAAGCTTCACAGAAGAGGCATTTCACAACTTGTTGAAGAATGTGGACAGAGGATGTTTTCACTAACACAAAGATTCACACTGAGCCATGAGTCACTACGGCTGTTCTACTTCTGAACGCAACACCCTGCATCTTACAGATGGGGAATAAAGAACCAGTGCCTGTTTGTTTTGAAACCTTTCATACCAGGCCAAGGAGATAATGACAGAAGTGCATTTCATAAACTGCAAGATGTTGATAGTATTTTGATTTATCTTGTCACTTTAATGAAAGGCAGGCATACTAAAGAGCTGGACATCCAGTCTTTAGACACAACCAATCTAGGACCTCTGGGAAGAAAACTGCTGTTGTCAGAAGATGGCCAGTCTTGCAGATGGCGGAAGATGCTCATGCCCATCCACATCAGACTGGAGTGTTACTCAGTAAACATGGGCCCTGCTTGCGGCTCAGAGAGCGGTGAAATTCACCCAGGAGAAAGTGCCAAACAGACAGTCAAATTGATGGGTTTCAGAGCCCAGAAGAGCCTGCTGATGTCACCCAGTGTGGCTTTGTGTGCACTATCAGCCAGAGGCTTCCACACAGCGATTATCGTGTCCGGCCCTGTGACAGCAGCTGAACTAGAGCACACCTTTCCAGAAAGAGCGTGTCTCAATATAAAGAGCACAAATGACAGAGATTATTGCTGCTCCAGGCTGCAGCTCTTAAAAACCTGCAAGGGCCTTTTGGGGGACATGCACAGGAAGATTACCCACCAGACAGCGTACCCAGAAACATGCATTGAGCAGTGCCAGGAGTACCATGGCTCAGCCTTTAACTAGAACCTTTCATTTGCAATAGAAACCTCTCTTCGTTCCTCTCTCCCTGCAGCATGATTAGGCTTTCAAGCAGTGCTGCAGCAGTGCAGTACGCTAAGCCAGGTTTTGGCAGCACGCAGCATTCTCAACACTAACAGCAGAGAATTACAGGTATGAAATGTATCAAATTAAAATAACAATCAGTAATACTTATTAAGAAAATATATAAATACATTCTACTCTGGGAAAATGTTTAAATACAGCTCTGAACCGAATCTTGAGCAAAATTACTTGCTTTGACATTGGTATTAGTTTTAGGCTATCTAAATAATTCAAGTACTTTCCTTACGTTACTTCTCCTTGAAATAAGAGTTTCATGTTTATTATTCATTACTCAGGTGGGGAGCTCTGCTTGCCATAAAAGTAACTGGACCAGCCAGCTGCAGTAAAGGCTGGATCTGGGACCCACATGCAGCTAATGAGCTTTGTGCTAGAAGCACTTCCCACCCGAGGCACGCAGTTTAACCTACAACCACTGATGTGACAGAAATACAGTTTCTTCCTCAAACAAGATCAAACTATATATCAAAATATTAAAAAAAGGTTAAGATCCTTCTCATCTTGTGCTGGTTTATACCAACCTACCACCACAGGCATTGCCTGTGACCCCACCTCGCACAGCCCCGTTCCAGGCCGGGCGTTTCAGCTGTAATCTCAAATGCACACTGTATGAGATCCGCTGTAATTACACGTCTTCTAAAGACAGCAAAATTTAGCACACATCCTTTCTGCCAGCAGCTCCATGAAGTCAACACCATCACCACCCTCGGTAAGGGTTATCCGATCTGCTCTCTGCCCACCTGCATGAACTACTTTATCTCCCTGCTGCTCGGCTCCACACCTGATCCTGCCCCGTTCCTGCAGGTAACGGGGTTCTGCATCTCATCCACCCCCCAGCCGCAGCGAGAGGGGAAAGGGCGCCCTGCGCTCCCGACTCGCTCTCATCGGAATCACAAATGGAACACATGATACCTTGGTCTCAGCACACTTAATTTAATAAACCTCCTTCAACACATTACAAAACTGTCCTTGTAACCAAGATTTCACTAGCAGAAAGCCCAGCACATTTTGAGCTGCTTTTCCGCGCTCGCGGTATGTCCCATGTCAGCGAGGCATTTTGTCCAGAGGTCAGGAATGTGGGCATGCTACCATAAGAGTCGGGAAATCATTTACAGAACGCATAAAAATCGCTTTGCAGGGCAATGCCTCAGAGCTGAGGGGACATGACATAATCTCCTTGCTGCATAAACAAATTTGGTTAATGTACAGCCCTTAATATGCAATAATCAAATGTTTTCAAGACGAAAAAAAAAAGACCAAATCCAATTTCATTTGTCTGCTGATGAGAGTGTAATTCAGGAGAAGATTGAATGTATTGGTAGAAATTTGTAGTGCCAGCATTATTTACTAAATGACAACTCTCTCCACCTACCAAACTCCTCCATTTTGGAACAAGTGAGATGTTTCAAACACCTCCAAATGAAGAGATTTTGAAGCAGAATTTTGTTATCCCTCTGCTTTTTTCCAAATCTAGAAATCAACGTAATTGCCCAAACACAGAAACACAATTGAAACAATACTACCGCATATATCCAGCACCAGAGCACCATCGCTCATGCAATGCGAACTTACCAGCCAGGGCCTTGATGCGGGATCGCTCAAACAGCCGAGCAGAACTGTTCTCATTGTCCCAGTCGTCGACGTCCCAGCGGTTGTTGACATCGCTGTACTGCTGTTGGATCTCGATATTGTCATAATCTGTCGCTACTGTTGTCGTCATCCTGAGTCTTCTTAACCTATTCTCACCATCAGATTCTTCTTAAAAACCTCTGTAAAGCAAAAACACATAATAATCATTTAGAAAATGTATATCTAAGAAGAAAGTAGTAAAATGCAAGCTTGAGACTTCTGGTTTCAAAAAATCAATGACTTTTACTCAAAACGCAGGCACAAGTTCAAGAAAAGATGAGATACCAATGCGTCCTTCAGAAAGCAACTGAATGCTCCAAGCCTTTTTAAAAAATTAACTACTTGACAAAACCAAGATTTCAAGCCAGGAGCTTCGCTGCATACATGTGTGCACAACTGTCATGTTCAAATGCACACAAAGTGGAACACGTATGAAACGGTGCAGTAAAACACGTTCACAATGGTTATTTTCAAAAGCAGCCTGTTGCCTTTCTAAATCTGTGAATGTTGGCTAAAGCGTATGGAGCCATGGATAGCTCGGCTAAGAAAAACCCCAAGTGCAAAAAAGACCTCAACACCTTTACAACACACTGCAAATTCTGATGAAAAAAAAAAAAAATGCAAATGCTTAAAAAGTCCCATAAGCATTTGACCAGCTGAAGCCTTTTAACACAGATCTGAACAAGCATCTCTTTCTTCACATGCAAATCACTGACTTCACATGCAAATACTGACTTTATTTATGAACTAATCAGATAAAAACAACTGATGCATTTGCTTTGAACTCTCCCTAGCAACAAAATGGTAGCCCACCAACGCAACTCTTGAGGTGAGGTTCTCCTCTTTCAGGCAGTCGGATACCGTTAGTATGCGTGCCCCATCTTCTAACTGGAATTTGCATGTACTTATCAGCACTAAATATAAAAGAGCCTAACACCTCCTCCTCTAGGAGAGGAGGGAGGTTGTAAATGGCTGTTAAACCAGGGGCTGTGAACGCTGCAGGAACAGGCGTGGGCCTGGGGCAGGGACCCAAAGTTCTCCCCGTCATGGGGGCGAAGGGGACCTGGGGGCACAGACCCAAAGTTCTCCTCATCATGGGGGCGAAGGGGACCTGGGGGCACAGACCCAAAGTTCTCCCCGTCATGGGGGCGAAGGGGACCTGGGGGCACAGACCCAAAGTTCTCCCCGTCATGGGGGTGAAGGGGACCTGGGGGCACAGACCCAAAGTTCTCCCCGTCATGGGGGTGAAGGGGACCTGGAGGCACAGACCCAAATTCTCCCCATTGCAGGGGTAATGGAGCAACCATGCCGCACCTTCCTCAACCCAGCCCCTCTGAAGTCCCTGCTCAGAGAGACCCCAGGTCACACACAATTCACCTTTATAAAAATATAACAGTTATTTTTAAATGCAGTTTAGGAAAAGGGGCACGACTGGGTTTTAATAGAAATGGTCATATTACAGGAAGGCTTAGAAGACTATCTGAGGAAAAAAACCTCCATTTTGTGGATCTACCTGTCCGCTTCCTTCTGCTCCCAGCCCTGTGAGCTCTCAGTCCCTGCGTTGCTTAAAATAGCAAAAAATAGGAAAAAAATATATAAAAAAAAAAGATGAGGAGTCACGGCCTGGAGCTCCTTCATGAATATTGCACTTTTATCTCGGTACAAGCTGCGGAGTTGGGCCTGGCGCCTCAGTCACCTCAGCCCCCGCAGCCCGGGTGCGTCGGTCACCTCAGGCCCCTCAGCCCGGGCGCCTCGGTCACCTCAGGCCCCTCAGGCCGGGCTGAGCCCCCAGCTCGGCTGTTTCCCGTCCCCGGGCTCACGGCAGCCGGTGAACGGCTGTTCCCTCCTCCCACAACCGCCCTCCCGAGGGGACCGGGCAGGGCCAGCCCGCCGCTCCCGGCCCTGGGAGCCGGGGACCGGGGACACGGGCGCGGGCTCTTCCCGCCCTGGTGGCGCCACCTGCCGGCCGCGGGAGTGGGGCCGGCGGCCCGGGCAAGGGGGTGGCTGGAAAACACCCAAATTCCGCCCAAAAAAAGGCCATATCCTGCAGATGACATCAATCCAGCTCACAGGGGAAAAAACAACCTATTTGCTGCCGTTGTCCGCGCAGTTAAGAGGCATTAATTTTCCAGATGGTCCTAGGATAAAAAAGGACGGGTTGATTTTCTCCTGTTCGCCGCCGCGGTTGGGAAGGTTCCTTATGTATTTACTTGCAAAATAATCCCTTCGTTTTGCACAGAAATGGGAAACGAGCCGCGCTCGAGGCTGTTGCATAAGCAGCTGTTAGCGAAGCCCGTCTGTGAGCGACTCAACCTTCACAAAAGGTGGGAAGAAATCGCTTTAGTTATGGTAAGCTGCCAACAGACCCAAAGAATATGGAAAAAACCTTGCTCTGGGAAAGGCTTTTGCAACGTTAACTCCGTTGCGCACACCCAGGCTGACATTTCCCGATGGATTCCGTTGCTACGAACAAAAGGATGGAGCAAAGATGGGGAAAGGATTAAGTCCCACTTGAAACGTTTCTGCAGTGTTCACCAGCTCATCCCCGTCTAGCGTCAAACCCGGGCTTTAAAAGCCTCCCGGTGACTCCTGTACGCAGGCAGAAATCAGGGTTAATTCCAATTAAATCCATGGAATACCCACGGTATAAACGAGTGGAATCAGACTGTTCTAGAGCAGTTTCTGTTCCAATCCTCTCAGCCTGCTGTACCCATCAGTGCCCCACCAAGACAAGCAGACACGCCACTGGAAACGCGGCAGTGACCCTAAAATGGGATGCGACGACACGCTAACTCAGAAGTTACAAGATTTCATCTATTTCTGTATCATCAGTGTTGAGACACACACAGAACTGGATCCAGAAAAAATTCAGCTGTAACTTGGTGCTTCATCACTTCTCTTTCCCTTCCTGAGTATCACACGAGCAAAATCTACCCCGGATAGAGCTAAACTGAGCATGAAATGGGGCTGTGATCCCACATCCGCGTTCGGATTCTGCGGAGATGCTGCGAATCAAAGCGGCGCCTCTTCCACGGGCTGACACCAAGCTGCTTTCTGGGATGCGGCTCCGGGGGGAGCAGACACTCTGCACGGATAAAAATAACCCCCCTGCAGCAAAGCGCTTCTGTGGCGAGGTGAGGATAACTCAGTTCCATCCTGACTGGAATACAAGCGGCGCTGCCTTCTTCTGCAGAAAGACCCAGCTACATAATGTGCAACCACCACCCTACGCCTGTGCCGGAGAACGATTTTACTTGACTTGGGCTGCAGTTTTGGTCCAGCACAGCCCCCTGGTGCCTCTGGAACGGGGATGGCGATAAACACAAGCTCCAGGCTTCTTGCTGCAGCTACACCAGCAAATCTTGCTGCTGAGTGATGGGTGTCCCTATCTGGCAAATGGAAACACCAGCGCTGTCTGCGAATGGCCAGAGAGTAACGGGGAAAAACGGTCCAGAATTCTTCTGGAGCTCCTAACGTAGCCGACTTCATTATTAATGACCTTGAGTGTAATCGGTCATCCATAAAATTAGCCCAGCACTTGAAAGACGCATGCTGAAAAAACCCCGTGTGCGTAACATACACGTACATGTAACGCACATACATTTACACGTTTATTTTAAGCCTGGCACGCTACTTGCACTAAACTGCTGCTCGATCCCGTAGCTCTATTTGGCCAGACCTCCCCGGCTGGATGATTTCAACAGGCACTTGGTGAGCAGGGATTTGCTTTACCGACGGCGCGGTCAGCACAAAGCCGGAGCCGGCGCATTGTGCCCAGCAGCTTACGGCAGCACTCTGCACTCATGCGCAAAGCGCCCGCTCGCACCCGCGCGAGAAATCACTATAGAATCTGTAGCACCAGCAGAAAGCGAGGGGTCAGACAAAAGCCTGGGCTCCAGCAGGAACAACCTTTGTCATTTAAACATCCTGGCCTGGCTTTACGCTGAAATATCAGCCTCAAAATGGAACGATGTTTTCTGTGGAGAGCAAAACGTAACATGAATTTCAGCTGTCAACATCCCGAGCAGTCCTAATGCAGAGGACCCTGCTGTCATTCTCGGAACACACCAGAAACGAGCTCACTGACAACAAATCTAACACTCCATTGCCTTCTGCGCTTGATACAATACCAGAAGACCTCACGTCTGTCTAAAGAGATCAAACCATTTCATTTCAAAGCATTCTTTAAAATACATCGCATCATTTGAGGGCGGGGGGGTTGGCATTCTCTTCAAAAAGGAGAAATGGCTTGGAGAAAGAACCAGCTACCAGGAAGAACGTTTTCTCAGACAGTTTTCAAAGGCAATATCCAGGGGTCAGCCCTTTTGTATTTATTTTCATAAATAAACAAGATTCTGCTCTGTTTGTTTCTCAGATAATAGAAAATAAACAGCTTTATTCAGACCATCTGACTAATGAATTCATTCAGAAAAAATTCACTGGCTACTTTTAAATGCGATAATGTCATTCACTGAACAGGCCAAGACTATAATCACTAAAACTGTGCCATACCCACACATCTGGAATTACTTCCTAATACTTACATTTATCTTTAAAGTAAACACGACTTTTTCAAGAGTTACTATTGTTCCGTGAAACACTCCGGGCTGTAGTTAGTGTCATGTTACTATCTAAGGATTGTCAAGAGGTTTTTATGACGTTGTGATAGAAGAAAATCTATTTTGAACGGCAATCCCCAAATTGTCTCATTACTGATGTAGACAGACTGTTCCCTGGCCATCGCACAGCACAACTTGAGGCAGACAGCTCAGATCAATTCTGTATGAGTGGATGGTTGAGAGGACAGAAAATGCGATACAGACCCTTCCATCTCCAGGTTACTGGTCCTGTTATCCAGAGGAAAATCTAGTTAAGATGTAACTGAACTTTGTGTTTACACCGAGTGATATTCAGTTCAATAACAGCAGTGCAACAGGCATTTAATTTTTTTAATGTGATTTTAAACCCATATTTAAGCTGGAGAATGGGAATTCTGAGCTCCCAGCATCCAGTCCCCTCTTGTCTCCCCGTCAGGGTGAAATTCTCACTTTAGCTTCCCCAGAAAGGAAAACCAGGTCAACAGGGACACCTTCTGAGCTGCACAAAGCTTATGCAAAATGACATACTTATTTCAAACACCCCCACCAGCCAAACTCTGGAAGTGTTTAACAAAAGTAGGCAGAAACTCAGGTCTGCAGACCAGAATTGAAAAATTGAAGTTCTGAGCACAAGGCTTAGAAAGGCTGGAAAATAAACGTCTTAATCCTACCCACTTCCCAACCTGAGGCCTCAGGAGCTGGTGGAATCATTTTGGTTGGAAAAGACCCTCAAGATCATCACGTCCAACCATTCACCCACCAGCAGCACTAACCCGTGTCCGTAGGAACCTCTGCCCACACTCAGCTCCGTGTTATATCCCCTGCACGCGTCCCAGAGACACAACTGCCCCGTCCTCACAGGACAATATGGGCAACACAATCACTGACATTTGGGCTCGTTTCAGCCGCTAAACCAACTGTAAAATAATAAAGGTACTAATACAGCAAGGCTTTAACTCCCGTGGCCTCCAACGCCCTCTCTCTCCATCTCGCGTGCAGGGTCTGGCTCCCAATCCCACCTTTGACAACCACAACCATGCTGTTTCCGCGTTTTCCAACCCAAGAGCGCTCCAGGGTTCCCAGCTCTGCTTCCTGAGCCAGCCCCCCTGGTGCTGGGGACTCCTCCGGCTGTCCGTGCTCTGCCATGAGGACAAGACCCTGAGAGCTCATCGGCTGTGCTACTGGACAGACAAATGCCACAACCAGCGTGTGGGGAACAGACACTTCAGGAATGCACAAACAAAGCAAGACTGAAGCCTCTTTATTCCCAATACAGGCTGGAAAAGTGCGCAAAGGTCATTAAAATCACGCAGCTCGTTCATGAGCGACGTCTACTTCCCACATGTCTCCAAGAACACGTCGCTTGGAACTCAGGGAGTTAAAGAGCGGTTTACGGGCCCCTATTTTCCTTCTGCAGTCCCCAGGATATCGCGCTCTAGCTGGGAGATAGGGACGTACTACACAAGCATTGAAACGACTTCAAAAGGCGTTTGCGCTGTTCACTGTGAACAAACGCAGGGCTCGCTGTGCTGGAAAAGCGAGTGTTTGCAGCAGGGGTGGCCGTCACACACCCGCCACCAACACGTGCGGCACACAGGACACAGACACCAACCGGCTCAGCAAACGCAGGGCTGACAGCTCAGCCCCACGGCACATAATCACCACTGCAAAAACGTTATTCAGTAAACCTCAACCAAACGGCAATTTTGAACCTTCTACTCTAGCGAGGATCATTAAAAATCTTCTAGTCTGATTCTCTCCACATTCACAGACACAAAATTTCACCGTTTCTCACCCACAACCCAGCAAACCTGCATTCCAATATTTTTTTCCGGAAGGCTCTAGAATAAATGAATTGATACTCAGGGTCCAAATTTGTCCTCTGTAATGTGAGGTAGCTCCACCCAGCCGAGCGCGCAACCCGAGGTTATTTGAAAAGCCTCCTAAAACCAGAAAGTGGGGATGGGGGCTCTGTGTTGGTTTTATCCAAGCTCAGATGTGCAATAGGAGTTGTGGGGTGAGACCCTCTGGGTTCCTGCATTTCCGAGATCCGATATTGCCTCTGAACCACCCTCCAGAGAAGCCCATGCTCCTCCACCGACTACATACAAGCCAAGAAAAGACTAAACCAGAAAAAAACTGTGATGTTTTAGGTGGGAAGTGGCAGTTTTTTGAGAGAAGTTAATAAAGAGGAGTACAACAATCAAGTAGAACAGAACATGACCACGCATAACACTTCAGGGTGGAGTAAGCAGCAAATCCCTGCTGGGACTGCCCTTCCTTTTCCCCTCATCACTCCAAGAATGGAAAACACATTTTGCGGAGCTGCTGCGGGAGGGCTCTGGTCATGGGCCGGCAGCACACGCTCCTCACGAGCCATGTTCCTCCAGCTCTGCTGAGCGGAGAGTCCGTGGGGATCCAGGCAGAGATGGGATGGGGGCACAGCTCGAGCTATGGGGGCACAGCCCGAGTTAGGGGGGCACGTCGCACACATGAGGACTGTGTTAATAGAATAAAACTCCATGTACTGAGTGCTAGCCCCAGGCTTGAAGAATACAACCTCCTTAATTCAGTTTATAGGGAAAACACTGAGTACTCAGCCTCTCTCCTCATGTATTCATGGTTTTTCCTTCAACGATCAGTGCTGGGCAGGGTTTACGCAAGTTGAGTCAAGGCTATACACAATTTAGTAAAGTTCAGCTTCAGCAGGTACATCACCAGCTAGTCCATGGCTGCTCAGGCGAGGTCCATGGATTAGACACGCTCCCCTCCATCTCACAAGCCACCTCGGTACCCAAAGTGGCCAAAAGAGATGGAATTCAGCACCTGAAAACTGTCTTGTAAAACATCAACTGGGTTTCTGCTTCTCATTAAGTCAATAAAGAAATTCGCACAGACTGCAATTCGCACAGCTCTTCGTCAATTGCTTTTAAAAACCACTTTCATCAGCTTCAAGGTCTTTCCTAAGTCAGTTAAAGGCAGCGCCTGCTGAATTACTGGGATAACTGGGAGTGTCCCGCTGTGCAGATGGCTCAGCTGGAAAAACCAACAGGGACCAGCTCATCGGCGTCCCTCCCACCTCCATCCCTGCATCTACCACTTGTTAACACTCTAACTTTGTGGGCTTGCTCTGGTGCTGGGCCATCCAAAGGCAAATGCTGCTGGTTGCTCTGAGACCGAAAAGTGACAAATAAGCAGGAAAAGTCAGAGCCTGCATTCTGGTCGGAGCCTGGAATAGCATCCTGAACGGTGCTGGGGCTTTACGAGGGGTCATCTGCCCGCGGCAGCTGGCGTGCCGAGGAATGCTGAGGAATACGAGTGGCAGCAGGCAAGGGCACTTCTACAGCCCACGTACTTATGGCACTATAAAACACTTACAGAGAAAATTCTGACTATGGAATTGCCTGAACTTTTAGATACAGAAAAACCTTCTAATGGCGGTAAGCTAATATAAAGTGATCAAAAATACGAGTGGGCTGGATTAACGGTATGTTCGCCATATCTACCGCACAGGTGAACTTTCCAAGCACCTCTAAAGAATCCAGCTGCAAGTACTCGTGGATGAAGATGCTGGTGGAGAACACCTTGTCTCATGGGCTGCCAGGAAGGCTGATGGATTGAAATGGTTATCAACAGGCTTCCAAACAAACTACCAAAAAATTCCTTCCGCAGTCACTGAGAATTTAAAGGACAATGTTTAGTATTATCATGTTCCAGAAGCTATCTGTGGGTCGACCTTCACCAAAAGAATGTGAAAATGCTGGGAAACTGTCTAGAGTGGTATTTACCTTTTTCTTCAGTGGAACAGAACAAAAAGTCTTTTTTAGTATTTTTCAAGTGCTGTTTGAAAACCCTCGGGAAAGGAGTTTCCCATTTTCTGGTCTCCGCTCTCTCACGACCCAGTTTGCAAGAAACAGAGCACCGGGCTTCGGAAACCTGCTGCGTGTCGGGAAGGCCTGGAAACCGAGCCGCTGATGCTGCCGGACGCTTGGCTCCTCTGTGGATGAAGGCAGCGCTGTCTGTGCCCAGAGAACAGCAGAAAATCCTGAACACCTCCGCCCAGCCGAGAGCCGAACTCGCTGGGAAGCCGCAGCCACTCCGAATGCCCTTGGTGACTCCTCTTTATTCTGATGGTGTCCCAGCAAACCCGCCGTGCCGGGCGGTGTCCAGCCCATCGCAGGCTGAGATGCTTCACGCAAACAGCACTGGCTGAAGCGGCCAGCAAGGCTGGAACCTGAAATGAAACGTTCCCTCGGAAAAAATGTCAAACTGGGAAGCTGCTCGATGATTCCGTGAGAACTGTGATTGCCTACCATAAGTTCACACCTGTTACATTCATTTGAACTAAGAGCACTACAGCCAAGTTTCTGGTGACAAGAGATGCTGTGCAACGTGTTGTCTTCAATCAGAACACCAGACCTGGAGGTTTCTACATCACTCCTCACTCCTACCAAGAACCTTAGACCGAAGCAATGGGCACAAATTACATTTACAATGAGAGAACATTCACAACGAGAGGACAACTGGGGCTGCCCGTGCAAGGTGTGCACACCAGGTTTAGCTCGAAGCTGCTGCAGGGGATCGGCACAATCACATCCACAAGCACATTCCTCCTCCCGCCGTCTCCCTCCGGAACCCGAGATGCGACGGCTCCGACTTCCCGACAGCAGCAGGGCTGCCAAGCCAACAGGCCAAGGATTCCACCGGCCAACCGCTCGCTCTCTTGCACTTATTTTCCCTCTCCATTTCCACACCGCACCCCTCCCAGCCCTCTCATTAACAAATCCTCCAGCTCCTCCGACGGCTCATTGTTGTGGCTGGAGGTCAGGAGTGGGGAGCAAGGACCAGAGAACACAAAGCGCTGCCTTCCAGCACTGTCACCACCATAAAGCCAACACGCACAGAATAAAACAGCACTGAACTGCTTTTTGACCAAAGTCACGCTTGAAGCGCTGAGACGCATTTGATAAAGTGGAACGGAATGGGAATGCAGCAGGGCAGAACGGCTACTTCAGGAAGTCTCTTCCAGGGGCTGAGACCCGGCTGTACGTGCGGGGTCGCTGGGCAGCGTACAGGTCCCAGTCCAACCCACGCACATCAAGCTGGGAGGTGCTGGGGCCTGATGACAAGTCCCGGTGTGGGAAGAGAAACCCAGGCTGGTTTGGCTCTGCCCCCAAGTGCAGCGGGAAACCGCACCCAGGGAGAGGCCCACGGAGAAAAGGATGTTTCACCGCCAAGGCTTTTGTTCTGGGCTCTGGTTATTAGCGATATCTCACAGCCACGCAGGCATGGAAGCGATTTAAAGGGGCAGCCTGGAGAAAGAACCTGCTGCACAGTCAGTGGGTTGCGAATTAGCAAACCAACAAACAAACAACAAAAACCGGATTCCGGGGGCGGGAATGAGGCAAGATTTGCTAACACGCTTCCTAATGCAACAGCAACGCGGCCGGATCCACAGCTGCTCTGAGCAGCACACCAAGCGCCAGCCCACCACGGAGCAAGCCCAAGTCGAGATTTAAGAAGAGACTTAAGACAGTAAAAGTTAGTCCATGATGATGCTGAGCTCAATTCTACCTGCTCTGGAACCAGCACTTGGTACCGGAGATTCCCGAGACCCCTCCAGCTGAGCTAGTTCTGCTCATCGGCTCAGGGAGCTCTGGCCAAAGACCTGGCCTAGGAAACCATGTGGTTTTGGTCCCAGGGGCTCAAAGCTCCAGAACAAGTATTTCCTTCCGATGGGGAACCCCAAACCACAGTGAATTCATGCAAAGTTTTGCCTCTCGATGGCCAAACTTAGTGCAGCACTGGGGCACGTCACAGGGACCACATGGACTTTAGCTGCTGTTTCGTTAATGAAAACGAACCCAGAATTCTCTTCAGTCGGTTAGCGGGCACCAACCAGGGGAAGGCGCCAGGTAAAGCCGAGTGTACCGCCTAAGTGTGCCCAGCTGAGCTTTTAAATGGACACCAGCTGTTAATTCCTTCCCACATTCTTCACATTTTTTCAGCCAACTCCTGACAAGACTAACAGAAACCTTCCCCCTTAGGACTCCATCTGACGCATAGATAAAATAGTCAGGCAAGGCAAGGAAATATATATCATAATTGCTTTAATTGAAATGCATGCCTGTAGGTCCTCAGCGCATCCCTGCCCTTTGAAACAGGTTAAAGAGTCTTAATGCCATCTAAATTCAGGCAATTGGTTATTCAGAGCACTTGTGACCAAACAATTTGAGATGCATCCCGGGAGGAAAAAGCAGGCGGGACGGAATTTAAAACCCTGGGAAAGAAAGTGACAGATGTGGAGCAAAAGCCCAGAAAAGCTACATCTTAAATAACTTGGCTAATTATTTTGGTTCTTTGATGTTTCAACTACAGTTAAATGTGGGGTCTTCTGGGGGTAGGTATTTTAGTGCACATCTTCATGTGAGATAAAAGATACTGATCATTTTATTTATCATGCAGCAATGACTCTTTCCAGGTTTCTCGTGTCAGGTTGCCAATACAATTACCTGAGGTGTCGCAGCTGCTTTAAAAGGATTCCCATAATATTCCCCCCCAGCGCTCACCACCAGCAGGACAAAAGCCTAAGAAATGACTTTGTAAAGAGCAGCAGTGTCACACCAGATCAAACTTGAGCCATCCCACCCATCGTGGACACCACCATTTATTTTTGCCCTGAGGTGCGTGTTATTCAGTTCTAAGTAAAACAGACAAATAAACGAACCAATGACATTTAGCTCTTCCCAAATATCCAACTATTCTTGTTATAAACAACACGTAAATAGGGCCCCAGTGGCACACAGTGGCTTTTCCAGCCTTGTGCACCCTGCGGATGGAAATGGCTTTGCGCAAATGGGAAAAAATAACCCTATTTTGGTGCGAGAGCTTTATGGATCGTTGCGTTGAGCTCCCAAAGCATTTTCACACTGAGGTCTCAAAGCCCATCCTGTGAAGCACTCAGGATAAACAACCAACCAACCAACCAACCACACAATAAGTTGATTGTATTATTTCTGTGATCGCTCCGTTTCAAGCGGTTCCCAGGTGCAAAGCCCCAAACCTGCGCACGAATCCCACGGACCCACAACACGCAGCAGCGAAACCCACATAAAGCGACGATACGTGAAATATCTGAGGATTCGTTCATTGTGATCTGAGGGTTTTGTCCTGGGCTGGCACGCTCCCAAGCCAACAGCTGCACTGCTTTTCTCCTTCCACAAACACTCCGAGTTCGCCAAAGCCCTGTTTGTGCTGGCAAACGCCCAGCGGTTTATTATTATGCACTATTAGTTCATAGTGAAAAATGCGCACTACGGGGGGAAAAAAAAGCCCGGAGAAGCTAAATAATTGGGTACAGATGTTGAAGATTTATGAAGCTCCATCCAGCAGACAGTATCTGACATATTGTTCCTATCACCTGTTTGCTTTCTGAGTTTTTAATAAGATAACTATGCGTGCCATCCTAGCAGAACATTCTAGAATTCCTCCTTCAAAACCCAATAACTTTTGATCTCCACTTGTCTCCTCTCCACAACAATCCCTCTTCAAAGTCCCACAAATGCCACTTTATATTCATTTCATATTTAAATCAGCTCTTGGCTGTTGTTTTCATCATCTGGCAACTTTCAAACGCAATCAGACCACTTCATTCTTACTTCACGTCCCAAAAACTAAACCTGACACATCACGCCAAATCCCCGGCATTTCAAATTCATCATCAAATCTCTCATCGTCCCAAAGACACTGTTCTAAATACTTAATCATTTTCACATTATTTTTCCTTTCCTATCTACTGGCAAACACCATCTGCTCGGCGCCTTTGGGGACATCGCTTCCCTGTGTCATACAGATGCCCAAACCACCGTGAGTCCAACACTCAGGTTAAGCCACCAACAAAAGTGACCCCGTCCCAGCCAGATTTGTGAATCTTGGATCATTAAACGTGTTCCACAGAATACCTGCGATGTGCAAAGTACCGCAGCTGGCAGCAAGTGCTGCGAAAGTAAAAGAAACAGGGGAAATGTGTCATGGTTTTGCCACTTTGGACGCCGTGGCAAGCGCTTTCCTCCCACCGGCACGAAACAGCCAAACAAGGTACGACCCCTCGGTTGTTTTCCCAAGGATTTACCATGGAGGGTAAATGCCCACAAAAGGCTGTGTTTCTGCAAACCCGCGCGTGCGACCGCTGACATCTCTGCCGTGATTTCCACCGGGTAACCTGGCATTTCCCTGCACCTTCCCCACGGCGCTGAGAAACTCCTCCCGGAATATGATTCCACCCTTTGGATGATGCGGCTTACGCAACGCTGACTTATGCGGGTCCTGACCTCATTACAGATTTAGACACTGTGCCCATATTAAACAAAAGTAGATCTGGTAAATTTGGAGCGTTGGGAAAAAAAAAAGTCTACGGAGATTTAAGTTTTCCTACAGCTCTGAAATAGCGTTTGTCAATCACAATTGCACTTTTGGGTCAAAAGAAGTAAAATAAATGAATAATCCCTATTTAGACACTATGTTCAGCAAGTGGGCGGTGTGAGAGGTGCCCCGTCCAGCCATACCCTTTCTCTACACTAAATACGAGTGAAGAGACAAAGGCAGGCTGGTGGGCCTGTCCAGCTTCTCCACCCATCCCAGGGAATACAGATGGCAAAAAGAAAGGTTAAGAAGCGACAAGTAGAGCCAAGTTCCATTTACATCACTAAGTGTTCTTCCACGGATGGGAAGCCAACATTTGCCGTGGAGAGCATTCTCTCCGCTTTCTTTGTGGATAAACCAAGCGGAACAACATTTCCACTACCCACCGACTCCGGTCCTTGAGCAGGTTTTGAGCTGCCTTCCAGTGTCTCCAGCACACGGCCTAAAATCCTCAGCCAGCTCCATTTCATTTGTTTCCTTCATGAGTGTAAGAAGTCAGATGCTTTGTTTCTTTACTACATGGCCCAGGAATCGTGGAGAAACCGTGTTGTTTCCCTCGGCATCTGCACAGACCACCCAAATTTGCTCTAAATCCCAACCTGAAGTGCAGAAGTAGAATCACTTGTTGTTTGGTTGGTTTTGATTTTGCCCTGACCATCAGATTTCAATCTGACCAACTGTGTCCAAGGACAGAAGTGCTGCTGGCTCGGAGCGTTCAGCTCCACTACAGCTCTGCTTTCTCAACTCACACTCCTGCATGATATGAAGAAACAAACCTCATTCATATTTTAAAAGTAGAAGATTCTCACATATTTAAGACTCACACCTGCAGATTTACAGCAAAATGAAAAACAACACACAGCCCTGGAGCCATTGAGAAAGCGCTAATCCCAATCATCTTCCACCTAATGACTGTTTACTCCACAGCCCTTTCAAAGCTTGGGTGCTCTCCACATCTTCCCGCTTTGCCTTTCTCCTGCCCATCTTGGGGAAGACAAAGAAGGACAGACGGACCTGCGGGAGGACAGAGTGACCTGCGGGAGGACGGACGGACCCGCGGGAGGACGGACGGACCCGCGGGAGGACGGACGGACCCGCGACCTGTGGGAGGATGCTCTGCTCTGCGCCAGCTCTGCAGGCTCTAAAAGCCTCGTTTCCTGGGGGAAATCCTGAGCATTGTTTCCCTTGCAAGGCAAAAAATAAAATCTCAAAGTTCTAAAAGCATTGCCAAATAGTACAGAGGAGAAAAAATATATATATATACACACACAGAAAAGCTCTTTTTCGAAGGATTTCAAAATGGCCATTGGCTTTACAGTTTTAAAGGTAGCGAGACTAGTTCCGTAACTCCTGCTGGGAATAGATTTTAAGGTATCGTACAGATCCACCCCCTTCATTTGTTTCAAGTGATGTTTGCTGTAGTTTGGCAGGGGTTTCTTAAAGGAACAATTATTAGTGACCAAACGATCCCACTGTCCCTGCTACCCAAGCAGCTGTGTTTCCACCTTGCACACATCTGGAGAAAGCCCAACTCTCCTCATTACCAAAACACGGCGAAACGGCTCATTAGTGCAAGTGCGACACTACCGGCAGCCTCCAGAGACCTCGCGGATCGCAACTCCCATTTGAGCAAGGATGGTGGCTGTTGCGCCAATAAAGCAAAACCACGATCAACCCAATGCGCTGCAATCGATATTTTAAATTAAATCAGTCAAGCCCGTATTCAAATCAGGTCAGCAGTAATTAAAGCATCCTTATTTGGAATAGCAAAACCAGAAAACCTGCATTTCCCAAAGTGAATATATTAATAGGAGTGTTTTGAAATGCATGATGCACCAGTAAGAGGCTTTAACCTAAACCTGAGGATTACGCTCTGCTAGCTTTTCCATTATTCCGCTCTCCATTAAACCCCATGCACTGGGAAGGCAGCAAGAGGTTAAAGCAGCCCTGCGATCCTTGCTCAGTCCCTTCTCCTCCTGAGGATCCTGCTCTTGGGTTCTCCTTATGCCACACTTGCCATTACGGCCGGAATGAAGCACCGAGGGCGGAATTCGATACCAAACACTTCTATTAGTGACGGCGTCAATGACAACACAACACACAGAATTAAGCCTGGTGATTGCACCAGCGATAGCAGAACTGTCCCCTCTTGTATCTGGAATGATCTGCTTGGTTGACTCCATCTTGACACAGTGATTCAGTCATTTTAATTCTTGACCAACTGGAGTTGGCTTCCCTTCGCCGCACACCAGGCTCCGCGTAAAGCACGTGCAAGCGAAGGTAATAATAATAATAATAATAATAATAAAGTGAGGCTGAAGCGCAGTAACAGGATTGAATATGTAAAAACACCGAATTTTCAGATAGTCCCTGGCTTCTTTTTCCAAACAGGCATCTCAGGAAAAACTCCGCAGTCTGGTTGTGTTGAGAGGGTGCTGATGAACAGGGGCTGCGTCTGTCCCGCCTTCAGGAACAGCCCCGGAGGGAAAGCTCGGGTTCCCAAGGCGTGGGAGGGAGCCGGCACACCCCAGATGCACAAACCACAGTCCGCCCTGAGCATCCCTCCCGCAGGCTGCCCCGAATCCTGCCCATTCCCAAAAACCTGTCGCATCTCTGTGCAGAACCAGCAGGTGGATGCAAATCATCAGCATTTCTGCACCTGCACGTTAATGCCCACGAACTGGAGCTGCCTTCGCCCAAACCGGAGCTGCCTTCACCCAGACCGGAGCTGCCGGCAGAGCCACGTCCACTTCGGCATCCCCGGCGGTCCCCAAGGATGGACGTGGCCGCAGCTCTTCGGGTTGGGGAAGACGTCAAACGAAAGGGCTCGCCTGCAAAATTCAGGGTGTGCTTTTGTCCTGCTGCAGCGCTCTGACTCCTGCAGCGTTTGGAAGGGACGGTAAAGCAGAAGAGAAACCAAACAGAGAGTTCTTTCAAATATTCATTTCTGGCATTCCACAAAACTAATGCAAGATCCAGAAAAACAGCACAGAGCCCTTCCAGGGTAGCAGCAGACCAAGGGAAAACAAGCTCCAGGCAACAGATGAAGCTACACCATCCATTCTGGGGCTTGTCACCGTGCGAGTGCCCCAAGTACAATCCCTTCATCCACGTATTTCACAGTAACACTGTGCTCAGTAACTGCTGAAAAGCTGCTGTAGCTACAAAAACACCCTGGACAACCATGACAAAAAGATATTTGTGCTGACTACCACATCCTTGTTTACCAATTACAAAACCAGCATGAAAAACATGGTTATTACCTGAGTTACAAACATTGAGAGAAAAACATCCACTGAGCAGGATTTCTAATCCAATCCACCCAGCACAGCTGTAGAAGGACAGACCCAAACAAGCCATATTTGACACAGATAGATTAGACAGATGGTACAGTCCGGTATAAAGGGGATTTGTGCCTGCTTGACTTTGACATGGCTGAATTACTTATTCATTGCAGACACAGAAGAGTTATGCTGCATATTTTACAAAGATTTATTGCCTATTAAAACTTCATACCATTCAAAATTGTCACGCGTTCTGCACAACAAAATAAGGATTGTTTTGCAACTTAAACTGTGCGTTTAGTATTTAACTGGCAATACACTGGTGCAGAACCTTTTTGCAACCTGTGAATTTATGCAAGAACGGGGAAAATCAACTGAAAGGTGGAGAGAAATCCTGATTTAAAAATAAAAGCGCTGAATTCCCGAAGGGTGCCAAAAGCCTCCAACTTGGCGCAAGCACCCTCTGTGTCCACCTGTTGGCTTCACCAGCGGATGCTATCGGGTTCTCTCGGGACTCCGGTGAAGAACAAGATTAAAAGATGTTATTGCAGGGAGTTCAGGAGGGGGGGAAACTCGAAATCCCCATCCATCTCCTCAGCTCCCACATGTATCCAATGGGATGTTAATGACTCTTCGCTCCCAGTCTCCTCCCAGTACCAAAGGAGGAAACGACAAGATCATCTCCCACTCCAAGTTAAAAATTGGCCTCGGCATCACCCCTTTTAGCTACAGAACGACCAGAAAATCAGCAATAATGTTTTACCCTCCAAAGTAACAATGTCCGTAGTTCTCTACGCACCTCACTGGAGACAAAACAGATTCAAAACCAGAGTAACTTTCTTACCCGCAGCGAGAAGCTTGATTTGTACCACCAACTGCCATCAACAGGAACCGTGGTGTCTCCCTCGCTGGCCTGACCCGAGTGGTTCCCAGCGGTTCCCAGCAGCTGCGTCTCCAGCCGGGGCCCCCAGGCTCCTCCCCAGGGCTGAGCGGGAATTCTCCAGCCCCACCAGGGCTGCCAGGGCTTTCATTTCTCTTTTATTTCCCCTCGGATCACAGGGCACCTGAGTGCACGTGAGCCTGGGCTGTGCGACGCGCCCGCGCTCACAGAAGGTACCAGCACCAATGTTTTCGGTTTTTCTCACCTTTACAAAGCTGGCGCTGATTCCAAGTCAAATTTATTGCGGTCATTAAAGTATTTAGTGTAAAAGCCACGGTTTCCACTCTTGAAGCGCACCTCTGTTAGTCTGGCAAGTAGGATGCTATGCAGGTAGGATGCTATTTTACCAATACTTGTAATTTAAGAGAATGAGTGAGGCTATTTCGGGATGGCCAAATGCCACCTCTAGAGATCACCTAGTGCCACCACGTATCCACAGGAACACACAACCTGCACACACGGGCCAGCCAGCCAGATTTCTTTTTTGTCGTTATAACTAAAATGTAACACAGAGAAGAATAAAAATGAACTTATTTGGGAGGCCAGCCCTGTGGTTACAGCCTGTGTGTTTTGCACAGATAACACCACCGGAGTCCAGAATTTAATCACTCCAGCGTGTTACTAAATTAAAACAACGCACTGAAGCGCTTGCCCAAGGAAGCACTGGCATGGCACTAAGAGTATGTCGGCGGCTTTGCATCTCAAATGTTACCAGGACTGGAGCAAAGACACGCCAGGGGCTGGCAAACTGCAAACACCCCCCGTTTCACACACATCGGTGCCACCCTCCAGACACTAAATTGTGCCTTGGTTGCTGAAGCTACCACCACATTTATTTCTGTATATATTCAAGCCAAGAAAGTTACCTTCAGCATGAGTGCAGGCACAAGCGCCAGATCTGAGGGATGTAATTTAATACAAATAAACATGCTTCACTAATACCAGCTCCACTTACGTCAACAGGTGATCTGGACAAGACAAATATCATTAGCTAATGTGCAGCAACCAGAGGCCTCTCCAAAGCAGGACCAAATCGTGTGGGCTCGGTCTATGAGCAGCCAGGACATCCCCTCCTCACTTAATAACGTGGGTTTTTATGGTGTTTCATGTGTGACTGGTTGCACCCCTTTGGGTCCACACGCTTTGGGATGTGTTTTGGTCAGAGAGCGCCAGGCCGCGAGCACAGAGTCCAGGTGGGAGAGCAGAGGGACCGTCCCTTTCTGGGGACGCTCCTGGAGCTGGGGACTCCAAACAGCTGGCACCGGAGGTCCCGCGGTCCCCAGACAGACGGACGACACGGAGATTTACCGTCCTCCTCACTTAGCGCCGGCGCTCCGCCCCACAACACGCGTCACCCAGCCCAAAATGCCACCTCTCCCGGGGTGAACGCGGGACAGGCTCCTAGCGTCACAGGCCAAAATAACCCTTATTTTTGAAAAAGCAAAGGTTTTAGCCTTGCAGGGATGCACCCAGCCGGAGAGCACCCACCGGCAAAACACAACTGGGTCAGCAAAGTTCAGCTGATAAATTAAATATTCCTGCTGGTCTATCACACACAAGCCAAACTAGAGAACAGAATGGAAAGAAAGGATCTATTTCCCTCTGAACTTCCCTGGCAGCCAGAAGAACAGTACTCACTGCTCACCTGCACCTGGATTCTACGGACAAATTCCATTCGCTTTTACAGCAGATGACAACTCAACCACCCATTTCAGCTCAGCAGCATCTGCTGAAAGCCCTTCTGGACTGCATTTCCATGAGAAAAGTTGTGCACTGTCTGGCTCCCTTCCTCACCCCATAGTATCATTAAGATGACATTCAAGTCACATAAGCACATTTTTTTTCCCCCCCCACTAAATACACAATGGTCGTTTCTGTTTGTTCGTCCTTTATTTCATCCTAGGGGAAATCCTCTTGTCCAATATCTTTTTGTTGATGGCAAGCTCAAGGAAATTATTCTGCTGAAATGGTATTATTAGATTTTACATTAATTAATTTACAACACTGGGAGGGGGAAACAAGCACCTGCCTTTCATTTATTGTTCTTTCAGGATGGAGGCTGAGGATGTCAACACATCGAACTACCAAGCCCTTGATCTCCCCACCCAGCCCAATCATTCCCATCGCACCCACCCTAGTAAGTGGCCTCCCAAAGGCAATTAGTGGTTTGCTGAGATTTCCAGCCCTCCCGCCACAACCAGACAGGGCTGAGCCACCTCTGGCACCTCCAGCCCAGCACGGTCCACACGCTCTGAGCAAAACCAGGATCCCGGTCTCGTTCCGACAAAACTCTGCCAACGCACGTTTCTATTTGAAATTCCCACTTTTACTTTCACATTCCTTCCGGTCCGTTATTTCCTCCATTTGATTGCAGATCCTCTTCACTTTCCTTCGATGCATTTCCTGCTTCTTTCTCCCACCCACTCGTACTCTTTGTTCAACAACAACAGATTAGAGTTGGAAAAACAGGGGCGAAGCAGCCTCGGCCCCATTCCTACACTGCCCCAGCCTTGGGAATGAACCTTTGACACACTGAATATTGAACTTCTCTGGCAAGACCAACGAAAGAATGTCGCCATTCACAGCTATTCTGAATGCTGCAAGGAAGGCTTCATATTTGAATATTGCAATTGTAATGGCAATTGCAAGAGGAAGGGCCTATTTTAAGCGACGCCCTGACTTTATGGATGCCTCACAATCAGGGCACTGTAATGCAGCGAGAGGCAATCAAAGGAGAGACTGTGACATGGTCCATTTTGTGCACAAGGCTCGCGCTTCATGTGCCATTTCGCATTCTGCACGGAAACAGAGTTTGGGAGATTCACCATCATCTCCAACAGAAACCACCACGCAGTGAAGGCAGAAAATGGGTAACGATGACAGATTCTCAACACATCCAGCTGCTGAAGCCAGGCAGGTGTCAGCTCGGGCTCCAGTCACTAACGGGGCTGGGGCTGAGCGCTGCAGGGTGACCTGCCCCGGGACAACAGCTCCTGTCTTCCTCACCCCTCCACAGGCCTTGGAATTCAAAATATGAAACCAAAACAAAACACCACCCAGTTAAAATTAACTGTATGCTCGTATTAAAAAAAAACCTCTCAGCTGCATTTCTCTGTTGTTTGTTTGGTTTCTTTTTGCCCTGATACTCAAATTACAAAGCCTCCTCCTCCTCGGTGATGCTCCAGACAGCCTGTTGCCTTCATTCTGAAACCAGCGACTCAGGAAGAAACCCAGAACGCTTTGTTTGGCTGCTTTCCCCCCAGAAAACACAACTTTTTAACAACATACTGTCAAATAAAACACTAATATTAATGATGCTGCTGCCCATCCAAACCAACCCCATCACGTGGGACTGCAGAACCATCAGGAACCCGCTCGGGACAGAGAAACAGCGCGGTACCCACAGACCAAGGATCATTCTTCATTGTCAAAGAGACCCGGGTCCACCAGCGATAAACCCACACCCGAACGTGCCACGTGCTCCTCACCCGCGCCCGCAGACCACAGCATTGCCCCAAACACAACAGTTTGGAAGTTGGTTTCCCAGTGCCGGTGGGAGGAACCCAAACAAAGGATGTAGTGCTCCCGGTGACAACAAAAATGGGAAGCTTTCTTTAATTTTAACAACTTCGCGGAAGGAAACTGTGTACGAAGCATTCCAGTCTGCGACTATACACTGAGGCCAATCCAGAGAAAGAGAAAATAAGTGCCATATTTCACCACAGTTCATATTTTCTCATTACCGGTAACTTAAGTACTTTCCGTTCTGGGAAAACAAGATTATCATTTAGAACAGTGGATCAAGACAAATGAGTTTGCCATTTGCAAGAGCGATTCAACAAAGATCTCTAGGAGCACTCCCAATGCAGTGGGGACTGTGCTCCATATTCCAAAACACCCCAGTCTCAGCTCACCCAGATCTAGTAACGCTGGGATGTCCATATGGTGACACAAGCCCGGCCAAAACACATGGAGAAGTCAAACAGGACCGTAACGACCAGTACAACCCAGCACCAACGCACACATTCAACACCCATCAAGTTTACCCTGCAAATACTTCTGACCCGTGTGTGAACCACGAGGCACAAAGCAATTAAAAATATGGTTTGTTATCACAGTAATATTTGCATGATACTTATTGATATGTATGGTTTCAGGACAGTCAGCCCAAGGTGAATCACCCATCTCTTTAATCCTTTAACACCACTCTGGGAATGATAAAGAAGTCTGGTTGCCTGCATAGGGACCGTTCCTCAGCATTCCTCACCATCAAGCATTTCAGTCTTCAAAAATCGCAACAGTTTGATCAATCCACAAACCAGAACATTAAAATACATACAAAGTTATTTTTGGCCTTCTTTTATATATTTGCATGCCCTCCTATCTCCCTTCAGAACACAAAGTGATACTCTGGCCAAGCCACTAAGCATCAGAAAGGAGATGTGTCCATATAAAAACATGCACAGAACTTGTAATGGTAAAACTGCTACAGGCGCCAATCTAATCGAGTTGGCCGAAAATTAATCTCAGGCCCAAAGCTCATCCCTGGCTCCCTGGCGTCCTGCCACAGCTTATGGCAACCTGAATTTAAAACCCAAAGCAGCTGTATTACCCCAGAACAAGGCGAATCGCCCGCCGGTTCCTCATCGCGTGGAATCCGGGGAACTTTGTGCCTCCCTGAACTCTCCGGGCACCACGAGCCGCTGCGGCCCCAAGTGATTCACGTTGTTTTCTGCAACAGCTGTAGAAACATCTCTGAAATGTCTGGCGCGCCCTCCGCCAACGCCGAGCTGCACCTGCCCCGACGGACACGCGCTCAGCTCCGGAAAACACATCCCGCGTCCTCACCCTCCTCCTGCTCCGCTGCTTCGCGAGAGGGGCCCGCTTAGAGTCAGCAACCCTCTGGTTTCCCTCAGCAATAAATATCTAACTGAGCACCTCCAGGTCCTGCCGGGTATCTAAACACTGATCTCTGTGACACGCGCCCCGGCAGCACCGTCTCACTCAGGATTTACTGCCCCATCAGGGTTACTTGGTGAAAACACAGATAAGAGCCACGTGCTACCCATCGCTCGCACCTGCCCACAAAGCGGGTGCCACCAGCCTTGACTCCTGCCGTTATTCACATTTTGCTACCTTCTCACAAAATCCTTTTGTTTCTAACATGGTTAAGAAATGCAACTGAGTAACACAGAATTATCTCAAACAGGTTCTTCTGCATCTTTTTATGCAAAGATGATTTAAAACCTCAAGCCACACACTGTGATTAAGTAAATCGGCCCAACTTCAGGTGCTGGGATGCAGCTACGCAACCTGGAACAGCTGGGGACCCAAATCCTCTGTTCTTCAGTGCAGCAGAGGAAGAAGGACCCTAACACCACAATGAGAATAAGCACAGAAGACCCCTCTTTCCTTACTAAACCAAGAGAAGAATGTGGCTGAGAGTTTCATTACTGACCTGGCAGACAGTGTAGGTCACTGGTACACCATGGTTATTTTGATACTTTTCTAGGAAAAATGCATTTCGTTATTTGTGGCATTTGTTTAACTCAAAATCACCTGATTGTTGTTTGTCTGGTGCACAATGGGAATAGATCTCTTCCCCCATTTCTCAGGCCCCTGGGGCAGTTTAACGTATTATCAGCCATTATTCACATCTCTTATTTAAACCGTGCAATTTCAGTTGGCACCTCCTGATACACAGAGACAATCTGAAGTTGTGCAGGATCGAAAGAATACAAAGCTCAGTGAAACTCTGATGAGATTGTACTTCATGTGGTGGGGTTTTTTTGTTTTACTTTGGATATTTTGGTTTGGTTGGGTTTTTTGTTCTGTTTGGGGTTGTTTCTGTGGTTTGGTTGGGTTTTGGTTTGGTTTCTGCATGGGTTTTTTTGTTCAGTTCGGGTTTTTATTGTTCACCTCAGCCCCACGTGTCGTAAATCAGCGTAACCACATAGAACATCAAACCAGTATAACGACTTACAGCACTCCCGATTTTTTTGTTCTGCATTTCATTGTTCTGTAACATTTCTACTTTGGTTCTTCCTTGCCCAGGTCCCTGCAGCAGAGCAAACGCGCAGCCGGGGATGGGTTATTTCAGCGCGGGTTCTCCTGCCGCAGATGCGCACCAGGGCGGAACTCCAGCACCTGCTGACTCAGGATATTAGAGCCCCGCTCCAAAGCACCGGCCCCCGCACTTTCCTCACACCATCCCATTTAGAAGCCGACTCATCCTCTTTCCGTAAGAAACTAATTTAGGCATCCCAGGTTTTAAGTTTAAATGGCTTACGCCACCGACTAAAGCTGTGCAGATTCTCCTGTTGACAAATTTGACGCGGGGCTGAAAATCAAATTTGCTCATGTTTACCCCTGAACAGAACCATATTGGTAAACTGCTGGTTGTTTTATATGCAAGTACTAACTGCTCGCAGCCAGTGTCTTCCACCAAAACCCCATCCCCAGTGAGCAGCCCCGGTGGGCCTGAGGCCACTGAGCTGATTCATCTCTACCCTGGTGCTGCCACACAGCTCACGGTGAATCTGAACACGCTGCTTCCAACCTACACCGAGGTAAAAAATCCACCTCGTTTCCCACTCAGGTAACTGTGAAGATGATACAAACAGCTCTTCCTAAGCTGGGCTGTGGGGTTTGTGCCCCACTCCTGTGGGTTTAATAAAGCTTGTTTGTCCCTACCTGCAGCCATACCCTGCTAAAGACTGGAGGGGGACCTAAATGTTCCTAAGATGCAAACAGATTATATTACCCAAAAAAAAAATCCCCTGAAGCCTCGAGTCAATAATCCATTTTTAGGAAAGAATTTGTGCTAAAATGAGGTAAGCGATAACTCTGCAGATCCCTGTTATCCCCAGTGCTATTTTAGGGAGCGGGTGACTGCATTCGCGCTTGTCGCATAGTCCTGCTCCCCATCTGCTGGCACATCCCCAGCACAGGCACGCCGGCGCGCAGCTTATCTCCCAGACACGGCCACCGAGGCTTTCCCACAACAACCCACCCACCCCTCCGCAGCGAGAGGGCACTCGCTACCATCGGCCTCCCAATGGGAAAAACAATCGGGAAAAGCTTCTCTGACGCCAAAAACGCAAAAGAATACAACACAGCAGGCTCCAGTTCTATCAAAACCTGAAGACCACAAGGCAGATTTGCAACTGGTGCAGGCCAACGTGGCTCCACCAATGGCAACCCGATTTTTTTTCAGGCTTAGGATCTGGCTTCCTAAAAACATTTAAAATTACAATAAGCATATGTTGCTCTAAAAAAAGGTTAAAAAAAAAAGTTAGCAATGAATCCATTCACCTTTGACTATCACAGAATTGTAGAATTATTCGTAGTATTATGCACAGAAAAAGCTCGCGATATTTTAAGTTACAAAAATAAAGCAAACGTTAAACTAACTGGGTTATCTTTACCACATACGGACCCTACATGGCAAAGAATACCTGGTAACTCAAGGTGAACTGTAGAATGGTTGGTTGAAGCCCTTTTTTCCCCTCAACATACTGGAGCCACGAGCTCCCCACCAACGCAAAGATCTCCATCTACAGAAGACCTTGGCCTTGTACTTGGGGCTGAACCCCCCGGTGAAGACGAAAAACCTCCCAGTATCAAATTCAGCAACCAGCATCACCCTAAAACGCCAGTGCCAGGCGGCTCAGAGGAGCCTGTGTCACCGCCACCAACACCTCCAGGAACGTACAAAATACAAACCCACAAAGTCTGGGACGAGGGTGATCCCTACGGACCACTACAGGCACCCGGCTGAACCCCAAACCATGAGGCTGTAGCACAGTCGCGATCCGAATGCAATGCTGTGTTTTAAGAAAGCTTAAGGAAAACTTCAAAAAAGGACAGAACTAAAGGTCTGTTGTCCCTCCAGACTACGGCCAGGAAGGATCACAACCTCCATTCAATCACCTTCCACAATGGCAACGAACACATGAAGCGTAAATGCTTTATTAATTAATTGGCTGCTTCAAAAACATTAACCCACGTGCCATTCCCTCAGGTGGCCAACGAAGCGGTGTGTCAAAGCTTGTTTGTTTGCTTTGGGTCTGCGTGTCCTCATCTCTAATTGCATCTGCCACCAACTAAACCGAATCTTGGTACCTGTGTGCACAACCACCCACCTTCCAGGAGCGAATCCATCGCGCCCCTCCTGCAGACCCACTGACACAGACCGGCAACCGCCCAGCCCTGACCAAAGCCCATTGTGGGGATCACTCCACGCTCTCCCAACGGTGCTGAGCCACGATTAAGAAAACCAAGCCCAGTGGGCACTCCAATAAACATGAGCTGCCAGTCAATCCCTCCTCCTTTCTAAAAACAAACAAAAAAACCCCTTTGCCACTTCTTTGCAAGTCTTTTCAAATGGCGGGTCCGCAGTTTCTCCAGTTACTTGCAGGAGGGTTCTCGTGTCATGTTCTTACAACTATAGTAACTCCAAGCAGCGTGACTGTAACGGAGATGGAGAAATGGTTTCCTGTTGTGCACGCAAACAAAACGCGGAGCCTCAATCCCACAACATCACTCCTCGGTGCCTTTCACACACCAGGGGCCAATCGCTCAGCAGGTGGAACCTGCGCATCTTCCAAAAAGAGCACAGCATATGCTGGGAACCCCAGCAAACAGAACAGACACTTAATCTGGAACATCTACCTGTGAACGGCTTCACAGCAGCGTATTTTTAGCCCTAGGAACAGGGTGTTAATGACACACCTCTCCCGTTGCAGCGGCATGACGGGTATGACCCGCTCGGCTATTCGGAGCATCCAACAGGTGGGTCTCAGCATCGCTGGCACAGGATTTCCACGCCCAGCTGCTCCTTTTTCGGTTGCTGCTGAACAACAAACCAGCAGACTCCTTCTTTTTAAAGTTCACAATGTTTTGAGTGTGCTAAGCATTAGAAGTAAAAACAACTGCGCAACAGCATAGGATGTGTCTCTAGTGGTAGTGGGGACGTGCCAGAGAGATTCCTGGTGTGCTAAAGACATGCAGCTTGAAAAGAAATACACATATCAGTTTGTGCAATACATAAAGAGATGAGCAGGAGGGAAGTGAAAGACATGGAAGAGTAAGAACATCCTAAAATTTTCACCATTCAACAAGAAAAAAGACCTTACAGAGAAGAGGTTGGAAAGAAGTTAATGGTGCAGAAAAGCAATAGCTCAAGACAACCTTAAACTGTCCTTGGCCACAGGAAGACTCATACAAACCCCAAGCACAAAGATTATAGATTGGTGTGTATCTTTTCCTAATCACAAACATTTTAGTGCAGGTAGAAACATCCCCTTCAGACACAGCCCTACCCTGCCAGCCTTCTCAAACCACCCAGAAATCTGTTGTGAGCTCAACCATCAACAATACACACAAACACACGCAAAACTGGGCTTTTTAACGAGGAATGGACAGTAAAAAATGTGTCTGGGATTAACATGAAAAGAAAGAAAGCCGGACAAAACAGAAAAGGAGCTGCCTGCTTAAACATACAGAATTGATCACTCTGTTAAATAACCTACCAGGCATAAGAAAAACTCCTTACATGTAATATCTCGGAACCCTTTTTTCATGAAAGGAAAGCAAAGCTCGCAAGGTCCAGCTGTAACTGCTGCAACACTGTGCTCATGTTCATTAAAAAAACAAATTCACAACAGATCATTTTAAGAGTAATAATAAAAATCTGACAAATGAAAACCAGATGCGGAAAAAAGATTGTAAGCGAGGGGAAAGCAGCCTTCAAGGCGGGCTCCCCGCAGAACGCTGGTTATACACCGGGATTTCACCGCTGAAAGTCAAAAAGACCCCGGGGTTGCTCTGACGTGAGGTCGCCCAGTTCAGCCCAGTTTGCAGAGGTTTTCCTGGAACGGGGAGCGGGTCTGGGGTCCCAGATCCCAGCCGGGCAGGATTTAGGAGCTGACTCATGGGTGATGCTGAGCTGCGGTGCCGGGTTTTAACGTGTGCCCAGCTCAGGTGACGACGGAATTTAGGTGCCTGGAGAGATTAACTGTCTAAATAACTTCTGCAGGCTGAGCCTTAAACATCTGCAAAAATAGACCTTCCCATCTGTGTTCCACAAAATATGTCTGTGTACTCCTCGCTAATGAAATACAATGCTTATTTTACAAGTAATCCAATTACAAATATTAAATCCTGTAACTGAACCACGTTAAAAAAAAAAAAAGCTTAGTCAGGGGACATAATATAAAGGAACATTACGGGCCCACCCAATAAAGGGGTTTTAACCGATTCAATTCTATATATGTCGAAGGAAAACCAAAGCATCTTTCACAAAATGGTTGTTGTCCGTGTGAGGGACACACAGCAGTGTTCTGGTCTCCATCCCTGCAGCATGAACACTTTGCCCCTCTCCGTTCCGCCTCTGCGCGCAGGCAGTTCCGTCATTCCAAAGCCTGCAGGATTCGTGCCACCATGGAGATGAACCAGCATCCCTAACGCTTTTTGCCACATAACTGCTGCAAGCTCCTCTTACATCCAAAAATGCTGCATCCTGCTCTAGCGGATATGGTTTACTGCACTTAACCTGCATTACAGAGAAATGCAAAGCGGGCTCCGGTTCCATCACCTGACCCCTTTTTCGCACCCAGTTTACGCTGCTGCATGAAGGAACAACATATTTGCTGCCTATTTTATTTCTGGCCCACCTAGCGCTGGTTGTGCACACCAGCCAGCCCAGCCCCACAACCACTGCTAAGTCATGGGGGCATCGCAACAGCCAGGAAAAAAGGAATGCCAGCGGATAACAACAATTCTTTAGAAATCACATCTAGCTGCCATCGCCCACCCCTCCCCGCTCTTTATTCTGCACCGTTTCCATCTCCTGTCTCTCCCTCCAGAGGCTCCTGAGTGCACACAAGTCCTTCCAGCGCAGATTTCCTGCAATGGCCTGAGCAGCCACAGCCTCCCCTGACATTTCCACACGGCTGATACGGCTCTGCAGAAACGGCTCTGCCTCTGGAATCCTTGCATTGTTCCCCAACACGTCTTTCGGCACCATACATTCACACGGAATAACAGGATTTTTTTTCTCATTGGCTAGACAGTTCAATAAGCAGGTTTCATAATATTTCTATCCTGTCAATAAAGGTCAAAGGCTGCACTGAATGCTCTGGATGCTGATAGTCGATGTTTATTGCCTCTTACAGTAATCCTGCTCCTGGTTTCGCACACTAAGCATTTATACCTATGGACGATGTTGAGTAAGTGCAATCTAGAAGTACAGATCACTACTCATCTTTAAATAAGGATCCATTTTACTCTCAGCTGAAAACACCAAAATTACAGAATCAATTACCCATTCTAGTTTTGTATTATCACTCCAAGAGCAAAAGAATCAGCCTCAGCAGAGGGCTATCTAAAGAAAACGTCAGACCCCAGTGCCATGAGCCAGGGTTTTCAGAGCTGCTGCAGTCTCCCAGTATCTACCAGGGGTCTGCCATGTTTTTTTTGTTAAACCAGGCCTATCTCCATCTAACTGCAGGAGCCATCCGAACGAGATAACGCAATCAAGCCCGTGCATTATGCCTGTTAACAGCGCATTGGCTTCGGGAACACAGCAATCTGGAAAAGCGGCGGCCGAAAGCAATCAAAGCGCCGCAGCCCGTATTGCGGAGAGCAACCACCACCCTGCCCGGGCGTGATCCCGGCTCCGCCGCACAAAGCCCCGCAGCGGGGAACGACCTGCCGGCCTCCCCCGACCCCCGCCCAGGAAAACATTAAAAGAAATTACATACATTGAAAGAACGCAACGAAGCGGGAGCGGCAGCGGTCCCCAGGCGCAGCGCGGCTCTCCGCACCGCGGCCGGGCGTGCGGCTGCGCGGAACGGGCGGCACCGGCGGGAGGGGCGGCGGCCGCGGCCCCCGGGGAGAGGCCGGGCCGGCTCGGCGCCCTGACAGCCCCGCCGTGGGGAGCGGGGCCGGGGCTGCGGGAGCGGCGGGGGGGAGGCCGCGCCGGCCCGCTGCTCCGCCCGGCCCTGCGGAGCGCGGCTGCGGGGAGCGGGAGCCGCCCGGGCCCGCCGCGCACACACACACACACGCACGCACGCACACAGACCCGGGGAAGGGGCCCGGCCCGGCTGCCCCTACCTCTGCGCTGCCCGGGCGGCTCTCCCGGCTCGGCGGCGGCTGCAGGGAGTGCCCGGCGGCGCCCGCAGCGCTGCGCTCCGCCCGCCCGGCCGCGGCGGCTGCGAGGGGCGCGGGGCGGGGCCAGCGCGGCGGGGCGGGGGCCGAGCGGCCGCCCCCGAACCCCCCTCCCGGCCCCCGGCCCTGCGGAGGCGCCGCCGCCCTGCGGAGCGGGGACAGGTGGCCCCGCCGCGGCGCCAGGCGGGTACGGGGGCCCTGGGCTCTGCTCACCTGCCGCTCGAGCCTCGCCCTGCCGGCACCCCAGATGTTCCCCCTCGGGCAGCGGCCTCCCCGCAGGGCCTCTCACAGCCTCCCCTGAGCGTTCCCCGCTGCTCCCGGCTTCTCCTGCCTTTCCTCACATTTATTCGGTTATTGGGTCTCACGCCTCACGCTCCTCCTCCGCTGACACCCTCCGCTATGGCGGAGACAATGTTGGCTCCCCCCCAGCATCCATTTCCTCCGGGGCGACTCTCCCGCTGCTCTGTCATCCCGCCTAGAAACCCCGGCCTGGGTTTGGCCTCCTCCCCTGCGGACTCATCCTCTCCAGCCCTGCCACCTTCCCACCCACGCCAACAGCCCCGCTCCGCCAGGGTCACCCAGGCCCCTGAAATTCAACCCCTTCTGCCCGGCTTCCCCTCTTCCTCCTCCTCCGAGCAGGATTTTGCAGATGTCTTTCTAGAGAAGACGGTGACCACGCAGCCAGCGCGCCTTTCCTCCTTCCCCGACACCTCTTGCCACCCAAATCTGGAGGCAGGCATCTCTGCTTCAGGTTTTCTCCGCTAATCCTGGCCCCTCGCACCTGCATCCTCATCTTCGTGCTCCTTCCCTCCTGCCTGCTGTCCCTAACCTCTCCCCTGCGGTACAGCTATGGATAGTGGTGTCCATATTTTCTCTTTTCTTTGTATTTTTTAATCCACCATTGGTCCATTTGTCTCAGGAGTTACCATTCTCTCCTGCTCTTCATCCCCACGCTCACCCCCAAACGCAGTGTTTGCTCTCTGGAGTTCCTCCCCTCTGTCCCTATCTTAAGCCTCCTCCCATCTGGCTCCTGCCCCTTCACACTCCGCTGCTTTGCCAAAGTTTCTAATATCTGTCCACTTCCTGGCATAATCTCTGGAATATTGCTTCATTTCCATCCTGTCAAAATTATCAGCCTGGCTCCTCTTGCTGTTTTGTTCTCCTTTGGTTTCCACGAGTGCCTCCCCCAGAGTCGCCTCCTCGCACTCCCCATTTCCAGTCCTAATGGGACCTTCACCTGTTCCTCCCGCTGTGCTTATTGCTGGGTGAGCTCAGCCCATAAAAACAAACACAGACACAGTAACAGCCTCTCTGATCTGCCTCTGTTTCCAGGCTTCTTACCTTACCCACATTAACAGCCCATCCTGCCCTTGTGGCACCCGTGGGACGGCAAGCCACCGGTTCCACACGTATTTAATACAAAAGAGCTCCTAAACCACAACCAAGCGGGCCAGAATCTCATCTGTAACAAAGGACAAGCCAATTGCTTCAGTCACTTTAAAAAGTTACACACACAGAGAAAAGAAAAAGAAATGAAAACAATTCTTCCAGCCTTCCTGAACTCGCCCAGGCAGCGGTACTGAAATGAGCTGGAATATCTGCACGACTAAGAGACCACTCCCGATCAACGGCTTCACTAAATGTGGCCCAAATAACATGCAAAGTTCTACACAGTTTTGTCTGTGTTGTTGTTGTTTTAAATTATGTGCACTATATGTTAAAATATTTTACAAAGCAATTTCTGTTAACCCAGCTAGAGTTTTGCTCTTAGAAAAAGCGGAATAATTTGGCTGTGAACAACAAAAACTAGCAAGTGCCTCAGTATACCTACTCACGTTTCAGGCTCTGAAGGACAAAACTTCTCAGATTTTTGAGCCAGCACAAATGTTGCCTTTTACTTTTGCCATCAGTAATAGGAATTCAGAGTACTCAAAATGATGCATGTGTGTATGTATGTATATCTACAAATAAAAAGATTTTTAAAAATCAAATGCTAGCATGTTAAGAAACATCAGGAAAAAAATATCCTTCACTCAACTATTAATATCTCTCAAACAAGTAGGCGGGAAAAAAAGACTGTAATATATGGGGGTGAGCAAGAGCATCCAGCGTATTTTAAGATTCTGTCTGTCTTAACCCACTAGGCTCAAAGACGGGTGGGCCATTGATTATCATGGAAATAACCAGGTAGGGATGAACGCCTGAAGAAGCAAGAACCAGAATAGCAGGGGCATTGTGGGCTCCAACCAGAATAGCAGGGGCATTGTGGGCTCCAACCAGTTATCCCAGTTTCTGACAGGTATTTTCTGCTTTTGGAAGAGCCCACATTTTGTAAAGAATGGGGCAGCAGCAAACGTTCTGCCACCGGTGGTTAAAAATCGCATCTCAGGTTTGACGGAGAGGATGCTATTTCCATTTGTTAAAATTACTGCCAGTATTTGTTGGTATTTTTAGCATTAACCTTCAGCTTGCAGAGCTGGAAAGACAAAACCCACAACTATCTGGATTAGATAAGAGTCACAATTGTTAAGGCAATATTAAAACTAGAAAAATTCTATTGAAGGGTGGTGGGAATTTCCAAAAGGACACAAGAAACGCACACAGAGAGATTAATACTGGAATAGAAAAGTTCCCAGCTGTACCGCTGAACTGCAAAAGCATTGTTATGTTATCACAAGTTCCAGTTCCACAGGTTCACAGCATGACTGAGAGGGGAGATGTTCCTCTCCTCCACCCAAACGCCCAGCTCTGAACACACAGTCAGGCTCAAAGGCACAAACCCAGCCTAGCGCTTTGTCTCCTACCAGACTTGGCCCAGATCTTGAGGAGAAAATCAAAGATGGGCAATAATCTGCCTAAAGGAAGAATTCTTACCTTCTTCACTATGTGCACAGCTTGTCTGGAAGCACGACAACTCCTCTATCACAACATTTCTTCTTCACATAACTCTATTTCTCCTCATCATCTTGGGAACACCCAGCTCTGTGCTACACCCTTACCTTCCACGCCACCTTGCAGCAACGCTTCCCTGTGATCTGTTTACAAATGTAGTTCTATTTCCCAACACCCATTGCAAACACAAACGGGTTAGATCCCCACCCTCTGGTTCCCCTTCTCTCGACGAGCAGCCCACAGAGCTGACAAGCCCAGGATTCTGCGTCAGGAAAATAAAACACGCTCCCAGGGTATCTCCATGCACAGTGCTTTGCAGTAACCCAGGTGCGCGTGGCAGAGGAAGGGTCTCCGCTGGTGAGAAACACAGTGGGAACATGGAGACCCTTAGCAGGTGGCATATCAGAGATCTAGGAACACCCCCTTGCTGAAAGAGTCCCTTTTTCACTATTAACCTAAATGCTCAGGGCCGACTTCTCCACGTACCAAACATCCCAAACCTCAGGAAATGCCGAGAGCAGGGGGCACTTACAGAACGTGGCCTCAGCCAGCCGCTGTCTCCTTCCCACGCCAGCGGAGTCAGCAGTGGAAACGCTGACCGTGTGAAGAGGAGATGTCCCTCCCTGCTCTCCGTGCCAGCATCACGGCGATCTGATCTTCGGCGTCCAGGAGGAGCCCTGGCAGGAGTCCTGGTGCTGGGCCCGCAGCGCTCTGGAGGGACAGGAAACATCAGCAAGAGCGGTGGAGCCACGGTGCCTCAACATCCCCTGCAGACATTTCCACCGTGTTCACATCAGTATGTTAAAAAAGAAAATAAGTGTTTTGGGAGCTACTCGTACATCCTGCAGGCTCCATATAGAATAAACGCCATCATCACAGAGAAAGCCTCCCACTGCAGGCAAAGGCACGCCCGGAGCCACGCAGGCAGACACAAAGGTTTACCCCCGGTAGCTCGTACACCAACAACAGCTCAGCTGCAGCGGCACAAAACCACCCTGCACAGCAGGTAACGCGTTCCACGCTGAGCCGGGTGCTCCCCGGGCTGCTGCCACCCGCGGCAGGGCCGCACGGCGCAGCTGGAGATGTGCACCTGACTGCACACCAAGCGTGCCCCAAAAACACCCGACATTGATAGGGAACACCTGATGGGCACCTGCAAGTTTCTCGCCTCTTCAATTTGTGGTGCAGCAAAGTTTCCACACATGCACCAAAAGACAAATGGGGGGTAAGTTGACCAAAAGCCCCAGCATTTACCTGTCCCAGGAAAACCTGCACGATAGTCTCTAAAAGAAGCTTTCCCCCTTGTTGCCAAGTGTTATTCTCTTTTCTCTTTCCTCCTGTCTGATGTTTAACCATAATTTTACTCCTCTGTTTCCTCTAGGTGCATTAGACAAATACACATTAGCCAGTCTATGTAATTTGTCAAACCAGAAAGTCGTAATGTGTATTTGGATGGGATACACTGGAACAGCTAGTCCATTAACTGCTCAGTGGGACAACAGTGCCTCTATTTTTAACAACAGAATCCAGATTTTTTAATTAAAAAGAAAAACAAGAACAAAAATCGCACCAAGCCAAGCAAAAAGTAACAAGTATAAGAAATGCAGACATGGAAAGACAAAAATGGCTGAAGGAAAGTAGCATCATCCTCACCTTGCTCTGCCAATGCTCCCTGTTAATTCTTGAGGCTGTGATTCCTTGTTTTGGTCCATGCAGGTGGCCCAAGTTTGCCTGTACAGGATGTAGCTGATGTCAGTGAAACGTCATCCAGGTGCAGTCAGCTGCTCTCACTGCTTTCATGCTAGGACGATATATTAATGAGAATTATTTACCCAAAGAAACAGGCTGCTCTAACGTTCACATCTTAGCCTGAAGTTGTTACCTCCTACGCACGTAATTCCCGTGTCAGATCCTGCACACACACCACACCGGGGCTGTTACTCGGGTGCAGGTTTGCAAGTACAAGTTGTTAACTTTTAATTCTGCGAGAAGCTTTAGGAAGATTCCCCTTTCCATATTTAGCAGAGATCTCTCACCTGTTTCTGTGAAAGACTGCTGGTTTGAAAAATGTCCTGGCTTGTAACACTTGCCTTCTTCATTACGAACTCTCGGCAGTGACGACCACGAAAGATGAGGTTAAATGTCACTCTGGCAGTCTCTGGTGGGCATGGGGCTGCTCCAATGGCAAAGACCTCCTAGATTCTGCCTTCAAAGGGATCTGAAAATAAATAAAATCAAAAGAGTTAAAAGCAGCCGAGCACGGCAGATTTTAAGGGCTTAAAGGCATGGACTGCGGGATTTCTTCAGAATTCCACGCACTAAGCCATCCTTCCACAAAACTCAATTCAAAACTGCAGTCAGAAGTTCTTCAGTGCCTTAGAAGCCCAAAGTCTCATTTTCCCAAGTGTCACCAGCATCTTGTCTGTGTGCAGGCAAACAGAACCCACATTTCTCTCTCCCTCTGGGACGGGCACTGCACTTACAGCACTTGCTAACTAGGAAGGTGAGTCTAGTGTTGAATTCGGTTTTACCAACCTCCTACCAACACCCAGCCAGACATCCACAAAGCACCAGCACCGCTCACCGGCACGAGGGAAGCGCAAAACCGCGGTTTGGAGAATTCTGGCATAGAAGGGAAATGTACGCTCAGCTATTTATAAATGAAGTCTGAAGCTGGCGTCACTCATCATCCTATAAATAGGGACTTGCATGAAATCCAAAGCAGCAGATCCGATTTTTTCCTATATTCTCGCTCCTTATTCTGAAGCAGCAGTTTTCTGCAAAACTTCACTTCCCCCTTATTGCTGTGACACTTTTTAAAAGCTTTCTGAAGCTTAGTCCTATGTGCTTGAATTCAAGGTTCAAACGCCTTTCTTTACACAAGGAAAAAAATGTCAAAAGTACTATCCAGTCTTTATTAGAATTAGCCAGAGATCACAATGCTTTATTGCTGTCTTTGAGGGAGTATGATTTAACCCAGACTGCCAAAGCCTAGAAGAAGTTAGAAGGCTATTGTTTCATATGTTCATCCTCTAGAAACAAAAACAAAATGAGGAAAAACAGCAAAACTCACCCAGCAGGTGCTGCCTCTTGCTCACTTCCCCTGCAGGAACCCTGTCTCCTCAAGGCAGCTTTATTTCCAGTTTCACCTTGTCTTCAAAGGTTATGACTTCTATCCAGGTTATTGTCATGAGCTGTTGATTTAGTGGAAAGATGTTAATGTGAATTTTATGTAGTCGAACAAATCGCAGCATAGCACTGACTGATGGAAAATCCCCCGCTAGCCCCAAAAGACAGAGATCGGGTCACCTGTGTGCCAAAAGTTCTGGGCCACTCTTTGTCCCCAGTGCACCTGTTCTTACTGGACAACACCACATTGTGCTCTGGCCCTGGGTGAGCAACAGCTCCAAACCCACACGGGATCCTTTGCAGCAAAACTGAGGTTTGGATTTAGTGGAAAGAAAACCAGAAGTTTCTGATTTTGCAGGCAATCCAGTTTCTTATAAAAGGCTTTTATTGCGGGGGGGAGAAACCAAAATGGGTATTAGGAAAGTTTGCAAAGTGGGAGATGTGATGGGAAGGAGCAGCCTGATAAAAATCAAAGTCTGTCTGCACTGTTTTTCCCAGTCCTCAAGTGCTTATAGAGCCTTTGCACTATGCAGGGAAATGGTGACAGCACAGCGACAGGTGACAGCACGGTGATTTTCTCAGCCAAAAGATGAACTTTCTTAGGCACCTGACAGACCGGAATTTTCTTCCTGTGTTCACACTCAAGATCTCACAAAGCACTTTACAGATCAATGCATTACAGTGGTTCCATCATCTCTAGCAAATGGAAGCCTGGAATAGAAGAATGGCCTTTAATATATGACAAAAGGACTTGATGGCAGAATTTCAAGATTAAATATATAGAGTGGTAAAGATTTGTGATTGCGCCTTTCCCTGGAGTGCCTGGAACTCACTGGAAAATGTCCATAGTTATTCAAAATACATATTGCTATGACAATGGCCTGAATTCACAATGCTTGGATCCTACTCGGGAGATTCTGAGCATGCAAGAACGGTCAGATCCAGGGGTTATGTACAACATTGAGCAAAACCAAAGCCACAGTTACTGAAAACATGTTTTGTGGTACAAGGAACCATAACCTATGAAATTCACATAAGAAGAACTACTCAAAAAGATACTGAGTTGGATAGAAATGTTTTAAATGTGTGTACGCAGGTAGAGCCCTCTGAGCAGAGCCCCGTGCAAGACTGACATCAGAACCTGACTCAAAACTTGTACAGAAAATAAAGGGGAGATATTTTAAAAAGCATACAGCACATTATAGCGTGGTTCTTCCCCAACCTTATAAACACAGCTAAACACTATAGAAACAAACAGTAGCTGTGTTTGTACTGGAGGAAGTTGTAGCTTGTCAGGATACGGTTGTATAAATAATTTAAAAAACAACCCAGTACACACTGCATTGTCCTTTTAAAAAGGAAAATATTAGAATGGAAAATTCTCTTTTCCCACCGTGCGCAGAAAGTCGTGGTGGTGGCTGTGACACCCGGGTCGCGCTAACGCCTCATGAAAGTTTCCTTCCTCGAGCTTTGAACCAGGCCCGCAGTGAAAACACAGAGAGCAACCTACATCCTTTCAATTACCATGAAAGAAATCAGTGTGCACTTTTCACTTGGAATACAAATCTATACACAGAGTGGTTATGTTTTTATAATGTACAACATTAAATGAAAACAAGGGTTAAAGAGAACAAAGGAACACCGCATGAAAATACAGTCGTTTTTTGGTGATCCTCAGCTATTTGTGTTTCAGTTTAGAATGAGAGATTGAACGAAAACCAGTCCCACAGTAGGGGACAGCTCAAGCTGAGACCATACAGATTCATTATTTAACCAACAGGGACCCTCTTTTGCCATCTCGTGTGGCGTGTGGTTCTCACCATCGCTAGGCCGAGCTGCCAGGAGGCTCTGACAACAGCAGCGATGGCAATCAGTCATTTATTCCCCTGGCAGCACTTGAGATGATCCTGGTCTGTTCGCTCTTAGAGTTCTGGTCCCATTCCACCCATTTTCTTTTCTACAGTAGCTGGTATTTACTGACTTGTAACCTTGAACTGGTGGACATGGGAGAGCAGCCTGGACAGTTCCCCACTCCAAACAGTTGTTCCTTAAGAGGCCAAGATGGAACCAAGTTCCAGGTTCCTTGGTCCAGATGGATCCATAAGGGTAAACAGCACTCTGTGGAGCATTCCCGCGTAGCAAGGAGCAGCCAGGGCTGCCCAGAGGGTGCCCAGGCTGCGCTGCAGCTGTGCGAGGGAAGGGTCATTTCATCACCCACCAGCAGAGCCAGGGCTGGCACAGCTGCAGGCTCCGCGATTGCTCCACAGGTCACCCCAAGGTGACCACCAGGGTGTCAGGACAAGCGTTTCGGCACGTTTTCAGTCTCTGCACAAGTCATGCTGTTCTACCCGAAGAAAAAACTGGCTTATTTTCTTGTTTAGCTGTTAAAAAATGCTTTAAAACCATCTGGGACCTCTGGAAGCTGAAAATCTGAAAGGTGAATATAAAAAGTTCGCCCACCTTCCTTTTTTCTTCAATCTCATGAGATTCAAGTCTGCCTCCTCTTGAGGAGGATCTAGTTTGGGGGATCTAGAACTTCCAGGCTGGCGGTGAAATGAGTGGGTGGTCCCAGTGAGGAAGAGGATGTTCACCCCAAGTGAAGCTCTCCTCTGATTGCAGACACACAGCAAGGGAACTTCAGGGAACAATCCACTAGTCCACGCTGCAAAACGCCTGGTGGTATCTGGCTTTTGGAAATGAGACCTTCACACAAACATCCAAAGTGGAAAACAAACCAGAATCTGCCACGGATGAGACTCTCGTTAGGAGGGAGGATATGGAAATCCAATTAGCTTTTTACCTCTCAGATGAACCCTGCAGGTCACAGTTGAAGCACAGTAGCAGATGAAGGTGGAGACGCTGGCAAAGCCGGTCCTGGGCATCTGCGCTCTGCATAAACAGAGAGCTTCGGTTCCTGGTTCCGTACTTAGGATTTTCCATAAGGCGCCGATTTCATTTTAAAATATGACTTTTACGTAACTAGGACATTTTGTGCAAAACTGGTTAACTCTACGCCCTCAAAATATCATGCACTTCCCAGCGTATAAATCCCAGACCTTGACATCTAAAGAATGCTTGGCAGATCCAACCAGAAACACAGCCAAGCGAGATGTCAAAGGTATTTGTTAGATTTCCAGCCAGAACAGAACATTAACACCTTGCCCATACTTAAAAGGAATAAGATTTTAGTGGCGCTGGAGACAGCGCACGAAGAAATCATTTCAAGACAGGTTTTAAGTGTTCTGCAAAAACTTAGCGTGCTTGCTTGGCTCTGAATGTATTTGTCACGCAGAGAACCCTCCAAGATCTGCAAATATGAATCCAGAGTGCTGGCAGGACGTGGTAACCTCATCTCATTTCTTAGGACAGAATATTTTTCTTGTGTGCACATAGATGGAATTATCTGGAATCCAAAATAGCTGAAAGGTGGAGAGATTCTCTCGGGCGACAGCCTGCCATTTCTCACCTGCTTTTCGCTGTATATCTCTTCAGAAAGCTGCCACTGATGAAAAACAAGAGACAGTTTGTCTTTCCAGTGCCCTGAACTCAGAGGAAAGCAGGAGCGGAAGGGATCCCAGAGGACGGCTTAGCCTAACTCCAGCCCGAGGGCACAGCCAGGCCTGGGCTTGAGATTCCGATTTTGACAGTCACACCTCCACAATGTTCCCTTTCTTCTCTGTGCACCTCCTCAGTTATTCTAATTCTAAAAGTTTGCCCTAAAATCCAGCCCAAACGGTGGCACAATCTAAATCAGGATAGTGGGATTTCCATGCTGCATTGACATCCCTCTAATTTTTATTGGCATTACAGGCAACGGAGCAGTTCTGCACCAGCAAAAGGTACCTGATGACACCGGTGAACAAGTGGTGGTCAAGCAGGCCTGTGCAGAAATCAGGACATTCTTCATGTAAGTTCGGCAGAGATCTCTTAAAATCCAAGCTAGATTTCACACAAAACCTCTCCTGTTCAGCGTGGGTGCAGCAAGAGAGCAGGATATTTTGGCTGCAAGAGCTGGGAGGAGCAGAGCCCTCCACGCCAGAAGACAGTAGAGCCCATGGGACCCCAGGTCTCCAGGCAGGACACAGCCCAAACCTCTCCCCAAAATGCCAGCAGGCTCTGGAACAGAACCATTAGTTGTTCACTATGTACCCTCTTGCACTGCCGCAGTAACTACTGACCCTTCTTGTTCAAAACACAAAACCCCTCAGAACAAACATAAAAATACCAAACCACTCCTCTGACCTCAACTTTTCAGCGTCCTCTCCCACCTTGGCCGATGAAGAGCTGCTTGCGCAATTTTAATTCCACTTTCTTTGTATCACACACTATTTTTTCCATCGGGCCCCAGCCCTCTTTCTGTCTCCAGGAAAAGTAGTCCCCAATAGCAACGAGTAGATACTGTTTTCTCCTCGTTTTCTACATGTTACTTGATATCTGCCTTTCTGCTCTCAATGCTGCATTTCTCATTTCTTTGCTGCTTTGTTTTGGTCTTTTTTTTCCCCTTACAACTAAGATACTGCACTGCCTCCTAGCCCTCAGTCAATCCCCAGTTTTTGGCTTCCGACCTCTACCTCTTTTATTTAATCAGACCTAGGCTCCGGGAAACTTCTCAGTTTCACGTAATCTACTGAATTCCACTCTGCCAGCCCTCACCCTTGCCCCAATACACCCCAAAAAGCTCTGTCTCCTCGCTCCTCTGTTAGAACCAGACTTTCTTGCCTCTCTAACCGCCTTGCCTGGCTACTTGCTGCCCTTTGTGATCATCAGGTACCCAAGAGCAGCCTGTGCAGCAGCAGCGGGTTAGAAAACGCCCGTGCAGGCTCAGTTGAGCTCCCAAGCCGCCTGTCACCGCTGGATCGGGCCATTCCCCGCTCAGTGCTCAAGCAGCCTTGCGGCTTTCACTCGGTGAGTCATCCAAGGCCTGTTTTCATCACACACTGTCCAAACCTTGAACTGTATCCAGGACGACACGCATCCGAGTGCCTCCTCAGCAGCAGGGACTCGATGGCAGTTGTGAGCACTCCCGGCGCGATGCTCGGCGGTGTCCCGGCTTTCGGCAGCACTGCGAGGCTGCTCCATCGCCTTCTGGCCGAGCCTCGAGCAGGACAGGGTGCTTCCCGACAGCACAGCAGCACCTGGATTCATGAACACACAGTTCTGCGGGGAGAGCATTGAATGGTTTTTAAATGCCCATGGTGCTCTTCAAGCTAATTCCTCCCTGGCCTTTCTCTGTTTCAGATTCATCCCTCTGCTCATCTTTGGCTCCAGATTTTACCCCTCCTGGAAAACCAGCGCAGGTAAACTGCAGCTCCACACCCACCTGTGCCACATCCTAGTCCCTTACCGACTTCTCTGATTAGTTCTCCTTCCCTCCTATCTCCATCTCCCACCTAGGACCAGTCTGCTTTCTCTTGTTACTCCCTGCAGGGGATCAGCAAGAGGAGAGCAAACAGAGTTTCCCTGCGCTTTGTAACTCAGCTTTTGCCCATCGGTGGGTGGAAGGGTTGTCCCGATGCTCTGCTCAGAGGTGCCAGAACACGCTCAGCCCCGCCAGACTCTTCCCCGACTTCAGCTGACAAACTCCAACAAGTCTCCCCTTGCTAGAGAGTGTTACAGGTTTTCTGAGGTTTTATAATGACCAAATTCGGGTTACTTTCATAGAAGTGGCAAACCACACGTCTCTGGTAACTGCCTTCTAAACAGCAAGTCTATAAAGTTTAACCCATCTATTAAAAACATCATATAACATGGGATACACTTTGTTGTGAGAAACAGCTGAAGTGCTGTAGTTGAAAGTTAAAGAATCCAACAGCAAAAGCAAGTTCAACTTGAGCCTGACACACGGGGTAAGGTATGAAGAGTTTAAATCTGACATTTATTAATACCAGCTACTGAAGAAGGGGAATTGGAAGTCTCAGACAATGTATCTGTGTCATTTATTGGCGCAGCCACATGAAATTTCTATCATATGTTTTCTTAGCAACTGAAGCTTTTTGGGAGATGCAGATGCGTCAAGACACCCGCTGCATGTGGTGCTTCTTTTGAGATGCTTTACCAGCTACATTTCTTGGTGAAAAACCAAAACCTGTTCTCACCCTTCTAACCTCTGCTCTGCTGCAGCCATTCACACTCAGCGATTACCTCAAAAAAACCGCAGGCAGTTAACTGAACCAGCTGCTCTGCTGTCTTGCAGCTCTCTTTAGGAAATGCTCAGCCAGGTCAAGCTCTTTGGGGTGTTTTTCCACTGCTCAGAGCCAGCCCCTGTGGCTCTCACATCAAACTGCTCTTTTACCCACCTCCAGTGATGCTAGAAAGGATTTTCCTTAACCAAAACCAAATGTCCTGCCTGCCCTCTTCTGAAAAGAACCCATGTAAATTGATCGCTAGGCCTGAAAGCCTGACACTGACATTTCCTAAGACAAGAACATTTATTTATCTTCTCCTGAGATACACAGCTCAGCTGTGCAAACAATGAACGCTTCTGAGCAAGCTCATAAACCTGCAATTAATATCCAGGAATTATCTAATGGAGAAGACTGAGTTATTCTTACAGTCATAAGAGAAAGAAATGAGCATAAGTTATATTTAACCCATGAGCAGCCAGCAGAGCAAAAAACTATGGCTATTCTAAAAAACAGCACAGCTGGGGGAAAAATGGTCTAGAGATTTAAAGCAGGACTTTTGTTCATCATTTAAAGGTGGAATAAGGTGTGGGCTTAAGCAACGTGAATGTTCTTTGTGAATCTGGGTCTATCTGAGACTCTTTACAGCCCCATACATTGCTGTCCTGGAATCCAAAGCTCAGATCCTACACCCTCCACTTAGGTTTAGGTCCAATAAATCATGCGGTCACGGTCTTGCACCAAACACTGAGGAAATGGTTAACAGATCTCCACACCCTTTTCTCTCCGTCTCTTTCCTAACTGCTTGGAGCCTCCCAAATCCCTCTTAGTCCCTCCAAAGTAACTGCAATAAGACCTCCTGTCATCACACAGAAACACCGCACTTGCGTGGGATGCTCCTGCTTTCGCAGGCTCTGCAGCATTTTTCAGCCGTGAAGTGACCCTCTACTCATCAGAACTAGCAACACTGCTCTAGAGGCTTTGGAGGTTATAGATGTCGGTGTGAATATTCATCTCTTTGGAGATCAGCAAAGGCCTAGCCAAATATTGAAAATTAATTTGCCTAAAATTAGCAGTAAGCCCTAGTAATCAACTTATCTGCGTCTCCAAGTTCTGTCAATCTTAACATTCCCACTGCTTGCGCGGGAATCTGCTCATTACCGACGAAGACCGATATTCAGCACAGACCTGTCATTTAAGCGCTCAGACGACGATCAAGACAAATGTTCCTTTCCTTCAAGGGTCCCAGGCCATTCAAAGTGCTGTGATTTTTAATCTTAGCACACAGATGTACACCTGCCTTTGGATCTACCACCTTGCTCCCAGCGCCCAGACAGCATCAAGGCTGCCAGAAAAGAGCCGTGAACTGGAAGAGTAGCATGGACATTGGCATGGAAATGAGCATACAGTCATCTCGCTTGGCTCCAGGATCTGTTACTTACCCATGCTGACTTCTGGACTAGTAGAGGGCTTAACAAAGCAGGGCAGAAGCACTCGATTTTTACAGACATGTTTACCCGGCAGATGTATCTGGACAGTCTGGCAACTCGTGTTGTAGGAAGGACATGGGATAATTTACGATTACAAAGTCAAGTATGTGTTGTTCCTCTAGACCCTGCTTATTGGCTTCAGATCCTTATCTCCTTGACGCTCAAGAGCGGTGCCTGACAGACACTGAAGTGCCTTGAACTCAGCTGGCGTTGTGGGAAATCCGGAGAATTGGAACAAGAGGCTTCTTGCAACGAAAACCACTCCTTAGGCAAGCAGAGATGCTCTCGCCCGTGCCCTGCAAAAGAATTCATGCTACACTGGACAAACCTGTGCACGGGTGTGAGCAGCTTCAGCTCCCACTGAAGTCCACGTGAGTCACTCCCACTTATTTCAGGCGTGACTTTGTCTCAGCCTTCGCTGTGACGCTCCCAGGGATGTGCTGTCCTGTTTCGCACGTTTCACTCTCCACTTGCTTTGATTAATTCCAGTTCCACTGAAAGTTTGATTCACCACTGCCTGTACTCACCCATGTGTCTTGCGGCCACAAGCTCACCCCAATCCAGCATCACTCAGGGCTAATGGAAAGGCTCTCAGTGACCTTGACAGTCATTTTCTTTAAGGTCTAAGCTACCAGCCCATTTCACTGATGTGAGCCTGTACCAGAGTTTTTACCCTTTGTTGAATTCAAACCAGAAGTGCACTCTGACCAATGGTTCCTTCCCAGCTGTGCTCATCTTTGCTTTGATTGATAAGGCTTCACATCATTCTAATCCATGTGACGCTGCTCAAGAGATGGATCCATTCCATGCAGGCTTTTCTTTTAATTTACCCAGGTGCCCTTTGATCTTTTGAATCTCTGTATTTAATTATGTGAGTTGAATGAGCTCCATATCTTATCTCCTGCTGCACTTTGTTTGAGTTGGTTTGAGGAAGGAGAGTGCAATTCTTGGAAGCACAGCTCTTCAATTTTAATATACTACAAATGCAAGAGCAAGCTCACCTTCAATTGCTCCTCATTGTCGATGCATGAATAAACAACTGGCAGCGGAAGGAGGACATTACAAAAAGGTGCTTCTAGATGAATAGATTCGCCAGCCAGGAAGGGCCTCGGTGTTTTCCTGGGGTACAAAGGCCGTGGGGGTATTGCTCTGCCACTTGCAATCAGCATGAATGTAGTACTTCACAACTCTCCTCCAACACTGAAAAACAATAAAAAGAAGACAGAATTATAAGAAACAAAAAAAAGTCCACACTGCACTCCAAACTAGCAGGCAGAGCATGGAAGGAGAACTGAGGAACGGTCACTTTGCAGTAAGCAAAACAGGTAAAGAAACATGATAGAAGAGAAAACAGAGTTTGGAAAAATTCCTCTTATTGCATTTCTGTCTCTTTGTCTGGCTTGACCGAGAGTTTGACCTCTCATATTTGTACCCTAGAGCATTCTGGGATGTGCTGACAGTAATGTGATTGTGGCAGACACAAGCTATCACACAGGTAGGTAAGGACTGGGATCATTAGTCTCCAGTGAAATGGAATTCCTCCCAGGGACACCTAGGGCAGCTTCATGCAAGCTTTGTCCCACCAGAACAGGAAGATCAGTTGGCTTGAGGACTTGGCCACGTGGGCTGGATTCCTACCTAGAGAAGCGCCTCGTTTCAACACAGCAGCTGTACTGGGGAGGCCACCTTTGGGTACTCTCCTGCTTGGCTTATTAGCCAAGCTAGCACCGCTCTCTAATTATTTCTTTTTAATCCCTGTCTGCAGGGAACGGAGCCTTTAAGAGGCTCTGGAATGGGCCAACTGGAGCAGACAGTTACATTATGGATGTAGTAGCTCATACCTGACCATATCCATCAGCTGGGACTGAGGCATCGGCAGAACCACATTTCCCTGTGCCCAGGTCTTGGAGCCACCACTGAACAATACACTTCTCGTGCCCCCCTAACTCACAGCAGCGATTTACATGGCTCCCTAATGCACAAAAACAAAAGCTGTATCTAAAATTAAGCTTCTTCATCAGCTATGCATGGTATAGCTCATTAAAAATGGATAGTCCTTTCAAGCTCTGACACAGAAGCAGGGAAATATATTGCCCCCTACGCACAAAGTACTGAAATAAAATATCCATTACCTGCATGCCCCTGTTTCAGCAGAGTACTACGGGATGTGGTGGTGATTAAAACAGCACGATTTCGCTGTCCTGCCCCAGACTGTCCCTGCTGCTGGGTTGTGCTTCTCCAGCTTTGGGAAGGTGGAGGAAGGGAGGTCAGAGATGTGGCCAACAGTGTCTCACATTTTCATACACAGGACCAATCCAAACTGGATTGTGTCTTCATCAGTGAGGGCCCGTTAGCCAAACCTGACCCTTACACGTTTCCTTTTTGACAAAGCCAGAGGTCTGCTGTTCTCTTTCTAAATGTATTCTCACAAAGAGAAAACGCGTTGTTCTGTTGGCACACGCTGCTTCTGGTCCGGATCTTTGCTACAGGTGAAGTGTACGAGGAAAAATCACACCCAAACGCTTCAGCAAACTATCCCCATCTGTTTGAAGGTTTGTATAATAAAAATGACAGTAAAACAAGGCACAGATGAAGTGAACTGGAAGTCCCAGTGGTAGAGACTACAAACCATAATACTCATTTATCTCTTGTGGACGCACACCTTTTTTTAGATCAGACAGACTGCTTACAAACGTGTTTCTTAACATCTGTGAACAGTGCATGAACCAGCATTATTGAAAGAAAAACAAGAAAGTCGATGCCTTATGTGCTATAATAGGATTAAACTGTTTTTCAAGCTCAGTGAGCTGACTCACTATTTTAACTTGCTACCAAGAAAGCATCAAAGCAATTCACGGGATATGTGGCAAATACTCGCTCTACTCATGCAGCACGTAAAGGTGCAGGCGTGTGTACATGAGGTGTGCACAAAACAAGCAAATTTGGCTTCTCCTGTAAATTTGTTTTGCACCAATGATTCAGCCACAGAAAAACACGATTTACCAAACAGGGTTGTTAACAGAAATCCTGCAGCCTGCGCCTCCTCTTCAGAGCAGCTCGCTAGACAACACGGCTGTGTGAACAAACACAGGAATCTTTATTAGACCTTTATTAAACCCTCTCTATACACACCCAACCGGCCATTCTCACTGAACCCTTCACAAAATCTCTTAAGCTGTAATTGCTACACTTCAGCCTCATCCACGTCATCCTCGGTGCTGCAGGCTCATTGACTAATTAGTGACATAAGCTCCTGTAACCTAGGAGATCAGGAGGCAGTGTTTTAGATGAGCGTTAGAATGTTCAAAGACGTTGCCTGAAATTTGGATTTTGGCTCTGCTTAAGATTTTACCACATCACCAGATTCACAGTGCAGCTAATTAAAGCTACGCATGGCTGGCACAGGCCATCTAGTAATATTGCCACCATTCTGGTAGTACCTGGCTACCTTAAATTCATGATAAGCTTCCAAGATTCCTGCAAAATAGGAAAGCATCATCCTTATAGAGGTAAGTGCTGTCGGTCACAAAATGGACCAGCTCACAGTCACTGTGCGGATGGAGGAGCTCAAGCAAAGAATCAACCACAGATCTGAGTCCTGTCTAAACACCTAAAGCCCATCATCCTGTCCTAGCAAATTCCTTCTGCTCTTTCTGTCAGGGAGAACCAAAGCTCCCAAACCCCATTTGTTCCCAGTGGCCTGAGTAATCGCTCAGTCTAGAGATACAGGTTATGATGATATTGTCAGGCTATCCTGCCTTTGCAATGTTAATACGCAAGATTAACATAAATCACATAAAGACACAGTGTATTGACCCACTTCAATGACAGGAACAGCAATTGCTAGGTGAAAATGGTTTATAGCTTTGTAAAGCATCCCACGTATTCAAAAAGCACCATCAAATCGCTCACTATTAATTATTTAAATGAAATTCTTTTTCTGTAATTTTGTATGGCTGGAACTATGTTGACGCTTAGACTAAGAAATGAACAAGTCTACAAGTGCACAATAAAATAGTCCGGAAGTGTTTTGGGGTTTTTTTTTTGTTTGATGTATTAATTGAGCAAAGCTTATACCCCTGTCACACAACTGTCAGCACACACTGTACCAACACGTAGCAATGTCACAGGAAGGGGCCTTAATTTTTGTTGATTAGGTTTCATTCCATGAGGTAGAACTCATCACAGAAACGTAAGAAACCCAGACAAACAACAAATGAACATCTGAAGGTAATTTGCCTGTCTATGTGATAAGACTCCTGAACGCGATGCTAAACAATGTCAGCAAAGCCACTCGGGCAGCAGCAGCTCTGTCACACCAGCCCAGTGTCCGAGGGGCTCAGCCATACCTCCCAAGCCAAACGTCCCAGTTCCAATCAACATTCATTGTTTATCACAGAGAGCAGCTTGGATTCCGAGAGATGTTTCTGGGCAGTTTTGCGCATTATGATCACTTTGCAGAGGCCTGAAAGGAGCTCACTGGGGTTTCTGAAGATTCAAAAGCAAAAGGAAGGTAATGAGACACTTTTCTTACCAAGCAGCTGTTTGGAGACTCAGCAGCAGGATGAACGCTGCTTGAATTGCCCACATTCTACCTTGTTGCTTTATCAATGTTTCAACTGACATTTGCAGTGAATAAATGTCTTACTGTTTTCCCTGTGTTGTTCTCTGCACAAGAAGAAGCAGAGAGCAGCAGAGACAGTGTCTGTGCTGCACACACGACCTTCAGAGACACTCCGCTGTCTGGAGCTGTTTCCAAGCAGCCTCGTCAAGGGAGGCAGGAAGAGGGACAGATTAATGAGAACGTGAATGAGCAGATGGGTGCCAAACCTGTGTGCGACGCCCACCTTCCCCGAGCACCGCGCAGCTTCTTAACTGCTTCTTGGCTTCTGTAAACTGCATGTTCTTCTGAGTCACTAAAAATTAAACAAAGATTAGAATTTTTTAATGATCCCATTGCACTCATTTCCTCTCAAGTGCTGGCAAATAGATTTCACATTGGAAAATGTCCTTCTTGCAGGACAGTGGAGGAGAATTGGAGGCAAAGACCACAGACGCAATTGCATTAAGGGGTTCTAGACCACCCATAAGGCTCCCAGAAAATCTCTCTCTTTAGGTTCTGCTAAATTTAAATAAAATCTTGGTCAGGACAGTGGTCAGGGTACCAGCACTTGCTCAATGGGATGATCTCCTAAAGTAAACTTCACACATTTTGGCCGTATTATGTTCCTGTGCCATTACATTTGGCGTTGACTCACTTCACATGGCACATTCCCCACTTTCGCCCGTGGTCAGAAGCGCAGCGTCTCACAGCCGCTCTGCGGCTGCACAAACCACTTCCCCTCCCATGTGCAGCGACAGCAGATGCATTCACAGAAGAGTTCTAGTAGGAACTTCATGGGTCACGGCTTAATCCCAGTGATTTGTGCCAAAGAAATGCAACGACGGGGCTGTGTCCTTTGTCAAAGTTCGCGGTTTTGTCCCGCTCCTGTTACTACAGATGGGAAATGTGTATTAAACTGAGGCTCCATTCCTTTTGTTAGGCTGGAACCACTGACTCTGCAGTTTCATTTACTTGCGACTAGATGAAAGCCACAGTCCTCTGAGACAATTAGAACATAAAGTGTTATTACGGCGTCGGATCCAACTACCATTAAAGCCTATGGCAGCATTTCCATTGACTTCAGCCCCACCCTAGAACTAAAGATGGACTGGAAAAGATTTAACAGCACATTGCAAGTGATTTTGACTCTAAAGTATACTCAGTTCCTAGCAGTAGCTGCTGCTTTATCAAACATGCTGACCATCCGCTGCCACAATGCACACAGATAATGCCACATGTCACAGAAATGTGAGGGTGTTACTGCTCAAGCTGACACGTGAAATGACAGCGCGATGTGACGCTTGAATCCTGCCGTCCCCGGCTGCTTCAGTGCTCTTCACACCCAGCTGTGCGTGGAGAGAGGTGAAGTTCTACCACCAGACACAAGGAGCGGCCACTTTCACAAATCACAAGCCCAACCACAAACATTGAACCTCACAAGTTCTATTAAACGAATGCTATAGGGGCAACAACACGGCTCATCATTCACTGTCTTCATTCCACAATGCCGAAGCGTTGAATGATGCCACCTTCAGCTTACCTAGAACAGGGTTTCCTGCACACCTGTGGCATCTTCAGGAGTGTCTGACTTGGCAGAGCTCTGTGTGCAAACAAATTGGTAACTCATATCACAAAGTGTCAGACCAATGACCCCCACACACCTGGCAGCAAAACTTCTCAAGGAACACATGTCTAACTACCCAATTTGTACCCACTATCCTGAACGGCGGCTCCAGGGATAGGGAAAAAAGAAATCTATCTTCCCTGCAGCTCGTCTTACATTTATCCATTCAGTGCATCCCTTACGAGTGACAAATTCCCTGGGGCTGAAAGATGAGGCAGCACACAGAATATTGTGTGCAGTTACTCTGCTAACAGGATTCACGTCACCTGCAACAGACAGCACAGTCTGTCCAGTTTGCAAAGGCTGAGCAACTCAGATCACAGTGGTATCAACTGGATCTCAGGCTTCTCTCCACAGTAAATTTCACTGCAGAGGATGGTGAGGAAGAAATCCTCTTTATCTCAACTTTTTTTAGTGTTGCTCAACACTTATGCCTGATTTAGATAGATCCAGCTCTCCAGGCCTAAGCAGATACACCAACGTTCAGACACGGAGGTGACGTTAAAGACCTGGCCCAGGAAAGACCAGACAGTGCAGAGCGAAACCTGAACGCCAAGGCTACACTTGCTCACGTCATTTTTCGTCACGAAAGCAGCACAAGATGAGCCCAGACCCCACTCACACCAGAGAGGACAGCGGTGGGACCCTGTCTGGCCTCTCCCAGGTAGGAATTCTCTTCATGGTAGACACCTTCTCTCTTTTTTTTGGCAATCTGCATCTCCTCCCCACGCCAGTATGGGTGACCATGGGTTGGGTTGGCGACCTGCAAGAACGTAACTGCCTTTATCTGCTCATTGTTGCCTTCAAGGATTTCTTAGCTCACAGATCAATGATCCAGACACACTGGGTAGCATCGCTTCTAAAGAAATTCCCCGTGAGCGAGCTCCTAACAATACATCCAAATGTCACAAAAAGTCAGTACACACTCTGAAGGCTCAAGTGCACATTCTGGAAACTTGTGGGTTTGGTATCCACCACATAAAGTCCCCAAATGTCAGCACATTTCAAAGATTTTACTATTAAAAAAAAAGACAAAACAAGACCCATCTCTTCCACATTGTGTGTTTTTCCTAATAATAGCCCACGCTCGTGCCAAAATCTGTGAGAAAAGGCTTACAACCCTTCTTCAGAATTATTCCCTTTTTTCCTTCTATAATGGAAGGTTCTGTGTGTTATATCGTTTGAGGACGCCACTGACAGAAGAGAAAGCTACCTATGTGTTTTGTAACAAGTCCGAGTTAAACGGAGCTGTGATTTCTCCATATGCACTATGACTAATGAAATGCTTTCACCAAGGCTCAATGAAAAGAAAAAGTGTCATCAATGAAACAACAAAGCTGTTAGAGTAGCAAGCTTAGAAAGCAGAGAAGATAAATATAGTTGGATTATACATCTTCCAGAGCGCAGCGCAGAGGGACACAGGCAAACAGGTACAGTTACTATGAATCTGCCAGAGAAGCTCAGAACAAAGGAAATCTCTTCAAAATGTAGATCTGCTATGGAGGAGTCATCAAGAACATGAGAGTACAGGTGTACTGGTATAATGGTTGTGGTACAGGGCAGGACAGGCATTGGGCTGTGTATTTATGGTCTGATTAACGTATCAATTAAACTACTGTGTCTGAAATAAACTACACAATCATGTCATGCTTTTAGGGAATATGAATCAGAGCCCAGAAACATCCACATAAGCCATGAGTAGCAACGTTACTCACAAGTAGAAACCAGCCACACTAGTGAGGATTTAGGCAGTTTGACCATTTCCACTGGCATACGAGCAGTAATAACAGCCATGATCCACTAGAAAATGATTCTTGTCATAATGAAGAGCTTGGCTGAGCTTGTCCATGGCACCTGCTGACTCCTGAGATCACTTTTAAACTGAAGAATGCAAGTTCCCTCAGGCTCCTCCTTTGCTGACAAGGGTGAACAGCCCAAGTGACACTGGCTTTCCTTTGACTTTAATGACTTACGCTGCCCTAGTACAACTGAATAATGCACACACATAATGGTTGGCCTGCAGCAATAACATTTTCTGATTTATTTTTCATTTACGTGCCCTCTTATCCTATAGCAGACATTTCTTCATTGTTTAAAATAATAATACCTGTGCTTCTAATGATATTTGCTCTGCTTGGAGAATACAGCACTAATTTATTCAGGAAAGTGAGTGGGCATTGACAGAGGCTCTGAGAAACTCCAGAAAATATTAATATCTGTTCATTTTGGAAATAATGTGTACGACATGTGACAGACACAGAGCTGAGCATTGTGGTAGGACCTAGAGCTGCAAATGCCTGTTTACGATGATATACAGCAATGACGGTAGAAACGGAAGAGGTGCAGCTAGTGACCTAGGGCGGTTTTCATCCGTACCGATGGAAGCTGAGTTTGTACAACACAAGGCTAAATTAGAGCAGTTTCGTACATTTTTCCATTAGCTAAAGAAAAACAAAGAATGATCACAGCATGCTGTATGGGATGTGTTTTCGTTTCGGTTGTAACACAAGATCTAAAGCACTATGTAAACGCTATCTCAAATCATTTTCCCCCAAATGTTCAAGGATTATTTTCCCACTTTGCTACTAGTCTTTGAGAGAAAAACTTACAAAACATGTAAATCCAGTAGGATTACATATAGTTAGGGCAAGTCCATCTTTCTTGAAGTAGAAAGTTGATTTTTCATTACACTCACTGCAGCAAAGCGCATAGGGGAACTCCTGCACGTCAGAGGGGCCAGCTTGAGCACTGTACGTAAGAACTTGTCTGGTTTATGAAAAGCTACAAGTTACATTTTTGAATTAAAACGTTGAGACTTTCTGCCACAAGAATATGTACATCTGTTGGGAATACTTGTGACAAGTACAGGGAAAAATACTGGAGAAATATTCTTAATAAAACTTGTCCTTCGGCCTCTTGAACAACTGTTTTAATACGGAGGGAAAGCCGTGAGTAAATCAGCTGTTTTCTGCTTTAACGTGCTCTAATATGAAAAAAAAAAATAGACTTAAATGTTAGGCAAAAGCATTCTCTTCTCCCTCCCAAGGGCTTGCTCCGAGGGTTTGTCTTCATTAGCTGGAGAGAGCAGTGACATATTATTTTTGCATTTCTGCGGCAAATCGTCCCCCTTGGCTGCCATTGTTTCCTACGGAAGCAACAATGGCTTCCATTTATCACAAGCTGACACCACATGACATGCAAAATGACGCTTTGCACCGCAGAGTCCAAAGAGACGTTGTAAATAAAAGCCATTTACGTAAAACACCTAGCAACCAGCAAGAAATAAAAGGAAAAGTCTAAGTGGTTTGGGAAATGAAGCCCCAGTGATTTCTACTTCTACCCAGCAGCTCTGAAAGTGTTAACTAACTTAAAAATTGTCTTACAGAACGTGTTGAAAGAATCAAAGGAGCGATGCTCCAGGGAAGGCAGTGAAACTTCACCATTAAAAAAAGGCTCTGATATACACATAGTTTTCTAGGGACATCAAAGCGTGGTGCAGCTGTTGGTGCGTCAAAGAAGTATTGTGTCCTCTCCAACAATCCACTGATGTCAGCTTGTGTTTGGCGTTATTGATATTGGCGCAAGAGAACGCGCTGGCCCAGCAGCGACTCCGGGCTGGTTTTGTTGGGGTTGCTGGTGTCTGCGTGGTTTACATACAGTAGGTAACGTGGTGGGATGTAAAGGGCTCCTCCCCAGCAGGGCAGCCAGCATCCACTGCAGCCGCCTGAGAAACGCCTGAACTTCGGTGTCCTCGCGCAGGAATTCTGGGCTTTGCCTCGGCTATTTCTCTGACGTCTGGTTTTGATAAGTGATTTTCAGAGCCTACTGTCTCCTAGGAATTCTGCAGGAAGAGACTGGGTGAGGTCATTCGGCTTTTCACTGAGTTTCCTTTCTCTGGATTTGGCCGTTCCAGTGAACATGACCCTCTAGCACTCAGGAATATTTCTGTTCCCTTAGGAACTATCGACCGCTTGCTGGTTTTATCTCTGCACACACAAAAGCTCCGTGTCACTGGTAAGGGAAACAAGATTGACATTAACCAGGGGAACATAAGCAGCTCGTAGATGCAGCTGTGAGCTGAGTTCATTTATTAGCTCAAGTGCTGGCACAGCTCACACTTGTTTCTCGGCCTCTCTCCTGGCCATTGGCCTGGGTCCGAATAGCTGGACGCAATGGAATAATAGCTGGTTTGTCAGCCCATTTTAGTCCTGAAGCGGGGCACGGCAGGAATACTTGGAAAGAAGCAACAAGTAAAAGAAAACGCATCTTATTTTCTCTGGTCTGCAACCACTCCGCCTCGGAGAGTGTGTGACTTGCATACGGCTCTTCTGTACCAGACTATTCATATCAGATTTCATTTCTTGCTACGCGCGTTGCTATGGATACAACTCGGAACTGCTGCTTTTGTAGGCCAGGAGATTCAGGGCTGCATCCCGAAGGATTTTGCTCATCAGGGCCGCACAAGGTCTTTATTTATTTATTTATTTAATGAACAGAAGTGGAAACAAACACACCCTGCATTTGTCAAAATATTTTTCACAACTGGGTCCTGTATTGTGCATCTTCTTGAAGTCTCTCAGAGTCTGTGGATCAGTCCCCTATTTATACTGAGTTACTGATTTATAAGAAACGCATAACCATACATACAACCTCCTAAGACCCCAGACCTGGCAAAAATTAAGGGTCTGTATCAAAACAGACCCTTATGCATTAGTCCTGTTCCAATCTCACTCATTCCAGCTTTTTCACACGCAAAGACAGTTGGGTTCAGTGCAGTCACAGCATCAACAGACTCTTTAGAAATCTACATCATGTAATTTATGGTTAGGTTCTTGCTTATCAAAGCTACAGGAAGCCTGGGTGCTACAACACACACAAACACAAAATGGAGCGTGTACGAGTGAAACAAAAGAACACGTCATTAATAATAACTGTGAGCAATTCTAAAGCATCTGACAACAAATCTTCATATTAAACAGACAGTTGGAAGTTCTGGGATAAACATACTCCCTCCGCCTTTCCGGGATGCTATTAATCATACAGGATGCACATTGTCCTACCTCTCCTCGGATGGGTTCATTAGCAGCATCTCTGGCTTTGTGCCGATGGCTACGGGAGCTCTGTTCCTGTCAAACCTCGGGGAGACCTCTGGATGCTCCAGGACCTGCAAGCGGAACTGAAAAATATAACATTGTTAGGGAGCGCTTGTACTACTTGACCCAAGGCAGCCACACAAACACGCTCCGCGCTGCACAAAACGCAGCGAGGCCCCGCACGCTCTCGCAGAGGAACAGCGTTGCTGAGGTGGCTTCGGCGGTTTGACCGTGGTCAAGGTGAAGGCCAGACTGGCAGGTTTTAGAAAAGCATTTCAGTGTGATCACTTCGAATGTGCAGGACAGAAAAGGCCTCTCAGATCACTTGGCAGGTGCACAAATGTTTCTTGCAGTATCTTCTTGTTTTCGCCTGGACACGCCACCCGTCCCCTCTGCAGGACGGTTTACAAACTGCGCCATCAATGATTCAGTGCCAGTAGCCACCACACCTGGATCAGCAGTCTGCCAGGCAATTTTCCATCCATTAACACAGCAGTATTGCCCTCTCAATGAACACGAACAATTTTCACTCTTAATATTTAATGAAACGCAGGCTGACCCATTACACTGAACCACAACGCGTCCAGGCACAAGAGGAAGAAAACCAACATCAAGCCCAGTTTAAACCCCCTGTATCAAATCTGCCAAAATGACCAGCAGTTGTGAATTTTCAGCTTGAGACACAGCATAAGACCAGCTGTGCTGGTGGATGAGTGCTCGAAGCTTTCCGAAAGGCGTCTCAAGTGGGTCAGGCTGCCTCGCTGCTCGCGGGTGAAATGTAGGCCACCGCGCTTCCATCCGCACCGCGGCTACACAGCTAAGTGCTCGCAGCCACCAGGGCACTACACCCTCAAATCAACCCCAAACGCGGGAGCAGAGCTGGAACCGAGTCCATTTACAGCTGCCATCCCTGTGATACGTGAGCAGCACACATAGAGATGCTGATTTACTGCTGGGCCATGGCTGGACCAAACCCTGTATCTGCCAAAAGGTCCCGTTCTTGTTGAAAAATATATATTACAATAATAACTTTCCATTGATACAGTGAGAAGGATTAAGTAGATAATTAGTAACTTCAAAAGAGTATGTTTTCTCAAAAAAACATTTAAAAAAGAAATCTTAATTGGCCAACATGAAGTTCTTTGCTGCTACAGCCAGGCCGCTCCCAGCCGCCGAAGCAGCTAATTTGAGGACATTTATTTTGGTAACACGCACCATCATACAGAAATAGCGATCCGTGGGCCCCACAGAGCAGCAAAGGCCAGATCAGGTGCGTGAGTCTCTCAGGCTGATAACCTAAAGCCTTTTGTTAGAGCAATAGCAGAGGAAACCAGACACGGTGCTGAGGAGACAGGGACGCAAGGGACAACAGCACCAGCTCCTCAAGGTCACTGCCACCGTCACCCCGATGCTCGGCTGCTGGGCCAGGAGGAACATCTACACGGACCACGCATGCAAATCCAGCCCCCCGGCTTCACACAAACCCGTTGCCTCAATGAGGCTGTAACTAATACGGAGCAGCTTGCTCGATTAGCCTATGGCTCAAGTTAAATACACCAAAAACTGTTCGCAGGCTGGAAGTGGTTAACTACCACTAACGTGATTCTGAGGATCGAGCAAATCCCCATTTAAGCGTAGCACTAGCAGTTTGGGGGCACCCATCTTCTACTCAGCAGTTTTAGAGCAATCCTGGGCAATGACACGGAACAGTTCACGTCTTGGGAATGGCAATACTTACCTGCAGTTTGGAAGTGCAAATATAACTTCGAAAGCTGCTAGAAAAGCGCAAACACACAGATTTGCAGCAGTTCATGGAGCCCTATCAGCTTCAAGCATGCCTGGAACTGGCTGCAACCTTCTGTGCGGGAGCAACACACCTTTAGAATTAGCAGGCGTTTATTTGTGTAGAGAAGGAAGTGGTTCTTCTGGTATAACTATAAATTGCCTGTCTGATTTCTGATGACAGCATTTAATAACTGAATCTAGACATGCAGTTAAGGGAGACCTTATAAGTAAAAAATAAAATTAGATGTAAATTCTAGCTCCCAGCCTTCCTGTTGGAATAGGCAGGAAGTTACGTGGAATGCACCGTTCTTAGAGACCAGGCCGAACCTGAATTGCTCAAAACCAGATGTGAACAATGTCACTGCTGAAATTCTGAGTGTGTACGTGGTTCACCTAAAAGCAGTGAGGACTTTTTCCTCAGTATCTGGACACCTGCACCAAAGATTAAAACTATTTTCTTAATAAATTACTCATACAGTAAGTTTTGTTAGCTTTCGAATACATTATCTGCCCTAATAAATTTCAGTTTTGCAAATTAATTGGTGGATCGGGGAATTGGAACTTGCAGAGTATTTTAAATGGGTGGCTTCTTCACATTAAAAATTCCCTTTTCCAGCAGCCGGTAACTTATCACGGCCCATGCGTATGTACCTGTGCTCCATGCAGCAGAAGGCAGTAGGGCCTTGGCATGGAGGAATCTCATTGCTGAAGTTTCGAAAGTATGTTAATCTATTTTTGCAGCAATATGCAACTAGTTTGACACTTTGGGGAAAAAAATAGAAAAAAAAAGAAAACCACAGCCCCACCAAAAGCAGATGGGTTTGGGAGGTGCAGGGCATCTCTCAAAATCTGTTCAAAGACTCTGCAACTTAACGAAACTAGATCTAACCGTTCAAATACCTCTAAGGAGTTGGGTTAAAAAGAGGAGGAATCCTGCTGAGGCTCAGCAGGCGACAGCCCGTGCAGCTCCATTAGCACATAAACCAGCACCAGCTATTGTTTTATTGGATTCCTTCTGGGGGAGGGCGGGCTGAGCAGGAAGGAATTTTTATGCATATATGCATACACAAAAGAACTATTTTTTCATCTATGCAAAGTCAAAACATACTAGAACCATAAATTACCTCCTGGATAAGCGTTGGGAGTTTATATCCTTTTAAGGAATATGGTCTAAAGTTAGTACCCCACTTCCAAGGTAGAATCTTCCATCACTGCTAGATGCTGCTGCCTGATCGCAGCCAGACAACTGGCTCAACACCAAGACCACAAACGTGCCAACATATGGAAACAATTCCTTTCCTTTTGATTGGAAATGACATTCTGGGGGTGTGCACAACATCCCCCATCAATCATCCAGAATGGCTCATTATTTGGACTTCAACTTCTTATCAAATAGAAGATCCCTAGAGCCTCACGTGAATGGGAGGAAAACGTCCACACACTGGCAGCGTCAGCAAAAGCAGCGAGGGGAAAGGTTTAATAGTGAATATTTGCCTGTAGATCACACGTTTTGACACCAGTAACAGCCCGTCTCAACGAAGTTGCAGTCGCAGGAGGCCTGAAACACAAGGCAAAAATCAAGGGGATTTTTGTTGAACCTACGTGGTTGATCTGGAGATACAGAGATCAGGAAGGCAAATCCCTGCAGAGAATGCAGGGGAAGTCTGGTTCAATCTTCTGGGCTTACACAGCAACGAATACTGAGGGGAAACAAAGGCAAATAACTTCCTAAAGAACCGCCAGTGTAAGTGAAAAGACAGGAGAGGTCTGCTTGTTAAATCAGTAAATACTGGTGAGGGTGGCACTTCGGAGCTTCTCTGGTGCACCTCAGGAACAGGCCCCAACCGGAACATGAAACTCAACGCAGGTGAATGTGGATTTTTCCATTACTTTCAATAAAACCAGGGGTTCATGGGAACCTTTGAAGTCTAGCGGTGATGAGACCACTTCATGTTAATGTAAATTCTGAAATGAGATTATAGAAAGGGAGAGGAAGAGGAGGCAGAAGCACATCCAGCTGTGACAGAATCCATCACCGGGGATTTTGGGCAAGAGGAAGGACCATTATGATGACTGAGGTCCTAGAGGGGCGATCAATAGAAATAAGACTCAGTGCCCACCTCTGTATGGCCTTCCTGCAACTTTGAGTCTCTCCAAGGCAGATTTTCAAACATATTTAGGCACTTCGAGATGCAGACAAACACCACAAAGGATTTACAAATGCATCTCCAGAGGGTAGATGCTCATCAGCACCTGCTTGTGTCCTTTGGGTCCCTTATGTGGAAGAAGATTACAGATGTCATCTGTTCAGATCACAGCCAAATTCTACCTTCAGTCGCATGCCCAACACTTCCATGTAAGTGAAAGAGAGGAGTGAGCTCATCTCTAAGGGTGGGACTCAGCCCCAAGTAGAATAGGAAAAAGGATTTGCTGCGGGACAAAAATAGGCTGAGTGCCTTGTCACATCTGACAAATGCCTCAGATGGCATAGCACAGATTTGTGGCAGTGCTATTAAAATAGATTCTATTTCCACGGAATTAACTGATTTCTTGTCACAGGTAGGTGGGCAGTGCCCCTTTTTCACTGACAGTGCAAATGGGTCTCAACATCGGCAGGTATCAGGGAACTAACACTGTTTTGAGATTCCTTCCTAACACATCCCCTCGCTGCCATTTGCTGATGAGCCCTTCCAGGCTGGATCCGCAGACCATGCAGCTCCTCAGCCACGCTTACAAGAGCTGCTCAAACAAAAGGAGAAAAAAAAATCCATAATTTAAAGCACAGGTTGCCAAATGAGGCCCTTTTTTGCTAAAAGCAGGGTGTGATGATCTGCCTGCGTTTGGGTGTTTTCAATCATATAAAATTAGCTCCGACCCCCATCTAACATACATTGATAAAGACAACGGGTCAATGGCCCCTGCTGCAGGCAGCAGCTCGGATCCACCGCTGCTGCTAACTAGGAGATCATTTGTGCTCCTTTATAGGCTTTCTGCATTTATCTTTTGTAAACAAAAAAGCCATATTAACAAATAACACTGGAACATGAACAGCGATGAGTCACACAAAACCCACAAGACAGCTGATGAGAAGAAACCAGCTTGCTTTGCCTATAACAAAACCTGACCGCTCAGATGAAAAAGCCACAGCCTCCAGCTCAGTTTGGTTTGAAAAACCAGAAGTGGGCAATTACGTTTTCCAGCAGATACTGCTCTGGCATGGGAGAAACATTTGTTGATGAGGCTCTGGCTGGCAGACCGGCAGCGGCTGGGTGTGCACCGCACAAAGAATACTTTCATTTTTTGGCATGGGGTGGCATTGCTGACATACCAAAGACCATGGCTAATTAAGTGGAGTGATGGAACAGAATGATTTGATGATAAGATTTAATTGGTATGAACATTCTCATAGACTAGTTATTGTATCTAGCTGGGAGGGCAGACGTTCAGCATTGCTCAACGGCAGCGGAGGGGTGAAGGGCACAAGGGTGCCCTTTACTGGCTCTCATCATGGGGCTGCTCAGCAGTCAGGTCTCAGTTTAGAATAGATTGTTCCAGTTTTCTGTGGTCGCAGTAGCTAAAAATCACCAGGATCAGCTTTAACCCCTTGTCCCTACCACGACTGCAGCAAATCTCCCAGGCGTGGGGAGCAGAACTGCTCGGGCTGCTTCACACCAAGAGATGGGGCACACACCAGGACCCAACCATTAACTGCGAAAACGCTGCTGCTTTCAGTTGATCATTTCCATTCTTTCATAACAAAGCTGATTATCTCCATTTTCTGAGTTGGAAACGGTGCTTGGATAAGCCACTTGGAATTTAATAGAACGACACTTGTTCCACAGTTTGGCTGACATCAAAAATCGCTGATCAAAGCCACAGAGCAATGACCAGGGTCACGTTAGGACCAGTGAACTGGTTGCCAAGGGGAAGGACTTGCATTTCAGAGCATTCCCCTTCCTTGGACGGGATGGATGAGCGCAGCATTCTGTTACAGGCCACTTCCATCTGCCTTGACACGTGGCCAACACCAAACAGGCAAGGGAGCCAAGATCTTTCCTAGGAGAGCCTGAAAGATTTCTGCCACAAGGGTACATAGTATTTGTGTACAGCACACGTTTAGGTCACCAAGTCGGGCGATGTGACACACAGAAGAGTGTCACAGGCTTCAGGATCCTGTGGGTAAAGGCAGACACAACCACCACGCTCAAAAGTCATGCTGCATTTCACCGGTCACCTCTGCAACAGCTCTAACTGCTGCTGCAGAAAGAATGAGAAAACCAAAAGCAATTCCCTAATTGTCTCTTTCAGCCTTCTCCTCGGTGTTTGACAAGAGCTGTCATGGTTCCAAACAGGGTTTTTTATTTTCCGCTACACAAGCTTAGGTATACACAGCAAAACCTAAAACTTTGTTTTGTAAGTCACTCATTTGGTTATTTAAAATGGTCTGCACATTAAAAACCTTGCAGCAGTTTGGTTGCAACAGCCATTTGATCTCTTGACACCAAGTAATACTGCACATATCAAGAAATAGAAGTATAACTACCGTGGCTGGCTTTCAATCCCATATGCCAACATCTAGACAGAAACCCCCCGAAGAGCAGAGTATCGATTTGCTGGAAGATTTGTGCCTATCTGCATCATGACTTACTTTCTCTCTGTTTTTCTCCTTCACTAGCAGATAAAAAGAGCCAACAACTGCCGTTCTGTTTCCTCTCCCACCATGGAGAAAAGAAAGCCAGCACATGCTAATTCTTGCTGTAATATAAAAAAACCCACCAAACCTACTTTCTTGGAATGCTGTTGTCCTCCATTTGCTGTCGGAGGCCTTGGGAGCTCCAAAATCTTCCCGGCCAGCATCACCTTTGCTTCTGGCTTTGTGGTGTCTTGAAGAATGAATCTGCTTCATCCACTCCTCAAGCCCCCTGAACACACAGCCCTTCCTCCTTAAACGAGGGCAGACTGAAAATTGTCCCTCTGCTCAATGAAATATCTCTCCTTCTTCCTCTCTCTTTTAATTACTATAATTGTCAAGGCCTTTTGGAAGGATCTGAGCACTAAATCTCTGCTCCATTCCCTTCACATCTCAGATTGCTCTGAAATTGCCAACTTGGGAGCCCCTCTCTCAAGACTTGAAAATCTAAACTTCCTATTAGCCCGCAGAAACCAAGCAGGAGTATTATACTTAGTACAAGTATATCGGGCTCAGATATTTGACAAAAGAGGTTCTTAAATACAGTATAAGCTACTGTGTTTCAAACTGGTTTCTGGCATTAAAATAGTAATTTATGTGACAAGTTTTTTTAGTTGAAGACAATGCAGCTCTGCCATAACACTCTGCTACGTACGTATCTACTACAATACTGAAAGAGGACGTGCAAGTAGTTCATAGCTGTTTTGTCCTGGTGTCTTTCGCTCCCGTATAGTATGTTGGCTCATTTAATAACCTAACATTGGAGATAATTAATCTTGCATAATGTGGCTGGGGATCACTGCAGCACTGGAGAACATGAGCACTGTTTACTTAAGAGAGATAGAAAGCCTCTGCTGACAATTCTTGTGCACAGTTCTGGCACATCAGTATTAAATATTCCATAAGTATTTGGGCTGAAAGACAAACGCAGGAAAGGAAGAAAGTTTTACACCAATACCTCTAACTCTACTCATCGATAATAGTTAAATATGTTTGCACCAAGCAAACGAATGCTATATCGGTTAAAAAGTCAGTATGCCCTAAATTATATTAATCAGTGCTCTGAAACGAGAACAAGGTTTCAGTGAGGTCATTTTGGTATAATCTGGGTTTAAGTCTCAGCGAATAGCTGAGATTCACTGAAATTAGATTCTGTTCTCATTCACACTAATTTTGTTCCAGTTACTCCTGAGTCATGCTAGAGAAATGAAGGTCATGTCCTGCAAACAGTTGCAGCGAAAGTGTTAATTTCTCGGGTCTTCTAAGTTAAAAATACGACTCATTCACGTCTACTGCTTGATCCTGAAGGCACAAAAACCGATCAGAATTCCTGGACTGGACTGCCTATTTTTGAGATTTTTAAGCACTGTTCAGTGTTCCATTCCCAATTTAATTCTATGGGTTTTTTGTGTGCTGGGTCTTGTTTTGGTTTTTAATCTGGCCATGGTGCCAGCTCTCTCAAGTGGTAATGACTTGCTAACAGCTGATTTCAAAGGTTTTGACTATTCTTATCAGCTGCTCTGGACACTCATTAGCAGAGGTCTCGCTGCCTCATCAAATACTGTTTTTCTGATTCTGCTTGCCAGCGGTTTCTTTCAACTTATCTTGGTAATCTTTCCCAGAATCCCTAAATCGCTCCTCTGTGGCACTTCCCAGATATTCTCCTCTTAGTCTCCTGCTCCTTTTTCTTTGTATTGCCCCATAATGACATCTCTGATCATACTATTGACATATTAATAATATGTAGTTACCATTGTCTTTTCCATCCTTTCCTCTACAGTCTATCATCTTGATCTGACTCTTCTTTCTAAAAGAAACAGATTAGAAGCAATTAAGTACTCAAGTTACAGGAGGAAATAATTCTCCATTACAAAACATTCACCCAGCTAGTTATTTCAAGGAAATGGTGAACTGTACTCTTATTAGTGATAAACAGAATAGAACTGATACTGAAATATACAGTTACTGTTTAAAAAAAAAAATAATGTTCTCCATCAAGTCCAAATGCTCCTTTCTGCTGAGAAAAGAGAAGTTCTATGCATGCTACGACTTGAGGTCATAGACAAGAAATCAGCTTCACATCCCAACACATCAGCTCCTTGTCTCAGAATATTCAGCTCATAAAGAGCCAATAAAATTTCACACTTTAAAGTGTCCAACAGCACACTTCTCTACTGAAACATCAAAGTATTTGTTAGCCTTACCGCTGCGCCTGGAGGATTGCCATACAAACCAGGCTCTGTGGCACCCAGTATGCAAGTCCACGCTGGAAAGCCAGCTTTCCACCTACAAACCTCAGCCAGCTCTCCAAGACACAATTCCTTCCCTTGTCTCCGATGGAAGAAGGGGATCAGCTCTCTGAAAAGCTCCCAGCCTCGTTCTAGGCTACGTACCAATTCTACTTACAAATAAATGTCTTTGGTTAACAGATTTTCTTGGACTTTGTGACCCGCAGCTCCAGCAGAGGGGGTCAGTTCAGGCTTCTTATGGGGCACTGTATAAGTGAGTTCCATATGGAATACACATCAATGCTTTCAGGGCCTCAGGAACATGGTGATCACGGGACACCCCAATCATTCAAACAAACCTGGTACTTGGAGGTAAACCTGTCACATGAGCAATTTTATGTATTCACTATCACAATAATCATAACTCAGGTTGTGCCTATTGCTCCTGCTCTTGTACCACAGCCTCACTGCTCCAAGTCAAATACTTCAAATACTGAATATTTTCAACTACACTTAGTATATCGCAATAAAAGGAGGAATTCCTGTACTTTCCAAACAGAGCCAAAGTTCCCAAATGTAGTTGATTAGTGTGAAGTAATTAGTGTTATTAACATTCATGTTTCTGCCAGAAGAGGTGAGACCTGGGGTAGTTAGAAAAAGACATAAAAGGTCTTATGAAAACCTAATTTGTGGAAGAAATGAGAGAGGAAGGAGCTTAGCTTTTAATCCTGTAATGAGGGACTCGCTAATGACAAATAAATTCCTTTAGAAGGCTTTCCCAGGAAATACCTCACTTCATAAGATTAATTTGTACTACGTCCCCATCTTTTGGATTTTGAAAGCTCTTTGAAACTCTGTTTATCCAGTGTGTGAGCAGCTAAATAACAAAAAAAAAAAAAAAAAGGAAAAAAGGTACAAAATATCTAGTTGGATGTAGAAAGTGCCTTTGAGAAAGACATCTGTAGTGGAAACAAAACTATCCCAGTTACAGGTGCCAAAACACCGTTCTTGAAATTCAGCCTCAGCTCTTGGTTGAACAATAAGGTTTATAGAACAAGTATTTTATCTTCTGCTTCTGTTTCTGTTCAGTTTTGTTGTTTACAAGCTGCCTGGCCTCCCAGAGCCCAGTTCCACGCCTGGAACTTACCGATTCTTTCCCACTGCACCCAAGAGAAGCTGCCGGCAGTGACAGACACTTTCCCATATCCCGAGGCTTCTCCAAGACACCATTAGAGCTGCTCGGAGCCCGGGTGTGATGTGCACAGCCAGGGACCTGAAGGACATGGTCAGGACACGTCCTGTGGCCCAGCACATGGTACCGCTCAGCCAAGATCAAGCTCCAGAAGCATCACAGTGCCAAGAGCCTGGAGAATTTTCCCTGTTTCTCAAGAGTGCTAAATAATCCATTAGGGAGACACCACTTTGCAGAACAGCTTTGTGCACACACCATGTACCATGAAGGCTCAAGCCTGAACATCGCTACCAGTCTTCCACCTCAAGCTCCTGACCCTGCCAGCCCCCAGGTGGGCACCTGAATCGCTTTCTGCATTGCAAGTCACCTGAGAATGAAGGAAAAAGGGGTTGTGAGGGGGTGATAGGGGATGAGAGCTCCAAAGACAGTGAGAGTTCAGTCTGTCCCCTCCCTGGCTGGTGGTAACAGCTCCAAGGAGGGTCCATCCGGGAAGCCCGAGGCAGCCAGCCAGAAATGGGACGGAGGGGAGAAGGAGAAGGAAGAGAGGCCGGCGCCCGCACTGGCTCCGTGCCAGCAAAGGCTCCAGCCCAGCCCACTCCCCAGGGCACCTTCTCCTCATTCACATCCCCAGCTCTTCCCCAGCCTGAACTGCATCAGCAATTAGCGCAGAACCGGAGATCAGATCGATACAGAGCACTAAGCAGGGGCTGCCTGCTTGGCTGCGAGGAGACGTTTGCAGAACGGGGACTGCTGTGCAGACTGCCACAACTGCTGAGAGTGAAGCAACCGATATTGATTGAGATAAATAGCCTTGATAGTTCTGTTCCTCCCCTTTCCACAGTTAGGGATGGAATCTAGGATGACACACATGTTTCCTGATGTCACATACACCGAGTTGCTTTTCCTCACCATTTTCAGTTTCTGGTGCTTGTTACGAATAGCTGCATTACTGCTTTTAAGGACTCCGTGAGGTTACCTCCCTGCACCCCGCTCAGCATGTCCATCACCATCTAGTTGATCTGACTGCTCCCCAGCAGTATAGGAGTGCCCACAGCCTTGAAAAGCAACCTATACAGAACATCTCTTCTATAGTTCCAGTTCACATCAAAAGACACCTTGCTACTGTTGCAACTCCAAGCAGAAATGAGTTTAAAAAAGGAAGAATATGACCTAAAGTGCAATGTTTCTGCAGCCAGACCTAACTGGGAGTTCCAGACCAGACACTGAACTGTGGCGTGAACCCCAGTTTGCTTTACCCTTTTGGAGGCTGTGGCTGGACAGCTGCAGTCAGTACTGCCTTCAGAACCCTCAGTTAGTCCTGAGAAATAGCTTATCTGAAAAGGAAGGGGCAATAAGTTTAAGAGAAAAAGGGAATCTATCAATTGCATTAACAGCTTGCTTGCAGACAAAAAAAACTCTCTGGTAAATATTCACAGTGTAGACAAGGCCACAAGTTCAAATTTTCCAGTCCATTTCTTCCCACAAACACATTTGAAACAAAATATAAGCATACCCTGAGGGTTCTATGAGGGTTTGGGCTTTTAAATTTACAACATCCCTTAATGTGTCACTGGAGTGCCTTACCTGATCATAGGTGGATCTAAGTTCTCCCCATGACAAAATTGTCCCCACCCCACTCAGAATCACAAGCGTAATGTTTATGCACATTTCAGTGGGTGCAGTGCAGAAGTCAGCACTGTATACAAAGGCCCAGAGAAAAACGTGTGCCGGATCTGTACCAAGAGTCAAAAATAAAGTAACTTCCTAAGCCTGGTATCTCGTGGAAGGATTTGGTCATGCTGGGCTCCTGAGGAGAAGGCAGAACAGTAACGAGGCGGCACACTGGGTTTCCGCTTGTTTGTGGGTAAGCCAATTGCTTCTGAAAGGATTGGAGGATGCGCTCGGACAGGGATTTAGTGGGGGCTTTGGGGAAGGAGCTCGAAGTGGTGAGGGAGGGACAGTGAAGCTTCAGGACCCTAATGACGCTCTCCATTTGATGTAAAGTGGGTTGAAGAAGAAATAAGATTGGTCCGTGTAATACATTTTTCTTGGATTAAACTTGATTCTGAATTTAAACTGATTGGTCAGCTCTGAGATTCCATTTCCCTAAGCCTGTGCATACAAGACATTTTTTTTTAAATGTTAAAATTTTCTTCATAATGAAAGAAAAGAGCTATTTGAACAGCCGAAAGCCCGCTGGTGTGCAGCCCTCGCTCTACCGCTGCCTCGTATTTTTCTCCACTGGCGTGTTCATTTTGTGAGGCCAGACAGGCACTCTCTCTGTTCTGCATGCCTGGGTAATGCAATCCCAGCGGTGTCACGCTGTCAGCAACCATCACCCCCCGAGCCAGCGCAGCGTGGCTCCTGGGGCAGGGCTGCAAGTGCAGCACAAAGCTGAGCCTAAGCCATCAGCCGTGCCTAGCAGCTGAAACCCAACGGCCAGGAGCAAGGGGGGGATGACAGAAAGCTGCTCCTGGATTAGCATCAGTGGTGCAAGCCTGAAATAAAAGAGAAAGGCAAATCCCGAGGGAGGGAGGAGAGCTACAAAGGTTTCTGGGAGTAGACTATAAAACTCCAGCTGACCTCAGACTCAAGGGAACTGAAAAAGACTCATGAAGGGAGTGTCTCGAAACGAGCCATTAAGATACAACTCTAGTCTGAAGCAACAAAAGACTAAGAAAAAAATGGAAGCATCTCAGTGCAGAAAAGCCTGCATATAGTCCTTAGACTTCATGCTGCAGCTACTGTCCTGGCGCAGATCAGCAACACACCTCAGAAGATTCCCAGAACTGTTCAAGGTGTTTCCATTTTTTAAGTTGCTCCGCTTGAAATTGTAGGTTGTCAGTATCGCACATCCGAATATATGGGTCTTGGGTGAAGAGAAAAGGAAAATGGTAACTAAGAAACAGAAGTCTGAAACTTCATCTTGGACTAAGAATAAACATCTCCACCACAGACAGATGGATCACAGCTCGGGTGGTTCGAAACACGAAAAAAGATGTTTGAGGGAAAATAAATTAGTGGGAAAGAGTGAAGCAGTGAAACTACAGGATTTCTCTCATTGAGAAGAGCATTATTGATAACAACTGTGATATACAGAAGCATAACAAAATAGTCCGTGCCCATAAAAACCAGCAAGTATTACATGTCCTAACCCAGGCAAAAGATGCACTGATAACAGGAGCAGTACCATCACTACAGAGGTTTCCTTCAGAAGATCCCCTTACCTATTTTTCTAATAGCAGATTTCTTTTTCTTCCTGAATACTTGTTTCAACTGCACTAGTTTTGTGGTTGGTTCAGGTTACTTTTAAACAGGTTGTTCTCTCGAGTATTTTTCTCATAGCTGAGGGCCTTCGATTTGCGGTTATTTTGTTTACTGTCCAAAGTAAAGCCTATTTTTAAAATTCTGAGGGTATTTTCCATGGCTTTGCTTATTAGATACATCAGGGGTGGTTTTTAGGTTTAAATAATGTACAGCTGATTTTTTTTTTTAATTTCAGTCACTAGGAGCATCTAAGGTTCAATCTCCCTCCTGGTTTCCAGAAGTTAATGCCTCCTACACTGCAGTAGCAGCAGAAAGCAAAATCTATTTTTCCTCTTCCACTTTGTAGCAATGGCAGCAAAGATAATGTGTTATAGCCAATGTTCTTCCAAATTACAGGTCTGTAGCATTTTTAGCAGAATGGCCCTGGTTCTGCAAAGCGTCTCCTTCAGCCCATTTGACAAAGCCTAGTGTGCTGGCTCGCTAAAGCAAGAGAACGTAGCCAGCCTTTCCCCGAGGGCCCTGCCCCACGCGGATCTCTCTGGTGATTTGCTTCAAGGCAGGTCTGCACTGAGCATATCAAATCGTGTTAATGATCACAGCCCTGTCGTACCCACTCCAGCATGGAGCGTCTTCGTTTCCCCACAGACAAGGCTTTAAAAAATACAAATCAATCCTGGCCGTGGCTTTTAGAAATAAAAGGGAAGAGGACATTAGATAAATATCTCAACTTTCCTGTGTTATTTCATTCCCTACGCTTCACAAATACTATTTAAGAAGTTAAAGAAGCAAGCAGTGAGTGCTACCTGGAGGTAAAGAGCTGCTGGCCAGCAGAGCTGCCCCACAGGAAACCCATTTGCTTCTGGGCTTTATCTTTTCCCCTTCTCACTAATTCCATGCTTGCAGGGTAAAAACAAACTGTTATTCACCGCACAGGACAAAGGCTGGTCACACAGAGGGAAGCTGGAAGCGCACCCGTGCACTGCCAGATATTTAAACAGAGATGATCTAAGACATGCCAGTGACGCTTGTGTGTGCAGTGACATACCTGTATATCCCTTACGTACAAATATCAAATGGTTCACTCGCACTCCTGCACACAAAGGCACTACACTCTAACCCTACCTTGCACCTTGCTGCTGAGTGAGATTCCCAATACGAAGCTAAAGAGCTGCAAAGGTGTAAAGCTCCCTTTTGACAGCTGAAGTGACCATCTAAACCTAAACTTTTAACCTTTCTGTGCCTTAGATTCCACACGTCTAGCAAATCACACTTCCTACCTTTGACAAAGTAGTTCCGTGACTGGAAGCTGAAAGGCACTAAGTCTGACTCATCTGGCGGTTCGAGGCAGGAAGGCTTTGGGAAGGCATTTATCACAAAACACTGCTTGTTTGTCTGGATCCAGCAAACTTGAAGAGCTAAGAGTCTAAGGGAATCAAAAATGCATTTTCAGTTTGAGAAACAGCTTCAGACTAGGTGAAATGTCATGATATTACTGAAAGACTCAGGGTATAAAATGAGCCTTTCATCAGTGGTGGTGGATTTCACAGTTCTTCTGAATTCTTTAACGTGTAGAATGTAAGAATTTAGTGGGTTTAATGGACCTTGCTGCAGACAAAAGCGTTGTTACAAGTGTTAGGATTGTATCTTAGAAATAAGAGAAAGCACAATCTCATCCATCACCCTGTGCCTACCATTCAGTTTAAAATGACAGAAATAGTTTCCTCCTTCTCACAGGCACATTACTGACTGCTAGATTATACTGTCTGCATAATGAATTTAAGTAATCAGCATTATGGTATTCAGGCTATGGCTTAACTGTGATAAACGGTGCCTAAATCCTATTCATCTTAGTATATCACTCATTCTTTGGAGTACACATTACTATTTAGTCATCATTTTGTTTTGAAAGTATCAGCAAACTTAGATAACTGAACAGGGTTTTTTTTTCTCTCCGAGTTATATAGTGGGTCATTAATTAGCTTTAACTTGGTCTGCAAATTTTTTTGTCTGCCCGTTTCCTGACTGCAGACATGGCCATTTCTAATAAGAGATGTCACTGTTGCAGCCTCTCCCTCGTCTAGAGACACACATGATAATTCATGTGTATTCTCCTACCTGGTACTAAGATTTCTCCCCCAAGTGAACTAAACTGCTCATCAGTACACCAGTTGTACAGTTCAGTAGCATATGTCACAGAGATTTCACGAAGCTAGTTGTTTTTGAACAGGGAAAAAATACAAACCATCAGTAAGAGCTGCATAAGGCTCACAGTAAGTCTCAAATGTCCCCAGAGCACCGAGACGCTGCCATCTGAACAGATGATTCTCTTAACAGCTGATGGTTTATCTTACTGTCTTTTCATGCTCCTAAGTTATCTCCTGAATGCCTTTCCAAGCTCAAGAACTCCAAAACGGGAGCTCTCCTGCTGAGCCCCTCTGCCCCCACCAAGAACCAGTTCCCAGTGATGCCACTGACCGCAGCTCCAAACAACTCCAGGTAAATTCCTGCATGTTGAGCTTCTTAAAACGCAGCTCCTGCACCTTTCCTGCTCTACTGACCATCCCTGTGCCCCAGCTGAAATTGTGGTTTTATTGCTATTAATGCTTCCCAGGGTTGCATGTACCCACTTATCTCTGCTTCCACTCTTTGCAGAACAACTTTGTAAGTACGAATTGGTAATTACTTGCTTGCTTGGCACAGCACAATATTTGGCATGTTTTCAAGTGGTGAACTTCATGCAAGGAGGCTCAGGCTCTTCAATGTTCCAGAAGCCATACTGATGCTTCCTTAAGTAAGGAAAAAATTAAAAAAGGCGCCAGCAGCAAGAAAGCAACTCAGTGTCTTCATCTAATCCACCACTTCTGGAGCAGCGTCCCATTACTAAGCGTTTCCTTGCTGGGAGCACTCCCCCAGCTGCAGGAGCTCCTGCTCTCCCCATGGCAGCGTTCCAACGGAACAGGAGGGAGTGCCTCCGAGGACACAACTTGTGTCTCTCTGTTCTTCACTTTGGCATTTCCCTGCCACATACAGGTCAATGTCAGGTTACCTTTCAGCTAACAGAGAAATCCAGGGATTCTGGTCTCAAAACGCCTAAAGGGCATTGCCCCTTTTTCTGGAATAGCCACCGGTGCATGGTTATGATGGACGAGAGTCACTTCTTGGCACTGATCAAATGTCTGTGAATCAAAACACAGCTTAAAGCCTACTGTCCACGTTCAGGAACAACTCAAAGGCAGGAAGAAGTGTCTCAAAACTCTCCCATTTCTAAACCAGAGGAATCACAGGCATTAGTTAACACCAAGCAGCTTTTTGCACAGCTACAGAAGAGCCCACAGTGCCTCCGATAACATTGGGCCCAGCTTCTCACACTGCTTCATTCATACTGTTTAGGAGTGTAATTCTTCATGCTGCCACCTTCTGATACAAAGGCAATCATATTTCACAACTGATTCATGAAGTGATTAATCAGATTCTCATGTATTTGTAGTTACGTACATTAACTGCTACATAAAATCACCTAATTGCGGAAGACAACTAGTATCCTCGTACTTAAACCATTCTTGAATTTTGACTAGTAAAACCTTTTAATCCATTTCTGCAGCTCTTTTTGCCGAAAGTGCGGTTGCTCCTCCTTTGATCTTCCATTTCTTCTTCAGTTATGTCACTACTAATGTCAAGTGAATCAGGGCAAACAGTTATAAGTCTGTGCAGTGTGTTTTGGTTTTGATGCAGAAAGAACTTCTGACTCTTCAACACTAGTACTTACAGTCACCACATGATATTTTAAGGAGCCTTGAAGAATGAATAATGCTACACAAATCCCAATTTACAGTATTGCTATTGTATGAACATACTTTAAAAAAAACAGCAGACACCAACTTTTGCCCTGATCTCTTTCACTCCACCGTTCCCTTCAAATGAGAGCACTTAGAGCAGGCAGTGCCATGTAGCTATGCATTAATCAGTAAGCTCTCTTCACTAATCCAGTTCATTCTGTCTAGTAAGAGGATTCCAGCAGCAAACATCCACAGAGTTTTCTAAGAAAGCAAGCCAAGAAAGGCAGCTCCAGAAGACATCACAAAAATAAGAAGTGACAGATTGGTGTCACGTCAGAGAAAGTATGGCAGGAAGTGCCACTGTGATTCGCTCTGTTTGAAGGCTCAAGAACGAGTAGGTACAGCAGAGATTCCTATTCTGCATTACAACGTTGTAAGTATTGAGAATAAAGAGCGTAAGACAAGATTACATCATTCCTGATAAGGCAGAATGCTCCCATTCCTTTCACTGCTTAGGGAAGATTTAATTTCTTAATTCTTTAATCAAATATAAAGCCACACATTTTTGAAATTGCCTGGCCATTTAGGAGTTAAGCTCCAATTTTAATTAACATGTCTGGTCTCAAGGTTTAATGATGGGAACTTTCTTAAATGAGAGTATAATACAAGAAAATTTTCCTTTAAGAAAGCATTGTCCAGAATTCACAAATAAGTTGGAAATAAAGAGAACAGACTTTCAGAAGGCTCAACCCCTTTAGATAGGTGGAAACTCCTTCCACTTGCAGCAAGAACGGAGCTGGCCTATACAGTCATTCTTGCTGCATTACCTTTTCAAAAAATAAGGTGAAATAAAAAGAAAGGATATCTAAAGTTATAACTGAGTGATATTAGTATGTAGTAGAAAAGGAAAAAGGTGTCAACTTGGTATTGATGTCTAAATAGCCAACTGCTCTTGCCTTTTTTCCTATCTTACCAGTGGAATTCTTTGGCTCTTCAAATTAAAAAAAATCAATGGTGTTTTCATTCCATCTAGAGATACTGCTCTGACATTCTGCACACACTGCATTGCCACAAACTGGATGATTCTGGACTCACGATACTTTAACCGAATCTGAGGATTAAATAAAATGAGAAGATTAGTGCATGCAACCCAAGACTGCGCTTCATTCATTGCAGTAACATGGCAACATGTGACTTGCAGCACAGTAGAACATTCCCAAGTAACCAGATCCTACAGAAGGCTCAGACCTCCCTAAGTGTAAAGGGGTCTCATCCAATCCCTCTGAGAGGTTCTTGGGAACCGCTGGGTTCCCCAGCAGCTGTGCCAGTCTCCCAGCCTGTTTGGGCTCTTGTCGTATCACTGATGTGAGGTAAGCAAATATTGAAAATCAAAAACATGGCTACTGCTGAATCACAAAGAGGAAGGCTACACATGTATTCCCATATACAGGCCACAGATCACAGGAATTATATTTGCTTAATACCGCATTAGAAACAACTTCTGCCAAAATACTTCTTGGTTAGGAAAAGCATTCTGAAATCCTCGGGGTAGCGCTTATATCAAAACTTTAAATATTTTTGTTGTTTTCAATAGGCGAGAAACAGGTACACACAGATTTCTTCACCTTTAAGTTCTACCTGCACATTTTCTCTCCAAAAAATAAGCATTTTAAAGGGCTGTTTCCCTCTCCTCAAACCTCACATTTCTAGTTAAATCATGGTAAAATTAGTGAGTCCTTGTGAGCATCCTACTCCACCCACGCCAACATGTCAATACATCAAAAGAACAACATCTTTGGCTCCCCTTCCTGTGTATCTAACATCCCATTTGTTTTCCATCTTCCTCTCTCATTGTTGCTCAAAATGCGAGCAAAGCAACTTGGCTGGAAATGCCTTGGGCTAAGGGGCTTGTCCTGCCAGGTAGCTCCAAGGAAAATATAAATACTTTGGTTAGCAGGATGCGATTTTCAGAGAGGATGGAACAGCTTTTGAGCTACCACTGCACTTGAACTTTGCCATTTGAGCCAAACAAGAGTTGCTGACAATGACTTCAACAAAGGACACTTGTGTATGATCACAGAAGTCAAGTACAGTTTGAACTATAACTATTTATAAATAACTCCTGCAAATTCTAGACAGGATTTTACTGCCTCATGCACAAAGGCCCAGTGAAAATTAAACGAGCAGTCAGTAGAAATACCTTTCTATGCACACCTCGCTCTGCGCAGATGAAAAAGTGCAACGCTGGAATTATGAACTGTCCTTTCCTGACCGATCACACGATGTATCAGAGATCTAACCCCAGTCTTCCAGCACGCACTAATCCTGGCCCAGCAGGACTTTAGAAGGGAGGACATGGGTGTGTTCCAGCCCTGACAGACTGCTCAGTGCCTGCAAAAAGAGCACTATATATGAGAATTAAATCCCACGCTGCAAACACTTATCCAGTATTTATTGCAAGCACACAACTCAAGTTCCCCAGGATCTTTCATGTATGTGATACAACGTATGTGGGTGCATCACGTTGAACCAGGTTCCAACATACACTCTTAGCTACAGAGCAAATACACATCTGTAAGGAAGAGAGCTGAAATCTTCAATTTTCAAAAGAACATCAAAAAAGCAAAGAGATCAAGACACCCCTTACAGTCATTGTGTATGTAAGCTGTGGGTAGACAAGGAAAAGCAGGTGAGAAGCCACACTTTTATCATCTTGTTCCAAGACTTATCTGCATTGTTATAGAGAGTTTTAAACCAGAGCTGGTTAGACAATCTTAGTTTGAGGCAATATTTATTTTAAATCATCACTATGTCTTAACTAATTATCACAAATAACTTGATCTATAATACAGAGCTGTTAGAATAGATTCCTCAGTGTTCGAGTTCTGTAGTTAGGTATTTTTGATGAGATTAGAAACAGCAGAACTTGAATTTATTATTTTGCATCTAAAATATGAATCACAGTGTAAAGATGAGGTTCCATATGGTTATATGTAACACGTATCATTGTGCAAAAATAATCACTAACAATTTATATAGCTTTCCAGGTGCAATGAATTAGGCATTGGCATTTTAGATCCTAGATATTGACATTCATCATGTAAATGTCTAACATAGCAACTAAAATTCTTACTTCATGTGAACAGGGACCATTTATATTTATCTCTAGTACAGAAAGCATCCAAATGCTCTTGTGACATTTTATGGAGGCACAGAAACCCATCATGCAGCAGAAACATCATAGTTTTGTGCTTAGTGATGTTTTCTTCTGTCAGTATCGAGTGCTAAATCCTGAGAAGTCAAGCTTGGAAATCTCCTTTTCATTGGAAAAGTTTGTTCGGTCTATGCGAGAACTTGGGCTGCCAACTTTACTCAGCCAGGACTTCCTGCAAGGAAAACGAGAGGGTCAGCATTTCAAGAATGTTCAGTTCTTTCCTGTATACCCTTCCTCCCTCCTTTTAAAGCAAACCCCCTCTATTTAAAAGGTGTCAATATTTCAAAAAGTATTACAGAATACTACACAAGACCACAGCTGACTAAAGGCTAAAGCACATTTACTGTAATGTGGATTCAATACTACTAGCAAGGACCTAAAAACCATTCTAACTCAAAAACAGGTGCACAAACACCTGACGTGCAGTAGACAAAATGCTTACAGAGAGCTTTATTTACAAAAAAATACTTCCTCTGTATTTTCTGTTGTTCTAAAGTCTCAAATAGAAAAGAGAAAGCATGTTAGTGTACCATGTTTAAGCAGAAATATTTCCACAGAAATATTTTATAACTTAATGATACATAAACCAACATAGATTCATAACTGTGATTAGCATTAAAATATACTATTATTCATTTAAATTCCAATATGAAGACCATAAGTTGCCTTATGAACAGTTACATTAATTGATCCATTAAAAAACCCACGCTATTATAAAACACAATGTTCTTGCAGTCAGACTTAATTATTATGTCTTTATGAGAATTGCACATCAAGGTTGCTTATCTTGAGCCAGTAAAGCACATCTGAGGTATAGAACTGTACCATGTTACAGACCCTATGTGACAAGATTTTGTTTTTTCAGAGAATTTCTGACACGAGGTAACATCCCCAAATATCTCCGGTGTCCCAGTTGGTTATCAGAGATGATCTCAGCGGCAACACTAGCACGTGGAGCTGGAGCTCGCCATTTAGAGCATCATTTTCAGACTCCCTGCTGCTCCCCACTTCTGGGCAGTGAAAACCCCCCACCGCACTTGGCACACGGGACAGGTCTGATCCAGACCAGGACATTCCTTAAACCGCTCTGTGACAGGACAGTCTGAAGCCCACTCTTCTATAAATGCGTTAAATGATGTATTTCTAAAGCTACAGCGCTTGGGAGAGTCTGGAACAACAGCCAGCATCCAAACAGCCATTTCGTACCACGTTTTATTTCTCACAGACTGGCCCCATCTGCCACAGCTGCGCTGCTCGCAAAAAGCCCCAACCCAAACCTCCACAAGGTGCCCACGCACACCTCACACCCCGGCTTCTGCAGCTGCTCCGAAAACATGGATTTTACCACATTCTGGATTTTACCTCCTTGCCTGGTTAGGACAAACAGCTTCCCAGACAGACTTAATGCGCTTTTCCACCCCCATATTCATGGTGGCTCATTCCGAGGGGTTTAAACAAGCGCATCCATCATCCTTTTCCCCTTATTTCATGATCTAAACCTTGCTAAGTGATTCTGGCTTGTTACCAAGGCAACCGGGCTCTCTCCACACAACTTATTATTGGAAAACGCCATCTGAAGAGCTGGTTTCGCACTGTCCTGATTTATCTCCTGGCTGTGTGCAGCATCGCGGTCCTGGGGCACAGGCACACGTGCACACCTGGGAACGGCTCCCAACCACACCTGACCAGGGCCCATCCAACCCACGTCCTCTGCAAATGTTATTTAAGGAGCCTCTTGTCATACAAGAGAATTTCTTTCTTACACAGCTCTAAAAACATCATGCTTTGAATGCTACAAACAGTAGAGGAACTTTATTTCCCTGAATTAAGATTAAAAAAACCACCAAACCAAAAACCACACCACTGAAACCTCTGCTATAAAACATGTTTCTCTAAAATAAATGGTTTGCTTGGCACTATTTTCCAACCAAAACATTTTCCTACTTTGATAAGGAAAAGGTAACTCCGATGCAGGAAGAAACCAGCCTTTCCACAGCAAACGCACCAAACAAACAGCAAGTGAACAACACATTTTCCTGTGCTAGACTATCAAACCATGGCCATACATAGGATGCTTATACAATAGTTCATTTATTGTATGCAAAAAGCCAAACTATTTTATCACAGGATTGGAGCAATTAACAGTCTACAGTGCTGGAAACAGACCTGAAAATTAGGGCGTAAATACTTGGTGAGCTGGGCACAATTTGGAAGTGTTTTTGTTTGTCTTCACCTTACGCACACTCACAGTGGAACAAGAGCAATGTGTGCTTTTATTTACGGGGGGGAAATAAAGGCACCAGCTTGTTTATACTTTCTTTCCCTTTGTTTGGGATAAACTACTGGATAGAATGTTGCTTTTTGAAGATTTGTGTTTACATCTGGGTCAGTGTATAGACTAGGATTGCAAATATTTATAAGATACCTCCAAAATGTTGTTGTATCCTCAAACCGTGCTGTCAAGTTTTCATAAATCCTGATATTCAACTGTTTGCAGAAGTAATGTGGAATTCTCCTTCATTTCTGATTGGCTGAGCTTTTGGGAAGAACTCAGCCATGGTTTTCAAGCTTTGCTCTACAATCCTAAGGGCCAGCAACATTTTACTGGAAACTCTTGTTTTTGTCAACCCAAGATTCACAGCTAAGTCAAGGCTCTGGGAACATCTGGGAGTTTGCTGCAGAGCCATTCCATTGCCCCTGCGCCTCTGCTCCTGCTGCCAGGGCCCACAAGTACAACAGGAATCTGGAAATCCAATGCAAATGGTTCAGTGTTGTTGTGGAAAAAGGTAAAAACCTCAGTAACAAAAGCATGCTTGAAAATACTAGATTTTGACATTATTTGAATCAGTGTAGCCTAGAAAAAACCCAACACATTCAGCATTTTAGCTTTAGCAAAAGTGATCAAGGTCTCAGTACGGTGAAAAAAACAGGTTCTCAGGTAAACACATGAGGGGTCCTGGGGAGAACCCTTGGAAGAATTACTAACATTTGGTGCAGGATAAGGTCACGAGGACCCAAGCAATATGTACAGCCACAATTCTCCTACTGACCTTCATCCGATGCTCCTAGGCATTTTTTTAGCTCTCAAAACTAAGCTCTAGCTTGAGGCACAAAACCAAAGCCACCTGACCCAAAATACAGTTGTTTCTACTCAAGGGGCTTCTGTGCTGCAGCCCCAAGTGAAGCCTACCAGGCAAAGCACAAGGGAGGGGAATTTTAACACATTTCTTAGAATGATCCCACCAGTGTCCACCAAACCAAAGCCAAGCGATGGGTTATTTCAGAGGATCCAAACCACCAGGCAAAGCCAGCAGCAGGCTAAGGACACAAGAAGTGGGCACTGAAATGAAGCTGCCCACTCAGGTTCTGGGTTCCCGCAGTTGGGATGTCTTGGCCAACTGGATCTTTAGCAGAAGTTCTGTAACTGTTTTAGAAAGGGGAGAAAGATATTTAATCCGAATGAGTGTTTGAGTGGGTATTGTTAAACACAGCTGTCAGATGAATGCTGTTAGTCTGGGTTTCTTCCCTCTCTGCCAGGCACTTGAGGCCAGCACTTCTCCAGTGAACACAGGATGAGCTTTGCTTCCAGATGCTACCTGAAACTAACATCCACAGCAAGGGCACATTAGCAGAATCTGACAGAGATGCAGAATAAGCTTCAAGTACATACTTTGTTATTGCATTTCTATTTGTAAACTTGAGAAAAATTATGTGTGCTAACATTCCTCACACTGTGATACTAGCAAGATTTTCTTTATATAACAAACAATCATTACAAGTTTGTATGAGAACAGAATTTGACTCCATGTACCTCAAATTTACTTTGTTATTCTGGTCTATGTTAAATGTCTTCACCTCTTAGGAGGAATTATCCCAGAATGAACAAAACCAAGTCTGAAGTTGTTTGGTTTTTTTTTCCCTTGTATGCAATGCAAAGATCTGTTATGGATTTTCCTATTAACAGCTTTGGTAAACTTCAAGTACAATTTAGTAATTTACTTACAACTTGGGATTGTAAGCTTATTTTTATTAAAAAGTTATCAGAATACCTCTTCGTTTAAAGCACATTAAGCAAGTCACATTTGGCTTCTTTCATAGACCTTATCAGAAATAAACTACATAGCGTTGCAGAAATTTGTTCCAACAAAGAGTAAAGAAGTAAATAAAAAGTAAACCCAAATTCAGCCATTTCAGTGACTCCAAACAGCTTTTATGTCCACACTGACCTACAGAAAGTACAAGACAACAGTGAACTTCCCATTAAGCTTTTGTCCTGTCTTCCCAAAGCAGCCAACACACCGAGCAAGCCAGCAGCAGCAGAAAGGTCTATTGTATTTTTTTCCCTGTGACATGTCTGTCTCTACAGGGTACGATTTGGCTCACCAGGCAGACTGGGAATTTTGGCTAACCCCACTGAAGTTATTTCTCACTCCACATCTATTAAATCTAAAGGCCACAGGAAGCTGCAATGAGGAGGAACTGTTGCTGTTTTCAGGCTGCTGGAAAAGAAAAGCTGGTTTAATGCTTAGGAACTGCTGAGCACTCATCACTCATGTAAAGTGCATTTAAAACAAAGAGCTGGACTCTAACACAGAGCAAAGCATTGCCTCTGACCATCCATTTCATACCTGAAGATGTGAATTAGACCCCTACCTCGGGCAATTCAAAGCCACCCTATTAGAAAACCATAATGAATCATCATACTTTGAGCAATTCAAGTTTTACTTAAAATCCATTCCACTATACAGCGTGGTCAAAACCAAGCAGCCCAGTCGCAGTCACCCAGCTGGAGAATTGCCATCAAAGCACCGTGCACCCACAGCCCAGGAGAGCGCTCACGGACCACAGAACTGCACATGACAAGTGCAACCAGACTGGAAAAACACCACTCTTCTGCTCTCTGGTAAGGGAGCACGCAAGGACCAACCCACAGCTTACCATGCTTACTGTATTCTCTGAAGGCAGATTTACACAGAAAAACACAGATTAATTTATTACACAAGAACGAAACATAAGACCAGACCAAAACAGTGAAATTCCTTCAAGCACCACTGGGATTCTTGCTATTTTCCTCAAAATTCTCCCTTACTTTACAAGCGCTTAGCACAGTTAATACTGAAAAACAGAGACTAACCAAGAAGTTGCAAACTGGCCATTTCCAATTTTAAAAGTGAGATTTTAATAGGGAAGCATCACAATTTTAAAATCATAATGCTACAGAGTACTGAGCAAGTCTGAGTGAGATTATTATTTTTCCTTTTATCCATAGCTTGACAAAGGTGTTTTGAAGTTTCCTTGTTAAGCATTCAGCCGGCTCAGGTCTGTTTTCCCACTGACTTTACACTGTGTGATTTAATTTGGTAATTTAAATGGCACATTTTCAAAGGAAGCAGCTACACCCATCTTTTTGACCTGTAATCCCAAGGAGCTTTTTTAAAGCAACTGTGGTATAAAATAGTAGACGTTTTAATATATGAAAAGAACAGGAAAATGTTTTAATAATATTATATTAGAGAGCACAACTGTTCAGAAAAGCACAAAGTAGATTATACTAGTTAATAGTTGCTTAAATTCTACACAATGAGAAAAATCTGGGCTTTGTCAAGGCTTGCTTTTATAATGCTCTGTTTTTCTTTTGCATGATAAATATAGCTACAATAAGGAGGAAGCAAAAGATTAACATAAGGATATGTTACAGCTACTATGTTCTTTATCTGACAAGGGCCCTGCAGAACACGCTCTCCAGGTGAGCCCAGTGCAGTATATTTATAGGGAAGGTAACACCGAACCCATGGTATGCAAGGTGCGTATTTACCATTCCCTGGAAATTAAATCCCCTTTGCAATCGATTCGATGTGTTACCAAGAACTAGGATTTGTTGATATGTATTATTTGCTTCCATAAATACCAGATACAGATCTTGCATTTAAAAAGTCAAATACTCCCCCAGACCAGCCTGTCTGCTCTGCCCTGAGGTCAAGGTCTGGACAAACAGCAGCCGAGGCTGCAGGGACAGACAGATGTGCCGAACCTCTGCCACGCTGCCCGACAGAGGGACAGACACACAGACCACGTCTCTCCACACCGTCGTATTCCAGAGTTGTATTTCATCTACCCTAAGGAAATTATTTTCATTCTTTAACATATTACTTCATGATGTTTTCCTTATGGCTTCAGAGACATTAAAAACACAATTCCTGAAAGACCTAATATAGGGATTGTTTTTCTCTACTGACTTTGTAAGTTCCACAAATTTATCATTTCACTTGTGGGCACTTTGGCCTCAAGTCCCTAAGATGACACAGGCTATCGTGCAGGTCCCTATTAAACACATCATCTAAAGAAGCCTTTCCAGTCGTGATCCCAAACCGCTTCAATAGGAGATACCTTTGACACACCAGCTAAGATCTTGAGTAACAGAGCACCAAAAATAACTCAATCAGAAGATACTCGATTTCCTACACATCTACCTTATTCAATTCTGTTTTATAGCATCTCTAATTGTTAGGCTTTACATTTTCTATATCATGAAGAGCTCAATAGACACACGTATCATTCAGATGAGCCTGAGCCGTGCTGCAAGCGTCCCTGTGGCCAAGTCCAGTTGCTGCGCTCTATGAACTGTCACTGGATATACTCACTTAGCAGAAATAAACACACTGAACAGCGGAGCTCCAAGCTACTTGAGGAAGCCATCAAGAGCATGAGCATGTATTTTGGTTCAATGCCTTGTTCTGGAAGAAAACTTATTTTAAACAAGGCTCTTCATATTTATTGAAATTGTATCTGATCCATGTTTTTGCTATTCAGTGGTTCCTGTGCTGTACTACACTGTATTCTCATTATACTTGTTCTTTAGATTATTTCTCTAAAAAAATGTTTTCCCGTTCATTTGCAGCAGTAATAAAATGGATGAAGAAATAGACATTTCTACAAAAATCCTACAAAAATCAATCCGGACTGGAAATCCTAAACTGTCACCTTCTCAAGGAAACTATGGTACCTGCTACTTCAGGTTACCACTTACAGGAAGCAAATCAGATTTACTGATTTTTTAATTATTATTATTAGGAGGATAAAGGTCTTGCTCTTTCTTTCAAACCCCAGAATAAAAGCAGAATTCCACTGAAGAGAGCATCTTATTTCTACTGAAGTCAACAGTGACGCTTCTAATGAGGACAGCAAGATAGACTTGACCTCTGTTTGTACAAAATTTAAGCAAAGTTCTACGACTACATGCAAGAAAAACATCTAAAACAGCCAAGGAAAGCGTGGAAGACAGCTGGTCTGCACTATTTTTAAGTCTTCCTAAATGGGTGTTGTTAATAACTATTAATGAGCACCTTGTCCTGCACAAAATTTGCATTTTGTCCCTTCTGCTTCACGTGATCTGAGCTACCAGAGCAGAAAAGTGCAGCAGAAGGCAACCTGGGAAATAGACGGCTTGGGTCAACACATCAATAGACCCAGGAAATGCTTCTCCAACTCATTAAATGTGCAGAGAGCTGGGCAACGCTCTCCACTGCTAGGAATTGCCATTTTAGAAAGCACAGTGATCCTTTTTTTAGGATAACTGCATATTCCTCTGGCATGGGTATCCACTGCCTATCCATGCATCTGAATTTCTGTAATATTTTCTAGTGCAAATAAAGTGTTTGGTTTCTGTTCAATGGTTTAAAAAACACATTTTCAGAAGAACTATGGGCAATGGGCTCAGAATGTATGCTTAGTAATGAAACACTAAGATTTTGTTTTAAATAACCAGTAAGAGTTAGGTACAATCAGCTCTCTGCTTTTTGATGTATATAATTAAGTATATCAGCTATCAGATTTTCAAGAGTGTTGCTCAGCCAATGCCACCTAACTACTGCCTCTCACAAAGGTCGTTTGTAATAGTAAAGCAAGAGTCATTTTGTAATTTCTTAATATACATCAGGTTTTGATATTTTGTGAAATGCTTGGTAAGAAAAGAATTACTGGCAAAGTATAAATATGTTCCTAAACTCATAAATCTTCCTTTTTTCATGTTTCTCTAAAGCTTCAGGGGCTGTCAGGAGGTATCAAGCATCTCATTTGTTTTCTGTGATTTATGCCATTTCCTCCCTTCCCCTTTGTGAGCCGTTGCTGTCCCTGGCCAGCCAGAGCAGCCAGACCTGCTTCTGATCATTTCCACGCTGCTGGGACTGCGGAGCTTTGGTAACCTCAACTGAGAGCTGCAAAACAAATCCTAGCAAATCGGTTATTTCACCAGCAGCTAATTTTGCTAAAATCTGTTAGGCACAAATATTTCATGAGTATTACACATGACAAGAATGCAGGTTTTGTAACTAATGCCAGTGCTTCATTAATGCAAGACAGGATGAGCACTGAATGAGTTACCAGGTGCTTCCAGCAACACCGACTTCCAAAGGCAGAGTCAAAATGCACTGAAGACTGGCAGGTTTCCTAGAATAAAACCTCTCAGAAGGCACAGGTTCTCTCTTTGAGCTGGTTCATGAAGGTCTGTTTGGCCATTTATAAGAGTACAGAGAATAAAACACGTTTTCCTTTTTTGCAACACCAAGACCTTAGAAGCAAAGTGATCAACCTAATAATTTATGGGGAAGAGTTATGCAAGCTTACAAACACAAGCAGCATATGATTAGTGGAGCTGTTCTAAGATCATTTCGCAAAATTAACGTCAGAACAGTTCACCTCATTTTATACAAAACAAGAATATGCTCCAGCTTCTTTGTCATCCAAAAAAAATAGTCCAAACACTTTATACAAATCATATCCGTCAAATAAGAACTTTCTATTACAACAGCTGCAATGAAATTCAGGATATCGTCTACATCAGCTCTAAAGAGTGGCTAGACCACAGATTTGGCTCCAGATGAAGACACTAAAAGCCTTCTAGGTACTGGAATGCCCATTCTGAGATAAGTAAGGCCTGATTTTTAAGAATATTTACAATTAAATGACAGATTTCATCACCAAACAGACATAACTGAGATCAGGAGGCAGCTCAGCACCCGGCATTTCTGCAAGTCACATTCCAGAGTCCCAGACTGGGTACCAGTAAAAGGACAAAACCCGAGATCAGGTATGAAAAGCCTTGTCTGTGTTACTAGACCGACATCACAGTGGGGATCTATGGCAGAAGAAATCCCCACCTTTACAGCAGCATTTAGCAGTCTCAGTCAGTCATTATACATAGTGTAGACAAGAATCTATGAAGAGCTAGATTTTTACTGTGTCACTTCTAGACAGAACATATTCCCAAATGTAAGTTTCCAAATCCAAAGACCCGCATTTTCAAAGATCAGGGTCAGACAAACATCCCCCAAACTGTGGGATACCAACACTATCTTCATTACTGGAGCACATTTCCTCTTGGACACACACACCAAACCACAAGCTAAATTTTTCAGAAACACTAAACAACTCCAGGAGGCTGGAAATCCTGGCACTCAGAGTCAGGAGAAGGCAAAATCCAGCCACCAAGGACTTGTGCTGGCAGTTCAGACAGCAAATGCTTGTAATGCTGATTCTAAGAATTAAACATACGTAATGCCATAAACAATCCAGTACACACTTGTTGACTCACTTTTTGTTGCAATGCAGGGAATTTAGCCACAGAACTTCCATTAGAATTATGTAAAACAGATGTCTAGCTCTCCTGCACTTCTGTGAAACTCTCAGGGTCTGCTGTGTAGCATTAATAAAGCAACAACACTATAGCAAGATGAGTTCCTACATTTAACTTGGCTCTCCTGCTCCTTCGTTACATGAATGACAAATATAACATTCCAAGTGTAAGAGCTGTAGTTATTACAAAGGTGCCTGCAAGTACGAAAAAAAGTATCTCTACTCTTATTAGAGAACAACTTTTTCTCTTATAATATAAAGCAGCAAAACGGATTTTTATTTAATTAAAACAGTACATCCGTTTTGGCTTTAAACTTGATACAGGATGTTACAGTCTTGCCTACATATTTTTTGGTTTACTTAAACAATGGAAACGAGTTCATAATTCAAGCATTGACAGATCTTTTACTACCATGGTACAAATCATTCTGTTCTTTTATTATCCCTTGCTTTAATCATAGAAACAACCTACACTCCCCTTTATGCAATTCTGCATATTTATCCATATATTCTGGTACAGTATGTAGAAAAAAACTACCACATTTTAATTTATCCCCCAAAACAGATAAAACTCCCCATTTCAGGTTTAAAATAATTTTCAGCCCATTTCTGTTTTAATTGTTGGACATTCTTCACGATTTGGCTTTCCAAAACTGGAAGACAAAGCCCCAGAATCCATAAAATGAAGGCTCCATTTCCTATTTCAGTGAACAGTGCTTCACCCTCAAGGTGCAGCGAAGATCTGCGAGACCCAACCACCCACTTCAGTAGTTTCCTAATCAGGATATTCACTTCTAAAAATTAACCCAAGAGCCTGCTCCATTACAAATATACCCAAACAACTGGTAAGCATACCTCAATACAACCCAAGGATTAAGTATATCTGTTCATGAAATCTGGATTGAGCTTCTTAGACAGAAATCCAGTAGGAACTTGAAGAGACAACACCCTTTTTAATCCACACAAAAGGCAACATGATTACAGCTGAGATTCAGAGTATCATTAAATATTAATATCTCCTGCTTTGCCTTGCTCTTACAGCAAGCAGCAAAACAATAATAACAAAGCCAGAAACCCCGCCCAACTAAGCAAATTGTAATTGATGGTTTAAAAAAAGAAACAAAAAACCAAGCCCCTAAGACTGCTCTCCATAGACCTTTCACAACATACAGAACATGGGTTTTATTGGGAAAAAAGGTCACGCGTTTTCCCCAGATATACAATTAATACACCGCTGGTATGACCGGCAAAGACCAATGAGGAAACACACAAACCCTGAACAACAGAGCACTTGGAAGAGAAAACCTTGGTTTTTACCAAAACATGTACACAACCCTTACAAAATTAAGAAAAAGTCATATGGAAGACCCTAATGAGAACAAATTACCAGACCAGGAAACTATGCATAAACAATTCAGGCCTTGATCTCTATGGACCGTTTTAATACACTTACTATGTGCATATGAGATGAGAGTGATTACACGGCTGTAGCTTTAACATGAACCATAAGCAGTTCCAAATTGCTACGTTTAAATAGAACAGCCACACAATCCTGATAGAAACCTGGCTGGACACCAGGCCCAAACATAGGCAGAAATGCAAAGGGGGATGCAAAGAGTCCATAAATCCAAATAACGGGGAGCTTTCCAACTGATTTACATGTGGAGGAATCTTTCTGAGCCTCCAGTTTTCCCCGCGCCTCTACTCCTGTTACTCTCTCAAATCAAGGCTCCCTGGCCACATAGAAACTTCATTGTACAACTTGAGCGCTGTGAACATGGCTCTAATTTATGTTGCTCGCCATTATCTCCACCCACAAGTTCTGAGAAGCTAAAATGTGATAAAGAATACCTAACTCTCTGTTCTACAATGTCACTACATAGCATTCCGAAATGAACTCCTTCCCTATATGTTTTTACAGCCAATTCCAAGTCCCAAGTAACTAATTTACTGTTCTGCAGGGCAGCCCAGTGAATTTTGGAAGAGGCTACATTTGCCAGGGAATGCAAAACACGTCCCTAGGGGCAAAACTCCTGCAGATAACAAAAGTGTTGCAAGATAGATGCTGGTTAGAGGATACAAATCATTTCAGGTCAAAGATCTTTTTTTAAGACAGTTATTTTCATTATTACTATATGTACATTCACCACCCTTTTAAACAGGTGAATCTTTGTTCACAAAGTTGTAGATCCTCCCTAACCTTACGGCACTTCCACCATGAGCTGAGAGATCTTCTGACCTCGTAAGGAAAAAATATTAATTAACGTGTTGAATGTATTGTCTCGCCTTCTAAACTGACTTCTAAAACATCACTACAGACCAGACGTCCAAATCACTACAAACACTGGCCAGCTTCGGTTTGTCAATGATGTTTGCAATTTTAATCTCCTAAATTTTTAAAGAAATAGGAAAATCTTGGAAAATAATTGTATTAATAATGTACTGATATTTACTTCAAAAATTAAAAAAACCAGGGTATTTTATTTTGCCACAAAGCAAGCACCGAAAGCTTTGAAGAATTCAACAGTTAAAATAATTACTTACATACTTTTAATATGCTTTATAATTGCATGAGAACTTTCATTCATTTAGTCAGACATACAAAATTATTAACTCTGATCCAAACAAGTAGGGACACGCCAAATACAATCTTTCTTTAAGAAGAGTTTCACCTACATTGGTACGCCACTACTAATACACCCAAATTATAACAAGACTCTTGTATGATATTAAGGGCAGAATTACTGTTTGAAAGCTTTAATCTGACAGAATTAGAGTTAACACAAGACATCTTCATGGTGGAGATCATTTCTTGGAAATATTTCCAACTAGGGTCAAGTTCATCTTACACAGACACTAATTAAAAGATGTTTAAAACCCTGCTTGACTGAAAACAAATCAAACAGTAGTGATTTGCAATGGGGAACTGGAGTTTTGGAAGCCAGCCAGGATCAGGACGGCAGAGATGACAGAGCAGATCAGCAACCGTTTCATACCGAATCACGTCTACCTCTGGCAACGCGATTATGCAAGTTCATAGACCAATTAGCTATTTTAGTGGTATCTAAAAATGCACCAGGCTTTTTTAGAAGAGGCAGAGAAGGTCTGCCACAAAACTGGAGCTGCCACACAACCTGAGGGTGATAGAGTGGGGGAGTCACATCGTTACAACCACTATTACTTGCTCTGTGAGTAGCAACTGCAGGGTAACCCATCGAGTTCAGCCAGCAGCACCCACAGCACCAATGAGTTCCACTTACTTCCAGTTACTCAGAGTAGAGATAACACTTAAGGTATGTGGAAAAAAACCTCACAACAGTGGGATGCAGAGGCTTCTACCTGTACTGCTGACATAAGATATCATTAAAATTGTTAAAATTGATTTTTTTTAAGTGCTTCTGTTCTTCCTACTCCTCCTACCTCTTCAAAACCCATACTACTTAATCACCAGAAAAATTCAGGATTCCTCTGGATTTAAATACTTCCATCCAGAACATGCATCCCTCAGTCCAGATGCGAGCTATGATTTGCATCCCCAAACTGTCGTCTTATTTGAAAGAAGTGTTCTTCAATATTAGCCACCAAAAGAAAACTGACATTTAGATTCATCCGTTTTCTCATGGCACTGATTCCTCTGCAAAGTCCACGGACACCAGGATTCTACTCGGCCAACTGGTGAAAGAAATATCTAGAAGGCAAAAAACAGATAGCGACTTCTACATACGCAAGTAGATTGACATCTAGTGTGAAAACACTGAACTACAAAGCCTGTATTGCACATAAACACGGATGAATTTAAAATCAGTAAAAATACACATGTATGCTTAACTGATAAAAGAGCCAAATCCTCCAAATACAGGCACTTTTTTTCCCCACAAATAGCTACACAGAGCCAAAAAATCATACCAGTGAGTGAGGAAGCGTAACTTCTAAAAGATGAGTGAGATGTTCTCAGTGAATCTTAAAAGACACAGAGCGAATCAGGAAAGAGACTCGGGAAGACTGAGAAGAGCACAGGCTCGCTGCTCAGGCAGAAGTTCTTTCTCCAGTCTTGAATAAGGTAAGGTAGAGAAGTTAAAGACAAGGGCAGAATGATCGCATGGTTTGTTTTAGTTTAACACTGAAAAAAAGATCTTGAATGCCATAATTTCTGTGATGTAGGTCCAAAGACTGAGCAGGAGGGGTGTAACTAGTCTCTGGACAACTATGCTCTTTAGCATAATGCACATAGCCACAAAAACCGAAGTATGTCGTAGAACAGATAAAAGGCTTTTCATAGACATCCCACTAAAGACTGAACTATAGTAAACTAAATTCTAGAACAGTGACATTGATGCTAACTAGCTCTAGTCAGAGATTCATTCCTGCAATGGCATCTCAAGTGGTTGTCACCTCTTCACTCTCACCAGTGTCCTGTCCAAGTTAATGGCAGCACTGGCAGAGATTTCAGACCTAAACACATTTTCTTGGCTGTTTCAGCCATTCCACTCCTATTTGCACCTCCTTGCCTGTAGTAATTTCGTAAAAGCAGTATCTGAAAAATAGTAGTTTAAAAAACTGATAGCAGTGCATTCACGCTACAACTTAGCTTGACATCGACCCAATATTTAAACCACCACCAGTTTCTAATGTTGCAGATATGACCAAAGGCTTGTTCTTACTCAGGAAAACTTCAGACTCAAGGGAACCTCCGTGTGATGAATTGGAAGGGAGTGATGACTTCGGGATAAGCTCTGGAAATGGTAAATGCTTCTGGAAACACAAAACAAAGAGGTGCTCACTGTGCCATGTTTGCAAGGGCACAGAGCAGAAAGCTGTGAGCCTAGGCACTGAAATAAAACTTTCCTGACAGTAACTACACTGTACACATCAACTCAACCAGAAAATAGTTTCTTGGCACCATTTAAACCCCACAGAGTTCTAAAGGGAAAGCTAAAAAGAACTTGCTCAATACTAAAGACCTTGCCAACCTCAAATATATCCAGTTTTTCTCCCCAGCTGATGATTTTCAGAAACTGCAACCAGACTGAGTAAAATCTCTATCCTGTCAATTTTTGTTCTGTATTAGTAACCCAACAACGTGAAATTAACTGGAGAAATGCCCAGTAAAGACCCACGATTGCACCCAAGATAACTACTCCGGAAACACACTGCAAACAAATGTAAATTACATCTTTTTGGAACAAACAGCTTAAGCTTTGTTTTCCTTGGGTATCTGACAGATCTAGGGGGCAATTTTCTTTACGTTTACTTAACTCCATTCACCATATTTTACAGATTAGACATGTAATTTATAGTTCATAGCGTTACTTTCCAAGTTTATTCCTACCCAAATCAGTTTGTGTCATCTCCTCACACGCTAATCCTGCCACTCAAAGTCCTCCTCTGCCAGCCCTACTTTGTATACATGGACTTTTCCACTGGACATGGGCAGTTTAAAGACCACCATAATTTAATGTGATAAAGAGATTTTGTATGCAACTACGGGAAGAGAAACAGAACACAAACCAGAAATTAATGCATGTAGGGAAGGATATTTAATTACTTACTTTATTTTCATCCTTTATCAGGAGAACTACACATCAGAACAAAATGGGCAACGAACCTGAACAGACAGAGCACAGAACAAGAAATATCTGGAAACCATTCATAATACCCTTAGTTATCTCCTTTTCACTGAAGATTAATAAATCTGAATGTGTGGGATTTGTAATAATCAAGTGCCAGAAAATAGTGAGACCAGCTGAAATCTTGCAAGATCTTTAAAATAAAATTCAGAGGTTTTAAGTGCCTCTGGCATTATCTCAACAGCACCAACTATCTTCTCTGCAATATGCAAGGTGGGAAATCTTTATAGCAGAACTTTGATTCCTACATAAAAGGCTTGTGCCAAGCACTAGGGCTGTAACAAAAAACCTAAGTATTGTCACAAAAATCTTTAGCTAGCAATGCAGTCAACCAAGATGCAATCACTGGGTCGTTAGTGAATTAAATATTATCAGTGTGTCTGAAGACAGGCTTCACAGATTGCTACTGTTCTCTATAGAGTGAATTAACTAAAGACTAAACTTCCTTTCTAGACATTATTTTATTCACCAACTAAAACACACCAGATGTTATTTCCTAGAGCAACAGCCCTCTTTGCATAATTTCTAAAGCTATATTCTTTTCTCCCAAAGGAATTTAATTTTTCACCCTTCTTGATTAAAATACAAACAAAAACTGTCCATCAAGATCCATATGCTTTGGAAAAAACCCTTCATGAGGCTGGCTTCATTGTTCATCCACCACCAGATTGCTTCAGTTTCATCAAGGCAGAATTCCTTTGCCATCCGGCCACTTTGCCTCACTATAGTAGTATAAATGTGGCCAAAACTTCAACTCGAATTGCTACAAGAGGAACTTGTTTGCTGTTAAGCTGTAGTAGAGCCAGGACAACTGGGAGGGCAAAAGTGCCCGTGGATTTCAATGTCTGCTGGCCCCAAGGCAGCTGCTCTTCTTTCCACAGGAGAGTGACACAACTGGGGACAAACAAACAAACAAATCACTTAAAAGGACTTGATCCTCCTGCCAATCTTGCTCTTTCTTTGAGGTGGTTATATAACCAGAACACTGGGTTTTGTCAGCTTTTAGAGCACTTCATCTTATGCCTCCCTCTTAAGTGAACTCCATCTCACTGCCCTCACCAGCTCCAAAGCTAAGAAAAAGATCTTTTTCTTACTGTATCTGTCCTGAAACATCAGCAAACGGCAGGTTCTTTGAAACACTGCCTAGAACACTAATAATGCACTAGTTACTTTAAACATGGTCATTTTTTCCTCATATAATAATTGCTTAAAAATGGGAACGCGCAGGTCAGCCCTTGCGTTCTGTACCCCTGTATTTAGATACGACCTTGAGGTTGACTCCAAAAGCCGCTGGTGTGTTCCAGTGCTGATCCCCTTACAGAGCAAGGAGGCAGCTGGAGAGAAGGGGGTTGGTTACCAATCGCAGGGCTCTAAACAAGCGGCACCAACATTAACCCGAACCAGACGGTGTGTTCCCCTGGCCGGTGAGCCCACCTCACCTCCGCTCGTGTTCCCTTCACCACTGCTCGCTTTCACTGGAGGATTTGCTTAATCTTCTGACCAGCTGAACATGACAGTTCTGGACTGTATTTTAGGAGGTGTAGATCAGAGAACTTATTTCTACCTAAAGACAGCTGTTTAAAATTAACACTTGCTACATACCAGATACACTTTATTGACATCAACACATCATTGAAAGTACTATAAATTCTCTGTCCTTTTCCACTTCGTCCTTTGAGGGTTTTTCTAACAACAGCAACAATAAGCAACTGCCTACCAGGGAAACCATTGCTGCAAACACACACTTTGCTACCGTGGAACATTGACTCACATTAACCAAAGGGACTATGTATTTACTGCCCTTGGTGCTCTAGTATTTCTGTTCCTTTTCTTCACCACAAAAATACTGCGTTAGACAGCACATATCACCTGGCAAAGAATAAGAAAATATGCTATTTCTGTCCAGTCCCCTGTATCTCAAAGCACATGCTGTGATTTCACACAGGCAATGAAGCCGAGTCAGGCACAGGTTGCCATGGCAGGTGCCATGATGCTGTCAGGAGATACACACAGACAGACCCCTGCACCAAGAGTCCCACTAAAGACACCTGGGCTACGTATTTGTCCATTTCCACATTCATGCCATCACTTTTGGTAGCCACCTTAGCTGGGAAAACATTTAGAGTTCTATTTTCAAACCATATGGTAACACAGATCTCTTATGACTTGCTACGGGGAGTCACGTTCCCAGTGACACAGCGCCCCCTGGGAGAAGACAAGTTTCCATGCAAGACTCCAACTAAAGCCATTAACTTTTCTTTTTTTACCTCCATTTGGGAGGAGAGCTAAAGCAGCATCAGGACGAGGACAGCCAATAGCACAGCGTGGGTTCCTTAGGGGCACTGTTGTCAGGGTAAAGGCATCAGGCCAGTCTCTAGTGGGAAAGATTCTTCAGTGATCCCTGCACAGGTCACGGCGTTGTCCCACCAGCTCCAGCGTCCCCTCCCACATCAATCCCACACAGCAATGTGACATTTTAACTCACTGGGCAAGGCAAACACTGGCACCTATCCCACCAACATGCTACTTCATGCCCGGGTCCCGTATGTGCTCCATACTCCGCAATTCCCATTTGTCTCCAGCAGGCATAGCTACACCCCTGGCAACTAGAAAACCTGGGACTATTTTTACATCCATTAGATCACTCCCAACACAATGAAACGAAACATTGAGCATTTCTCAGAACGTGTGGTGGTCAATGTTTGTCAGCCTTCTACATGCTTCTATTTGGGAATAACAGGAACATCTCTCAATATTAGCTAAAAAAGTAAACCAGACACTAAGCTGAGTCGATTTTTGTCAGCCTAAACTGCCTGAATAGGTGTAACTAAGCTCAGGCAAAAGAACAGCTTTAAGGCAGTGAGAATAACATACAGTTTTAATAAAGCACTACATGCCTGATGTTTTTTTCATGTTTATCTATGGGTCCGCAAGTCCTGAGAAGCCTGCTGTACATACTTAAACTGTGTGGCAGATAGGAATCCTGCCTGTTGGTCAGGTCCTATCACCAAACCCTTTAAAAGGATAATGAAGACAGCATCACATTTCAGGAGAGCTTTCCTGAACGCCTGCTGAGCTGACCTTGTTTACAAGTACTCACTGAAACGATTAATTGCTCAGACGTTCTACTCCACACTGCGAGGGCTCAGAGTTTTCTGCCTATACTATCCATATGGACATGAGCCAGAAAGAAAATATATGTAATTATCCAATTAATTATCATTAATGTTAGCATTTAACAACAAAAAAAGCCAGCTGGCATACATCGCAATCACTTCACTTCTGTTGTGCAAGAACTACAAGACATTTGTTTTCTTATTAATAGCTACAAAATACAGGCAAAGTTGAATAGTTTTGTTTTGCTTTAAACTACAGAGGATCAGAAGGGTGAAGGACTGCATTGGGAGTCAGGAAACAACTTTAATTCAGAGTCTGCAACAAAACTCCTGTATGACTGAGCCAGTCAGTTCATCTCTGTGCTACAGGCTCCCATTTGGAAATCAAAACTTTCTCATTCACTGGCTTTATTGCTTAATTCTATTATCTGTTCTTTGGTAGCAAGAATCTCCTATAACATGTTAATAAAGCAGAACAGGGTCCTGACTGACTACAGCCTGTAGTATTTTCTTTGTACTGTATAATATCAGGGGGATTTTGATATTAGACAGATATGATCTCTTCTGAACTTAGCAGAGGCTGACTGCTGCAGCTGGCCCAGAGGGTCTACATGCAGCTACTCAATGGAATTGTGTTCAATTTTAATTCATGTGTGTGCTAGAAATGTAAAGAGACAAGCGTTTACCGAAGTCTGCCTGAGCACTCATTCCAGATACAGATGGTACCTCCACAGCTATCAATTTCAGCACCATTACAATAGTAAAAGTACAACTTTTTTTAAGTTACACTATATTACTACTGATGCATTTATGACATAACTAACCACAATAAATAGCATCAAGCATGCCCTAGGCTGAGTAACAGTAGGTCCTGAGAGCTGAATTTCACACAACGCAGTGGATGTCCTGAGGAACTGGACAATACAGAAATCCATCAGATCTTTATCTTTGAGGGATCGTGATAGATATCCTGACATCCCTGGCACATTTCGCATACAAAGCACTTCAATCTTCAAAGCAAGCAGAGATGTATCTCATTTCACTCATGCTAATATTCAGCACTTTCTGCCCCTCACTAGGAGAATATAACAGTTTAAGGAAAGCTGAAAACAAACAGAGACAACAGTGCTGGCAGGGTTCAGCACCAGACAGGCAGCCCTTTCCCAGCAGGTCTCACACACCACATTGTGGGGGTTACTGCTGAGCAGTCCTGGGGTCAGTATAACATAATATAGCAATGCATGCTCTCACCAAAAAATCCAGGAAAAACAAACAAAACAGCCAAATGGAGAGCCGTCATTTTGTAGAGCATCACAGGAGCCCTGTTTGCCTGAGCTGTTGTAAAGCTGACCACATCCTACATAAGTGGACATCACAAGTGATGTTTGTGATGAACAGCAGGGAACAGCAATGTATCTTCCTGTTCCTGAAGGCAAGCAACACTGCTCAACAAACAGTTTCCCAGCCAAGTAGAACACAGCACAAGCAACAGCAGCACAAAAAAAAAATCTGCGTATATACTCGCAATGACAGACAGGTTACGGGTGTGCTTCACTGGAAAACAGGTAGTTGACATAGGTGTTTGAACAGATTCATCTCCAAAAGGAACTGAATTTGCACGCCAACAAACTGGTTTTCATCCAAATATGCTGCCAGTTTGCTTACGAGGGCAGCCTGAGCTTTCAAAGTTCACAGCCCCAAGACAGTTGTGCTATGCAGACTTGGTCGAGACCAACCCTTCCAACACTCCTGGCTCTGCAGCAGCCTCTGCAGAGCTCCAGTCCTTCCAGTCCCCGACTAACGGGGAAGATCTCTGTTTCCAGGTTCCAGCTCTCAGATCTGCAGCCTGTGAAAGCAGGGCAGGCCAGGGAGATCTCACACAGGCAGCAGCTGCTTTTCTCCAGCCCTCCTAGAACACTGAGCCAAACCACCTCGTTTTCCTAAACTCTTACAGATCTCCTCTCCAAAACACTGCGCCATCTACATTTAAAGATTTTAAACCTACGCAGACTGACTGTGGGGTATAGATGTGCTGTCTGAAAAGTTTCCTAGCACTGACCTTGAAATGTGATTTCAAGGAGTGGCTTATATGATAAAATGAGCAGGGAAAAAGGTTCAGGATTGGCATTTGTACAGCATAGCAGGATTTCAGGTGAGTTCCTATAGAGCAGATCAAACCTGCTCAGATCCAAAAATATGATGACTGAAATCTCATTAAAAGATTGCTTGGAGATTTGTGAGCAGGAATAGATTAGGTTTGTAGCTCCAGATGGTTTGTTTTCTAGTAAACATTAAAATTGTATGGCTTAGAGCAGAAAAAGGGAAGGAAAACTATTTGTCCAGGACCCTTTTCCATCAGAATTGTCACTGGGAGTTCAAGGAATCCTTTTTCAAACCTAATATCAGCTGCCCGTTTTAAACTCTGCTTTTCTTTCATTAAGTTTTGAACGCTTTCCAGGCTCTTTCCAGACTTCCTTTGTTCCTTTAGCAGCGGGGAAACAAGCAGGAAGAGCCCACAGCATCACTGCATAGGAGCACAAGTCTGAACACCACTGGAAAGTACTTAAAGTACACAGCAGAGTATTCATTATAGATTAAAAGTCAGCTGTTTCACCCCAACTACAGAAAAAAAAACACACCACAAAGAATAACAGCTCTGAAAAGAAAGCTTCTAATCCAGTAACACACAGTGAACGCAGTAAATCAACTCGAGAGCAAAAGGATGTGAGATCAAGCCCAGTGCCTCCTCCAAGTTCATATAAATTATTCTCTGTAAAGAGGCTTCAGGATCCCCTTCAGAGGGGCCACATAAAACAAAGGCAAAGATACAAGAAGTACTGTTAACTCTGCATGATAGCTGGTAACATCCAGCACAGTTCAAGGGGAAAATCTCAGGGTACCACACTAACCAAATAAACACTATTTCCCTGGAATGCGAGACGAGGGAGTGGAGGGAGGAGTTGGGAAAGAAAACAAGGTAAAATTGAGTTATACATCAGTATGTCCAGCCTCTCTGAACTTTTCACTCAAGTGCCTTTGTGTCCTTTCCCATAACAGCCTTCTGGGTATATCAGGGATGGCTCAAATGCAGCCAAAAACCCAAACCACTTCCTTGGCTGCACAAGTGTCCCCTGTAGGTTCATTTCGACCATTATGCCTAAGTTAACATGCAAAGAAGTGTTACAGTTTATTCTCCTAAATAAAACCTAGATTGAGCTGATTTTTTTTTAAATCCTTTTAAAATGGTGAAAAAACTCAACATGCAGACTAAAACCTGTTCACTTTATATCTCAACATCAATTGCATATTAACATCTAGAATTCTGCTCAAGGAACACAGTCATAGTCTAAATATGGAGGGTTTTTTACTAGCACTTAGTTTCATTTCATGCCATTATGGCTATTCTCTGCAAACAATTAAAAACTATATTGAGGAAAAAATGTATTTATTCAATGCCAGTTGGTACAGACAGGAACCTTGGATACACCTGACTAATGAAACAGAGAGAATGGCATTTGTGATATTAACACAGAGCTTCCTTCTCCCCTTTTACATTGTAAAAATCTAGATTTTTTTTTTTCTATGCAAACACACACTGAAGTCATTTTCAAGTCTCATGCCATTTATGTTTAATATGTCTTCTTCTTGCCCAACATCAATATTAAAAATTAAAACATTCAAATTTTAATTAGTAAATTAGTGCTAATTTAAAACACCTCCAAGACAAGCAACCTGTATTTCATAACATGCCTTTCTACAAAGACAGGAAGAATAATTTCTGTGCTCTTATATACTACTTGGGTCTAAAAAAAGTCCTAAGATTTTCAGTTTTGATGTGTTACCCTGATTTGAAATCTTTGATTTTTGGAATAAATTCTGAACACTACAAGCTTCTTATCTTCCTTTTTAAATGGATAACCAAGCGATATGTCATCATTCAAAGTTCCAAAAATTCTCCCAGGAAGGTGATTTCTAGCCCATCAATGCAAGTTGCTATGGCAACAACCACAACCACTACAAAGGCTCTAACCTTATTTGATGAATAAAATGGAAAAGAATATCACAAGATACTATGATGAAATACCCTGTGCTACAAGTCTTGCCGGGAAAAAAAGACACTAAAGGACTACCTCCTCTATCCCATTTAACAATATCCAGGCTGGTAAAAAAAGCCTTCAGCTTACCATAAAACCTTATGTCATTATGTTTTAGAAATGTTGTGACTCTGCTTTTCTTGGGACTTCAGTATTCTTTGGCTTACAGACCGGTAAAAGACAGAAAATGAGCTTTTAGTATCCAAGGAGAAGGGGTGTTATCTATGTGGAGCAGTAGCAGTAAACAGACAGGGCTATAAAATACAGCAGGAAAAAGGTACTGAAGAAGATGGATTCTGCCATAAGTATCTAAAAATAGATTCGCTTCAAATGAAGCATTTATAGGTGAAAGTATCTACAGAACAAACAGCTCCATCTAGAGGTTACAGAGCAGGGGATATTAAAGCAAACTTACAGGGAAAAGATGCCTTCCAGCACAGCAACAAACATGTTGATCTGTGTTCAGCACTAAGTGAATGCTCCAATAAAGAATGAAACTTCTTGCACATGCAACACTTTTCAGGCCCAAATCTTTCATACTTACCTACCACTTTCCACTTATTTCTGCCAGAGTCAGAATGCCCCTGCTAAATTGTTAAATGCTGCAGAACAAACTCTATTTTGCATGCCATCTTTTGAAGTAATTAGTCATAATCATATTTTATGTCTGCAGGGAAACAATTACTTCCACACTTTAGGACAAAATCCAGGCTCCAGCACAACTGCTGGAGAAACTCCAGCAGGCTCAGGTAAAAACTACCCAAGATTCTCCAAAGATCACCAGTTACTCAGCCAACTGATTTTCTCTAACATACCCTCACTTCACTGGAGAAGTGGAAGTATGGACAGTCACAACTCCAGCTCTCCTGCTTTAAATCTTATTTTCTCCACTTTATACCAGTTCTGGTCACCATCTCAAATCTACACTTGCATTACAATAATGCTTAAAATAGATCACCAGGACTGGCCTCATTGTTCCTTCCAGGTTATATTTTACCTTGCAGCCTGCATTAAAAAAATATAATCACAAAGGCGTTGTTTCTTGAGCCTGTCCTGGATGCTCCCTCACAACACAAACAGTGATACCAAGTAGAACAAAAAAGGTCAGAAAACCAGGAGCAAAGGAGCGCTGCTGGAAAACAGTTGGGTTGGAGCTGTGCTGAGTTCCTGCTCCAGAACAAAGGCAGGCTTTGGGATTCGCTCCACGCTCTCGTACCATTGGAGTACCTCATGGTGTTTTCCTCACATCTTACACTTTCTCCATCTTTAACCTCTTCAAACTCCTCTCCCTCATGTCTCCCTTCCATATTGCTTTTTCTGTTTCCCTGTTCTAGAACTGTACTTGCTCATGGCACCCCTACTCTCTTTTTAGACTATGTCCTCGATTCTTCTTAGCATCATGAAAAGATAAACATTTATGATAGGTTAAAACACCCCTTCCATCAGGAAAGCACTAACATTAACAAGCCAGAGGCAGTAAAAGAACTGAGAAATCGTTTTATTCCCACTAATACACAATTTTCAAAACTCCAAGTGCTGCAACCCTGAAAAATCAGGTAATTACAAATGAAACTTCAGGCACAAAAACTTATGCAAGTGTGGAAATACCTGTCCAAAAGACTGCGCAAACTTCTTGAAAAAATTCTACATCATTCCAATATTTGAAATAGCACTCACCAGGAACCTTTCTTAAAACACCTTTCAGTATTGATTCACATCCTGCATTTCTTTGAAAAGCATTCAGCTTCTTTGAACATGGAGACCTCCAAATTTTTATGTGCCATACACATACAGTCACTTTAGTTGTGACTAGCTAGCAAATACAAACCAGAGCTTGCATAGGAAGTTGGTGCCAAAATTTCTTTCTAATTATTTACCCCAGTTCAAATACATACGTGTGTTTATGATTACTGGTTTATATTAATTTGCCGTAGCAGAAGCAAGCCTCATTTTTTTCTCATTTAATACAGCATTTTAAACAACTTCCGAATGTAGAACACAGTATCGTGAATTCCTAGGAAGCACGACTGAGTATTAAAAAAAACATTTAAGCTCTGGGAAAAACTTCTGAAAGCTCAAACCTATTTTGACCTTCTATTAACATGTTTTAGCAGAGAGAAATAAGGGCTTTCAAAGTAGCTATTCATATACAATTGCTTTTTTTCATGTGCAAGTTCACCAATTTAATGCCAAAAATAAACCCACTACCTTTTCAACACATGAAACAAGGAAAAGAGCACTGTTTCTCCTTCAGCATTCTACTCTAGGGTCTCCAATTTAATAATGCATATCTCAACATGCACTTCTATGTCAACCTTGGAACATTATTCCCACATCAGAGGAAAACGTCAATTTCCAGCAATTTCATTTCAGAAGAGGCAGCGACTCAAAACAGTTTTTTATTTGCTCTGAATATCAAGCACAATGTACATGAAAAGCTTCAGCATTGTTTTCTTGTCACAATCCAGCTTGCTGATCCTACGTGAAATTGTCTAACAATGGAAAAAATAAAAACTTATTTCCTTTTGGAATATTGTATACACCATCACATCTTTTGAGAACAAGCCCAGTCTTGTTAGTCTAATCTTGCAGAGAGATCCTCTATTACATATAAACTTCCTGGGTTTGGGGTAAACACATTTTCCTTTGAATCCCATCAACACACATAACCAGAAAGGGAGAGAAGGCCGGACAGAACACTGCAATCTGCGGGAAACCTAGTTCATGCAAATACAAGAAACAGCAGGAGCTAAACTATGCTTTCACTTAAACAAATGCAAATAAACCAACTGGCTGGAAAATTTTAAATAAAAAAGTACTCCAACAAATAGAAACCAAACCCTGATTTCTCACATGTTCTTTTTCAGTGTTCAGAATTAACTAGAGAGATGGCACCAAGGTGCTACATTTATAAAATATGTACAACAAGCTATTAACAAAGGTCTTCCAGCACATCAGTATAAACTTGACCTGGGAAACAATGAACCCATGTTTCTCTGGCTTTGTAAGTGTTTTACAGTCCAAAATTAGTAACCTTATGTTAAGCTCCAGATCCAAAAAATTCCTACAAGTACTTTTGTCACATTAGATAATCACATATGAATCTCTTTACCTGAAAGTGTAACACCCTTTTCTCTGCAAAAAGTCAACTTAGTTTTATCTAAATTCAGTTTTGAAGCAGGTCCTGTATCAGAAAGTGCTGGCTGAACTTGCACTGATAATTGCCCATCCATAATAAATTTACAAAGGAAAGTTTTACCATCACTCATTCCTCGTTGAGAGAACAAACCACTGAAGGATTTTTAAAAACTCCCAACAATATCTCTATATACACTTGCAGAAAATGATAGTTGGAAGCAACTGAATCAGGCTTTGTGTTCTCCCAGGCATCATTTCCGCAGAGCAATAGCTGTAAGCATTTGGAAACTGCCAGTTTCATAAAGAAAATCATACCCATTATTTAAAGACAACAAATATTTCAGAATTTATTTCCAGATAGAGACTAGAGGCCTTTGCTGAAATGTGTATCAACTCTTTTTCTTAAACCGGGGTGGAGGTTTAAGAAATCATCCTTAAAGCCAGTTTTCTTTCCATTAAGCACAGGCTGAGTAAGCATTTCAACAAGCTTTTCAGTCTGTTTCTTTATAGAGATATTTCTAAGAATGAAAAACCAGATCTGTGCTCACTTGTATGAATAAAGGCTTTATCTTCATTTCACAATAAAAGAACATGCTAGGGAAATACGCTGACAAATTGATTATACACACTAGTTTTAAAGCTTAAATACTCTTTTTACAGCTTAAAAGAATATATCTCAATTCCTTAAAAGCAAAAATGGATATTGAAAGTATGATTACATTACCAACATATGAATCTACGTGTCACTTTGGATTAAAAATGTTTCTATAAATGACTTTAGTAAGACTTAAAAAAAAAATCTCAAAAATACTTACATGGCATTTACTTTATCTTCTGGGCCCTGAACCTGCCCTGTTACGGTTCCTTGGCTGGTATTTTTCACCCAGCCGACCACTCCTAATTTCCTAGCTTCCTCTTCTGTGTACTAATAGGAAAAAGAATGAAAAGGGACAATCAGTGTCAACACACACACACTGCACGTACACCACTTAGAACCCCACTTGCATTTTCATAGCTTTAAGACCTAGAGTTAAAAAATCCATAGATGATGGTATACCCAGACATTAAGATATTCCTGCCAGCTCTAAAGTTGCAGAAGTAGACAATTTTTGAATAAGAGTAAGAATTTACATATACATAATAAACACATAAATTGATTCACACTTCCATTTTTACAGCTTTTTATACTTTTCTTCAGAAAAACTATACATACGATGGTTTCCACCAAGACATTACACTGCTCATAATAAAAGTAATCCTCCTCTTTGCTTTATCATTTGTACACACACAAATCTGATGGTGTAAGGTTTTATTCAGTCACAGGGAGGCCAAAGACTTGCTCCTCTTATTTTAGGACGTTTAAACACAACTTATTAGCTCAGGAGTGGCACTGTGGTATGTTCACATGGCCCCAGGTCAGCCCAAAACAAGGCAGCGCAAACTCGCATCTGCCCACTCTGTGTGGACACGCACTTTCCACTTGATAGAATAACTACATTCAAGACATACTATATTATAATCCTCTATCCATTTAAATTTTGCGCATTTCACAACGCATATAAACTACGCATAAGAAATTTTAGGTCTAATATGAAGCACGGACCACGATTTCCAGACAAAGAACCGTTCTTATTTGAAACATCCTCTTGTCTCCTGGGTTTCTGCGAAATGCAAAACTACCTGCTGCATGTTCAGAGCTGGTGGAGACATTTGCCTGGGGTATGAGCGACAGGCTGCATGTTTGCAGCACCCTGTCACAGGAAACACAACAGGCTGCTTCAAATACTGGTACTATAATTGCCATTAAAACAAAAAATAAAGCGGAACACTTTGTTTCAGAAACGAACATAAAGGTCTTCAGATTTAACCTTTCTAAAGATTAACATGTTATAATGCTCTTGTGGCGGTTTTATCACAAGTAATCCAAACAAGCAACACATCAGTAAGCTTCCAGAAATATGTTTTAATATAACAGTATTATAAAACAATTTTTTTTTTTCCTTTTAAATCTACTTGCAATACTTAGCCATCTAAGCGAGAACTGAACACAGCAGTTGGATATGTTTACAGACCTGCTGCCGTATTTTTAGCACTGGAAATACTATACTGTAAAGTAGAACCAGTAAATGGGCCATTGCCTTACCATCCTGAAACAAACACCTAGGAAAGAAAGAAAGAAAAAAAGAGACATTAGAATAATTTGAAAGAATAGCACTTATAGGAATTTCTCTTAATATAAAGTTACAGTAAGCTGTGCACAAGTCATTCACAGTCTTTTCTTACAAAAATTTCAGAGCGTAGTTATGACATTTTAACATTGGGCAAACTCCACAGAATCTGGGTACAAGCTGGCCTCCAGCCTTCCCTTCAAAGTCGATTATTTTCACTAATGCAGTTAGCACCTGCGGTTTTCTAAGGAAGACGCTGCAGTATGGGAATCACCTTTGAGTTCATTTCCACCCTAAAGCTTCGCTGCCAGCCCGGGGCTGGGGGGGGAAGGGGACACGACACATTCCCACAGAACCGCGCTGACAGAGACGCGGGTGGCGAAGTGTTTTTGACAAAACAGCCCGTGCTGCCCAAGGAACCCGCCGAGCCTTGCAGGGGGCACATATTTACAACCTTTTCCCCACCCTTTTCCGTCAGGGACGCTCCCGCTGCCCCGCACGACGCCGCCTCAGCGCCCGCGCGCATGCGCAGCTGCCACCGCCGCCTCAGCGTCCCTCACCCTCCGCCATCACACAGCCCTTCCGTACCTTGCACTCGCCCAAACACTTCATAATCCACCGACTTCAGCGCGCCGGAGGCCTTCGCCAGGGTAGACATGGCGGTTGCAAGGGCGGAGGAGGAGCCGCTGCCGCGTCCTGGCGCTGCTCCCTGGGCCGCGGCCGAGCGGGACCGCCGCGTCCCCTCAGCGAGCGGCGGCAGGACGGGAGCGCGCGAGGGTCAAGATTCCCGCGCAAGCGGCCGCCGCGCGCCCCCGAGCGGGACACGATACCCCAAACTTACCCCGCCTGCGAAACGGGGGAACCGCCCGCCGGGAAAGAGCTTCCCCTCTACTCCGCCCTGGGGAGACCACACCTGGAATGTTGTGTCCAGTTGTGGCCCCTCAGTTCCAGAAGGACAGGGAACTGCTGGAGAGAGTCCAGCGCAGCCACCAAGATGCTGAAGGGAGTGGAGCATCTCCCGTGTGAGGAAAGGCTGAGGGAGCTGGGGCTCTGGAGCTGCAGAAGAGGAGACTGAGGGGTGACCTCATTAACGTTTACAAATATATAAAGGGTGAGTGTCAGGAGGATGGAGCCAGGCTCTTCTGGGTGACAACCAGTGGCAGAACAAGGAGCAATGGGTGCAAACTGGAATGCAGGAGGTTCCATTTAAACTTGAGAAGAAACTTGTTCCTGGTGAGGGTGTCGGAGCCTGGCCCAGGCTGCCCAGGGAGGCTGTGGAGTCTCCTTCTCTGCAGACATTCAAACCCGCCTGGACCCCTTCCTGTGGAACCTCAGCTGGGTGTTCCTGCTCCATGGGGGGATTGCACTGGATGAGCTTTCCAGGTCCCTCCCAACCCCTGACATCCTGGGATTCTGTGAGGTACTCACTGAGCCCTGTGAAGGTGTTTCTCCCTCTTATATTTCTATACCTTAAAAGAACAAAGGTTCAAATGAATCTATCTCCTCTTCCAGGGCTGCTGCAGCAGGTGTAAACATGCAGCTGAGTCTCCCCACACAGAGCATCTCGTGACAGGTAACCAGCATTAGCCTATTTCAGGGGTTTACAAGAATTGAAACAGCAAGTAAGTAATTACCTCAACTGTAATAATTTTGACTGATAAGGTGGAAAGTTAAGTAGTTTGAAAGATAAAACATACAAACCCCCAAACCCAGATTTATCTTTGGCATCCCACCATGACAAGGCTGCGTGACTGACTTTTCTCACATCTCCACATTAAAGCTTTCACCTGGAGTTTCAAAAGCTCATTTCCCTACTGTACAGAGGCAAATACTGCAGCAGCAGGCCTTGGAAACAAAGTTCACCTCATGCAAACTACTCTCCAGACCTTCACTGATGCCTATCAGTCCTCATGTTTTCATCCGCAAACCTTTCCAGAAGTGTTTACATGTAATTAATTTTAGGTAGGTGCTACATATGCAAAAATACAGGCCAAAACCTGGTTGTTTAGTTGGCCGAGTCTCCAACCAAACACCACAAAGATTTTCTGTCTGCTTGCACTTTAAGTTCTTCCCACTGCTCAATTTGTTTCTTCCTAAAAAAAAGAAAGGTAGATTCAGGTAGAATCCCACACTAAAAACAAAAGATGACACAACCGTCTTTCACAAAGACAAAGCCAGGTTAACTGTGACTTCACAGTAAAAATAGAAATAATTTTATCTGCTTTTTCCATTGGGCAACTCCCTCCCATGCACCACTTCATGTCCCAGCACTAGTGCAACATAACCCGAGCTGTTTACATGTTTGGATCTCAAGACTAGAGGGAGGTTAAAAATAGATCAGGACCTAGAAAAATAAAATCGCTTTTCTAAGACACATCAAGTAACTAGATAAGCAACCATTCCGTTCAGTACAGAACAAAAATATTCACAGAGAAGCAGAAAACTTCCAGAATCAGATGGAACAGAAACACAATGGACAGTGTTTCATCCTTTTCTTTGACTATATAACATTAAATCAAACCCTTGCCTTTTACGAGTCTCATACATTTTGCTATGGTGGAATCAGCACCATTTTGTTTTTAAAAAGGAGGATTCTACAGAAAGAGGAACACAATGCAGCATAGACTGAAAATCTTGTCATTTGCTGCCATCTATCAGCAGTGAAGAGCAAGACAGGTAAAGTGTAAATTTATAACGAGCGTATTTACCGTATAAAGCACTGCAACACAAGCCTTGAAACCAGAGCTTGTTCTGTACTGGTTACACTTTGCTATCTGCACATTCCAGCACTGGCAACCTTTGTTTTATCAAGAGAATCTTGGACCTTTCAAGAGAGCTTTCTTGATATCACTCAAGTCTCCTTGTATCTGCCCTGGACTTGTTCTCAGATGGGACTCCATTCAGGTCCTCAAGAGCTTCCTGGCTCTCAGATCCTCTCATCTCGTGTCTTCACACTGTTATTGCCTTTTTTTTTCCCAGAAAAGTCAACTTAAAACATTTTTGTCATAAGAACATCTTGCCACTCTTTCCCTAGGTGAGTCCAAGTTTCTCATTATTTCATGACAAGCAGCAGACATGCAATGCAGAGCCTGAAGAGTTCCAGAAGATGATACTATGAAACACCTAATATTTTACAGTAATCAAACAGTACTCAAATGCCCTAATTAGCAAGAGAGCATTCATACACACTACCAAGAAATGCAGACAGCCTGTATGAAGTCAATGAAGTTCTAAGGTTTTCCCCCCCCCCCCCCCCCGTCTTTCAGCTGTTTTCTCTAGGGTGGTGATGTTGGCCTAAGAAGAATCAGCTGGTTGCACTTCCTAAGACCAAATTGTAACAAACACTGAACACCTACATCTGGTAAGACATGAGATCTATTCCTTGATTATATTGCAGAAGAACCCAAATGGTTATGAGCATTTCCTGCAACAAACAAATGATTGTACCTTGAGGATGAACAGAAAGTGTAATGCCACAGATCATCCAGAGATAAAATACAGAGTCTTTCATGATGCTGCTGCCAGCTTAGCTCTTACCACACATTGCATTCAGTTTGCTACTGGGTAAATAAGGGTGACCTTTCTTATTACTAAAACAAAGCAGCAACAGTCACAATTAACATTGGAGTGAGAAACTCCAGGCTGCAGTGAATTCCAGTGATGACCATTATGGTGCCAGTTTGTCCAGGCCTTTGTTATGCTGACAACAGTTGCTTTGTTATGATTCATCTCATATTTTACCATAGTAACTTCACTTTTTCTTTCTGGTCACTACGTATCCTTGTTCATTCACAGAACTGCTAGCCAGCTTTATTCCTCTGCATCTTTCAGAAGACATTATTTTGTGTTCCCATTTCTGACACACAGACTGACTCTCACTCCCAGCATAGCATCATCTAGGAACAACTATTACTGTGACATAAGCTTGTACAGAAGGGCTTCTTTATTCTGAAAGCTGCCTAAAAATATGCTTTACTTGGCAGATTTTTTTGCAGGTGAGGAAAATTCTACTGTAAAAAGGGCTAATTTCACCACTAGGTCATCTGCCTCTAAGTATTAAGCCTTTAAAAACTCCTCCCAGTACCTACTCCAAGCACAGTAAAGTTTTTGCACTATATTGTTTTTAACCATTGTATGAATAATCTAGTTATAAAATAATTATTGGAAAATACCAGAAGCCTGCAAAGGTACCATTACAGCCAAAGATCAGGGGAGAATACAAATGTGTCTGTGCCAGGAGCTGGAGGCAACCCTAGCACTAAGGCCACCCAGTCCCACAGTACCTGAGCAGAGCAGGGTCCATCCATGAGCAGAAGGCTGGAAACATCAGTACAGCTTAGAGACAAGGGATATCCAAGAGGCAAGGCTAAAACCTAGCCTATCTAGAGCTTAATCAACAGAGATATGCTCAGCCCTGAGCTTAAATAGAGCTCCCGGACCACTGAGCAGAGGGGGTGTGGTTGGGTCCCAGGTGATGCTGGTCAGAACAATTAGACCATCGGTGCCATTGACGCTGACCACTATCAATAAAGAGTTTTTGATGAGACAATCTCTTTTCTATTAAACTCCTGTTTAGGTTGTTAAATCAAAGTTACTCTCAAAGCTTCGTTATTTGTGCTGTTTGTTCATCTCCAGCACAGAACAGCTGGAAAAGCATTCAAACCTTTTTTTTCTTTCAATACCCACTACTCCTGCTTTCTCTGTATGTGGCTGTCACCTCACACTACCAGATCTACTTGATGTTTCCCACTCCTAAAATTACTGTCTTTGGTGTTAACGCAGATGTCCCTTCAGGCACATAACCTTGCACCTTGCTGTCTTAATTCATCCTTCAACTTGTAGCTACGCTGCTATTTTTCTGCACCGTTTTAGTTTAACATGGCTCCTCCTCAGACATGTCCATGATTGCATTTCTGCTCTTCTGCTACATTTTTGTAGATTTTCTTGCACAATCTACAAACTATTAACATTCCTGGCTTTTCTTTGGCATCCACACCTCTGTCTCAGTCACCAGCTTGCTGATCTCTTTAGCTATACATTTTCTTTGAAATGTTGGATATTTGCGCAACTGTGTTTCATCACTCTGTTAATCAGAACCAAACTCTAAACCTGACTCACTTGCAAATGGTCCCCAGCTGATTTTGAGGAGTGGTTTCCCAAAGGATGCCAAACCTTGAGATAAAAGCAGCTTCCGCTCCCATTGCCTGGTTATTGCTGTTACCTGGGGAACACTGAATACTCTGGAAGAAGGTTAGCAGCTCTGTAAGTTTAGTTTGTCCTTTCTAGCTTGTTTTCTGTTGAGTGTAATGTATATTAGTCTCTTCTATGCTTTAAAGTAGTGCCTTACCCTTTCTTTGTATTTGCATTTTTGAGCAAAATTATAAACTTTCTCCTTTCTTCAGTAGCCATCTTATTTTCCTTGTTCACTTATCACATTTTTCTTATCCTGAATTGCATTCATTTGCGTGACTTCATTTCTAAATAAAAATTAAGATTTTCAGCTTTACAGGCTTCAAATCTGTACAAGCTTCTTTAGGGCTGTTATTTTGCACTCCTTATTTACATCATATCTAAATATACTGAAAACTTTTTGAAGGCTTAATCTTAACTAACTGTGAAACAAGCAATGGCCTCACTTCATCTCTTTTTTTTTAATCTCTTTCTACACATCACTGCCTATCAGTATCTGTCTTTTTCTCTTAAGCACTAAAAATTAAACTTCCAAGCCCAAATGACAAGACAGGCACACAGGTGGATTCTTGAAGAGCCTTAGTCTGCTTTTTTTCCTGTGTAAGATATAAAACAACAGCTTGTTGTGGAACTATGGAATAGAAATGTTGTAATCATGTGGAAATAAACCCAAATTGATTTTTATTGCACAAGCTTTAGCACAAGAGAAGGAAGTGTTCCTAGCCTAGAAAGGCTTTGCTAATACTTCTCATCAGTCAACTTATTTAGAGAAAATTAAAAATGAAGTAAAATGGATGTCAAAGTGTCAACTGAAATAAAGATTTAGGCTTTCTATACCTTTCATGTGGTGTATTCATATACAGAAACGTGTAGAAAGAGAGGGAGTTCCTGTTAAGAGATAGCATCCAGATACAAGTTAGCAAACCAAAAAACAAGGCAGTGTTTGGCAAAAATGAAGTGTCCTGATGAAATACAAACTCTCTTCTTTAGCTGCATCATAAACAAACAAACTTTGTACTCTAGAACTGCAAAACTTGAAATTTGAGCATATAAACCTTATGAAGTCTTTGAGGATGACCTGCCTGGATACTTACATTGTAACTATTACTGTGTAACCTAGAGGAACTTTTACCAGGATTGTTGAAAAAATACTGCATTTAGTTTTGAGAGAGTTTGATTCCCCTTCTGGAGAAATAAAGATGAGAGATTGTTGAAGTATTAAAGCATGGACAAAAATAACAATTGCTGAAATATTTGCTTGCTGGTTGCCTGATTAAATATGTTATAGATGAATTGGTTAAATACGTTATAGACGAATCTGTGCGCAGGCAGGTGACCTGGTTACAACATGTGTCTCCTGATCCATTTTTGAGCAACCCGATCTGCGTGGGGGGACCCACTGAAGCGAGCGGGTGTTGTGGGAGGGACGGTCATGCCTGCACAGATCACATTGCAGGACCAGGGCCAAGCTGCATGTAGATGGCACCTAAATTTGTCCCTCTCGTGCTCTAACATCATGGGCTGCTTACACAAAATAACACGAGTTATCTGGTGACGGATGCAGAATTGTGAACCTGTTATTTTACTGTGGCTAGACTACATTGTGTAGATTTTTTTGTGCTTTTTCCAAACATTTACTCTGAGAGCCTTCATGTAGAATAACTATGTTCTTGTACAGCAAATTGCATGGAAGGCTTTTTGTTTTATTAAAGTCCTAATTCACTATATCCTGATTCCATCTAGGGCATGAAGATGTTAGTTGTGTTTTTCTCTGAATTGAGTTTTATTTTCTAAGTTAAAGCATTAATCCCCAAAGTTCTTTTGCTTGTGATCCCACTCATAGCTTGATAATTTTGTTTGGTATATATAGAGACATATTTGATGAAATTAAACTTCTGTCCACTTTCAACACCATTTCAAAGTCCTTAGTTTGCTTAACACTCACTCCTCCACGGAAAGATCTAAACCTCTACCAACAAAACCACATCAAAATAACATTCAGCTTTTTTAGTATAAGTTAAGCTTTAAAGAGTATAATTGCTGATATATAAAAAGAATCTTCCGGTAAATCAGATCTAGATAGTAGCAGTAAATATTTTAATCTGAAAACATAATAAGGAACTAAACCACTAGGCACAAAGAAATGCTCAGTATGAGGAAATCAGCCCTGAAGACTTGCATCATCTGGCCAAAGTTCTCTGAAATCAGAAAGTGTTGGCAGATAAAACGTGAGGATGTGAACTGATATACCCTATAGAAAAAAAATCCATCTCGAACAAAAGTGTAACTGCTAAAGTTCTGATGTTGAGTTCCGAAGCATAAGAAGAGGAGGGTGCAATTTGGGGTGAAGTCTGTCAGTCCTGTGCTGGTGTGATGGATCAAGGAGGTCTTGGCTTGGTGATTAAATCTAAACACAAACCCACCTACTATAATGCCTGGAAGGATTTAAATTCACTGGGTGTAATTTCATTTCAGAAGATAAGTATAACTTGACTTTTAAGGCAGTTTGTGAACAAAGGAACAATTTAACCATAAAAATATTTTAATTTTGTGAGTGACCTAGGAGTTCTATGCAAATTAGATTAGATCTTAATCTACTGAACATGTAAAAGCAACGTTGTTCAGGAAAGCTTATTCTGCATGCAAACAGAATGTCAGAATTCTCCAACTTAGCAAGCTGCTTTCTTGGCGTTGTCATCCGTTTTACCTGGGTGATTATTTCACGATTCGAAATGTCATGCTTCCTGAACACATCAGAAGTCTTAGTCTCATGATATGATGGCAAAGCAGGAGGAGATTTTTCTGATGTTTGATTTATGAAATATCCATTCACAGGAACCACATTAAAATTTGACCGAGATGCCGCTGATGGTTATATTTTCTCTTCTTATGCAACATGCTGAGAAGGAGGAGATACGGTCATTTAAGGCAGTTAGTTCTTTATTCCCATTGAAATATGGGAGATTTACACATCACCCGTCCCACAGCCACTAGAACAATGATGTCAGATTTTGTGGAGGATTTAGGGCTCCATAAAAAAAATCAAAGAAAGCACAAAAGAGTGTGGGTTGGTAACGGAATGGTTTATAATGGAGGTGGGTTGGCAGCTATTACATCTTGCAGTTCTGTGAAATGACTTGATTCATTCTCATTAACTGCCTTAGCCCACTACCTCTTCTCAAAAGCAACAAAGAGAAACCTTAATTAGTATTTCAGAATCTTGAAATGTGTTAGTGCAGCCTGTGTCATCAAGCATTTCAGTTGAGTCTCGCTGAGTTGATTACCACTTCAGCTCTTGGAACTGGAGAACTTCAAAGGCTTGAGTTACAATTTGTGTTGAAATGGATAGAATGAGCGATCTGCTATTATTACAGGGAGATCTGAGAACCAGTGGTGGCCAAGGAACTGGTGTTGGTGGAGTGGGGCTTGGAATAGCTTCTTAGATTTAGCAATAAATGTTGCCATTTTAATTCAGACATTCTCTGGGAAATGGAATAGTCTGTTCCAAACGCTTGCTTTAAGTTCTCTTTCTACTGCCGCCAGAAATGAGTACATTCAGTTATTATTTTTGCTAGAAAGTTAAATGGTAAGCTAGTAATAATAATGAAAGCATGTTGATATGCTCATCTTGCTAAGATAAACAGAAAGTATGAAAGGCAATATGTCCATAGGCACTGTCTGTTGTAACACATGGAAACTCTCAGATGGTTTTAGATGGGCCTTTTGTTCTCTATCCGTAGTTCCCCGACACAGGACCTTGTGCTGGCAAGAGTAAATTGCTGAGAATAACGATTATTTCCTGAAGAAGCAACATTAACGCACTCAGTGTGTCCTCCTGCCTGTCAGCCTTCCATACCTTTGTCCAGGTTTGAATCTGCTGGCCAACTCCCAAAGAAGGGCAGTATGGTTCACAGACGTGAATTTGTGACAAGTTGGGTGAAAATCAGCACCTGGATGAAGGAAGATGCCTTTGAAAGGTGGACTGAAGCTCTAGAAACATCTCACGTTTTCTGGATGCAGCAGGCAGGACCTGGTGCATGTCAGAGGCAAAGAAACACACCCCTACAGAGGGGTCTTGGGTCCCCCTTCTTTTGTCCTAACCAGGCAGGGTTTGTGCGTAGATAAAAAGGTTGCTGCTGTCAGACCCAAACTTCCATCCATTCTTATGGTATCTTGATGCCATCTTTCCCATCTAACCTGATAAAAACGTTAGTTCTGATAAAATGGGAGGAATTGGCTTGGGTTTTGAAGCAAGAATTCATGTTTCGAATCAACTGGAGTGCTTTTGAGAAATCAGTGCTTATGTGGAAAAGGGTGACCTGGTTGATGGAGTGTTCCTGGATTTGTAAAAAGCCTTTCACAAAATCCTATATTAGATTACTCTGGGCAGTCAAAGCAAGTGAAGAACTACAGAAATATCTCCTAACACTAAATGACTGGGCATTTAAAAAGTCAGACTAAGTTCAGTGTTATTAAACAAAGTCATGCGCAGCGCAAAAGCACACCGAACTATGCAAACATAGCGGTGGTTTCTGAGCGAGCCATTTATTATTCAAGAAAGACATTCTGGAGTTACTGTGAACGCTTTTATGAGAAAATCAGCATAATGCTCAGTGGCTGTGAAGAAAAAGCTTTAGGAGAAGAATGTTAACAGAGGGCAAAACAGAAAATACCCTCAGGTCACTGTGCAAGCCCTGGCTGTGCAAAGTACCCTGTTCTGGCCATTCCTCACCTCAAAACCAACAGAAAAACAACAGACAAAATTAGAAATGCAGATTCAAAGCCTGGAACAGCTTCATATGAAGAAAAACTAAACGGACTAATATTTCCCTGGGTCTTCTTGAGACAGAAGAATATTAGTCTGTCCATCAGGATACCACACAGTTTTGTACAACCATAAATGGGGAATAGGCCTCATTATTTCTTACGTATGAGAACTTGTGGGCATCGAACAAAATTACTGGGTAACGAGTTTATGACAGACAAAAGGGAACAACTTATCACACTGTGCATGAATCAGAAATTGCAGCTGCTGAATATTGATGCCAAACCATAATGAGCTTAAAGAGCAGATTAATGAGGGGATGAAAAAACGATTTAACACTATTAAACACAGCGAAATAGCCCATGACTCAGGATGTCTGTCTACGAACTGAAGAAAACGGAGAGTATACAGAGGGGAAGTAAAAGTTGTTTGCATGCCCAGTTCTTAGTCTTTAGTTCTTAGTTTTAGTCTTGTCACAGGAAACTGCTTGCATGTTTCCGCAGCAAAGACTGAGGTCAGGCTTAAAGAACTGAAAGCTTTCCTGGAAAAAAGAAATGTTTGCGTGGGCTGGAGAGAGAAAAAGGCACCGAGCCCAGGAATCTAGTGAGAAAAGAGGTGAATATCTAAGCTTAAAAAAATCAAAAGGAGAGAACCAGAAGGAGATACTGAATAAAGCAGCCCTGATGGTACCAACCACTCCCTGAAAAGTCCCTGGTGCCCCTGACATCACCCTAAATTCCCTTTCCATGCAACTTCCCATCTCAAAATGCCCTGCTTTTCAGTGGTGTTTGTTTGCTGGGGATAACCAGAGTGACTGTGACCCAATTTCTTCTGATTTCAGAGCCTGCCAGGCCTCCTGCTGATACCATTCCAGATGCTGATGACCAATCCCTCACTCTGTCTTTCCTAGGCAAAGAGGGTTGGAATTTCCAAGGACGATCATTTTTCCAACCCTGTCTCATCAGACCTTTGCGCAGATTAATTCATAGCACGGTTATAGGATTCGAGCGTGTATTTGGTGAAGCCAAGAAAGAATGAATCAGACTCTGTGTTCATCCATTGCCATGTTATTGAAAAAGAAAACACATGGGGGTTGTAGATAGTGGTATCATTATCTGTCTGAGGAAATAACAGTTAACGCCTACTGCATTGTCCTGCAGAGCTCTCCTTTGAGATTACAAGCTATCTTTTCTGCTCTTTTTGTTCAAGACAGATTCTCTTTCTCACTTGAGTTTTTTAAGCTTCCTTAGTTCTTTCACCCAGTTCTTGGTACTTTGCCCAGCAGAAGGGCAGCTTCTGGTTTTTGTGCTATATATGGCTGTGTTTTCTACCACGCTTAGCCTCTAAATTGCAATATACAAATGTGGCAAAATTGACTTTTCTCTCTCCCTGGGGTTTCTCTGAATTTACAGTCCTATTGTGTTCCTTAATTAGAACATTCTTTCTATCCTAAATGGCCTTTCTGACAGTTAAATTTCCAAGGTTGTTATGAAGTGTTTATTTACGGTCATTGTTTCACCTTCAACTCTTCTTAACAGGACACCTGACGCAATAATAAACCCCACCAATTTACAGTTCCTTGAGTCCCAGTTTTAGTCAGCGGGACCTGCATTGCCGTAATCATGCCCCTGACACAATTATACTCATTATCCCCGCGTTACTAGGATATAAGCATAAACAACTGGCCAAGTGAATGCTAGATAGCTCGGAGCTTGTTCCACGTGATCCTCTCAAAGGTTTGTTAATCTGCCGGATGTCTCTAAAACACCCTGTGGGAGAAGCTGCTGCTTTAGAAATGTGCCAAGAAGTCTACCATGCAGATTCAACGCATGAAACCAGGCAGCCAGAAGAAAAGTATAACTAATTCTTTAGCAGGAGAGAAGTTGCTTGGGGGAATATTTAAGTTAGCCTGCCTCTCTTCCAGAGTTCATAAATATTGAAATATTTCTGATCCACGTGTCAAAACAGTGAACACACAATCTACCCAAAGAGTTGGCCGTGATAAACACAACTATTATTTGTGCTGAATGCTGCTTGAAACAAGGTTGAAAACCTGAACAAAGATTTTTGGCTGATATTTGATTTATCCTGAGTTGCGATAGTAGACCTTATATATATATATTATTTTTGTTTAATAGACATGGCTAATTTCTGCTCTTAACTGGAACAACATGGAAGACCTTACATTTTCAGCCAATGCCTTTTCAAGAGAGGAGAGACTGCAGATGTTTTAGGATGAAGAGTACCTGCTCACAGGTTCCATCCATCAGCAATATCCAAATGGGCTTTGAGGGCTTTTCTAAAAGAAAATATTTATAATCTTCTAATGCAAAGAAGCACGCTGCAGGGTGTGATAACCCACTGAAGTCAATGAGGCTATTTGTGAAGTGGGATACTATCAAACAAGTTGCTACTTCACAATTTGTTCCTATGCTGAAAGATAAATCCTGCCCAGAAAAGTTATATATAGTTGCCATTTTGATAACCTAAGAATTGGAAGGAGAGTAGAATGAGAGAAACTAACAGACAAACCAGCGAACTGAGAACGGCACATGACGATGCAAAAGATGCATTTACCCCTGATAAACGTACCGTCAGCTCCTCGAGTGCTTGTTGTGAGGTCTGCCCCAGGTCTGCTTGGAAAACAGGAGCTGTGCGAGAGCAGCTTCTGTGCCCGTGGCTGCAGCTGCCCAGGGGCGGCGTTGCCTTCGGTTCCTGGAACAGCGGAATCCCTGGAATTGACCTTTGCGACTTCACTCCCATCACATGCTCCTCTGCAGCTGGTTTCTGTTTGCCAAGACAGCGAGACAGAAAAATCCAGCTCAGTGCCTCAAGAGGAAAAATAATAATAATGGCTCTTTCTCCAAAGATAGCTGCGTTTAGTTCATATCCAATGAATTATTATTTATTTCAAATAGCTATGATTAATTTGCAAAGAAATCAGCAGTAAGCTCCTATAATGAAGCTCAAGTCTATTCGTTTTTCTCCCTGCGGGCACAATAATTTCCAGGGCTATCTTCAGGAGTTCGGGTATGTAGATGAACTAGACTGTCAAAGCCAGATTCTCTTGTGTGAATGAAACAGTTTTTCTTTCTACATCTTAAGCAATAAGACACCCAAAGAGAACAAATCCAGGAAGTGGACAGGGAAAACCAATTTTGCTTTACATTAACATATTTCACCAAGGAGGATTTCAGTCCTGTTGTTGCACAAACAGTGACTGGCCATCCTTGTCAAACCAGTAACCCACTAACTAGGTGGGAAAGAGAGAAGACCAAATAGTATCTTGTGAATTGATGTAATTGAGGATGGGTTTAACCACCTGAACTCTCCTAAATGGAACCCCCAGGAATGTGAAGCGAGGGACTGCAGTGTCGCACCTATTCCATCAGCCTTGTCTATGTAGCAAAATTTTACAAATTATATAGGTGCCCATGTTAAAATTTAACCCGTTCACAAGGGCCTTTTATTTCTGCTCAATAGATGCTAAACTGAGAAACGTTCCACTTATATTAGAACACGTGTATCCAAACAGGCATTATAGAAACAGAACAATATCAGTGTTCGGTGTATGTGCTTTAGGTGATGCGAACCCGCCTCCTCATCCAACTTGAAACATGTAATAGAGTATTTTGACAGCCTTACTTTAGGGACCTAAAATTAGTTACTCTGAATCACACTTCAGAAGAACCTATTTTTGTCCCATACTATACAGGAAGCTTAAGTTCCTTGGCACGTCATTCAGATGCTGTGATCGCTCTTGCCTCCATCCTCCAAATAGATAAATTCTCTGTGAAACAGCAGTTTATGCAATAGGTACGTTTCTAAGTTGTAGTCTTCTGTCTCGTGAAAATGTTGTCTATATTTAGGTAGTGTTTCTCTTTTTAATTTTTTTTAATAAGGCAAAGGATGTCACATGTCTCCATGTGAGATTTTTTAGCTACCATCCAGCATGGATGTGCTGTCGTTAAAATCAGTATTTCTGTTTCTTTGACTTAAACCTAGTGTATCCTCACACTTCAGCAGATCGGTTGGGCTGACTGATCCCACTACCATCTTGCTCATTGTTTCTCAAGAAAGTAATAACCGCAGTTGAGTTCCGAGGGGGGGGGAGACGTGCAGCTGTAATTACTGCTCTTCACTGTTCACACCAGACAAGGAGCTGCTGCTACCCAAAATCTTCAGAGCAGCTCAGCTTCCCAGGGGCAGGGGAGGAAGCGCTTTCAGAGCAGGCTGTAATTACAGGCTCTTCACATGTCCCGCTCCTGAAGGGATGGAGCAGCTCCTTGCCATGGAAATAACCTTCTTAGTCTGAAGACTTGCAGATAGCAATCACAGACGCTGCTTCTTGGAGAAAGTTGCTCCATCTTGGCTGAAAATTGGTGAGCGGGATGGCGGGAGCTTCTTGACTCCCTTTGGCATCTTTCAGTGCCTGCTTTGGGTGACTGACCAATTTAGAAACAGGGATGGGAGAAAGTCTGAGGACCCCCATCACTAACAGCATCAAAAAGCAAGTTATTCCTGTGTATTTTTGTAGTGTGGCTCTTTGAGGTTTGCGGGGGTTCACAGATTGGGTGTTCACTTCCATGTTGTAAAATATATAGAGGTCTGTCACCCCAAAAATTCAACTTTTGACTTAGGTCAGTAGGGAGAGATGGGTTGCTAAGCAAAATGTCTATATAGGAAAAGTGAAGAGAAACCACAGTTAAGGCTGAGTGACAAGTTTCCCAAATAGCGATGACAGTGCTGGTGTCAGTTCACCCGAGGCAGCAAGCAAGCGTCCAACAAGGGAACGTGTGAACAATGCGCAGCGTGACTTACACCGCGGCGAACACTCACCATTTCTCATGAATGGAAATTTGTGTCTTTTTCACAACTACAACCCTTGGATTCATCAATCCTCAAGATGTAATGCCAAAAACAACAGGTGGCAACTGCATTTGGGTTGCTCTCAATTCATATTCCTCCTACTTAATAAGAGAGGAAAAAGCTGTTGATGCAAGTGGCACAGACGGGCTGCGTGTTATGAAAGCTTCGTCATATGACTCGGGAACCAAATGTGCTTTTACACACTGCTGCAGCCAAAACATATTGCAAACCTGAGGAACAAATTTATTTTTGACTCACTTGGCAAAATGTATCTTTTTTTTTTTTCCTTTTAAATAGCAGAATGCCAGTATACAGGGGTAAGGATTAGCTTTTTAATAATTACTAAATGTAATTAGTAAATTAGTCAATATGCAGAAAATACTTTGAAAATGCAAATGCAGTATTTATGTTTTCTATTGTGATTACAAATGGCCTTAGAAGCTCCTATTGCCTTGTTTCAGCTTCTGAAAGCATGAGCTGTATTTCTGAGAAGGAGGAAGTCACATTAGCACACCGACTGCCGGGGGTGCTGATGGCAGATTTTGCACATTTTTCCCCAAAAAGTAAATCATTAATTCCGGTGGAAGGCACTTGTGTGTCTGAGCTACAACAGTCTCAGGTGAGGAGGCTGCTTTGGATGAAATAGGCTCCCTGAGGTCAGAGGTGCTTCTTCACTTTGCAAAATACTTAGAAATCTGTGTCAAATCGAGCTGCGGTTTTAGCTTGGGTTCGAAAGTGCAGAAAATGCAGGAATATTTTTTTAATGATGTAGCCGTAAAGCAACCGAATGTGGCTTTTAAGTTCCTTATGTACCTGCCAACTTCAATTGCAGAAAATTGGATTATAATTTTGATCTTTTTTCCCTCCAAGTCCAATCAAACTCTGCACACTTCAAATTCAATAAACACTTTCCCACATTGGAAATGGCACTTTGGACAAACCACTACTGCAATTAAGTAAGAAAGAAGAATTTCCCATAAATCATAGAGGATAAGCAATTTTAGACTTTTCAATTTCAAAACACATGTATTTTCACTTTATCCTTAAGCATGAATATTTTTTATTGCAGCTTCTGGGCCAGTTTTCGAATTTATCCTTGTCTGAAATGATGATAAAACCATTCGTTTCACGGTGTTTGGTGGCACCTTTTGCTTATTCCCATTTTCACCAACAAAACACTAAACCAGGGTGCGCTTTATCCCCATCGAAATTGGATTGTAATCAAGTGTCACTTTTAGTTCAGGCCAGAAAGGCCAGAAATTAATGTATGAATTGTTTTGCATAATGTAGGTAGAAGGCAATAAAATGTCATTTTAAAGCCGCTGTGAAAGATGTCAACAGATACCGTCCAAATCACAGTAAAAATGATAGTGAAATCCAACTATTTTATAGTAATATCAAAGCCGATATACATCATCTACAAGACGGTGTGATACAAAATCTTCTAGGAGTGGAGGGGTATTTCAAAAGTGTTGAACACTGAGCAAAATTGTCATGCTTCCTGTGTTAAAAGTGTAGGCCTAGGAAGGTGGGAAAAGGTAAAGCTGTTTCTTCAATACCTGCTTGAAAAAGCTTGGCCTTTGTAGCGCTTCAATCAAGGGAAATTAGCAAAGTATCTGTTTTATCCCATAACCCAGAACAATTACGGTCATCGAAGCTTTGGGAAAAGAAGTTATTTGGTGCGCTTAAAGTGATTATTTCACTTTCAAAAGATACTACAAGAAAAATACTTGACGGAAGAGCGGTGAAGTGGCATTGAGCCTCCTTTGGGCACCTGGGTAAACCTTATTTATGTAGCGCTGGTTTATTAGTACCCTTCGTCAGGCGAAACCTACAGCACTGGCACTGATTTTTTTGGTTTTGGTGCCTGTAAATCAAAGTAGCGCGAGTGCTCGTGCAGGTGCAGGTGATGCAACGCGCACGATCATGTCCTGTTGCAGTGGACTGGGAATAAAAATAATACTTGATCCAAGAGGTGTGTAACAGGATGCTATAAATGCATCCTCAGGAAGATGCCATGAGGGTATCTGAGCATTATGGCCTTCGCTCATCACATTTGGGTTTTCCATGGCGTTTCTCCTCTTCACAATGTGTTTCAGCATTTAGTTAGCTATCTCAAAAAGAAAAAAAAAATTAAGCAGAGCTAGTTTGAGCTTAAAGATGAGAAAACAGGATTTGCCCTTGTCAGTAGCTTTAAATCTAATCAGTTTGCAGCTGTTGTATGGTCACGATGTAATTCTTGGGGGGAAATTCAATTAACAGTGATATTTAGGAGCCAGCTGGAGCTAACAGCTCTCAGCACCCTGGCGCTGTCGTTGCGTGTCCATGGCCGGCTTTATCCTGCACCCAGAGGCCAATGGCTCCGCTTGACTGACGGGCGTTTTTATTTCAAATAAGCCTCTTAGACAACCACACAATCCACTACTCAACTCTGTGACTCATTATCCCCATCACGAACTCCATCGCTGCTTGACATTACAGGAAATTTTTGGGGCTGAAGACCAACATTGGGTCATTTTCTGAAGTTCCGCTCTCGAGAGCAACTGGCAGATGGATGATTTTATTCTGATGTAGGAAACAATTATTTTGCAAATAATATATCAGGCAGGATCTCTCAGCAAAGCAATATTTTTTAAGAACGATATTGCAACACCAGGTGTTCCACCTAAAGGCAGGCAGGACAAAAAGCCCCTGCTTATATCCCCCCAAAATCCCGGCTGCAATTTCCCTCCCCTCTTCCCCATTGGTTGGGTACTTTGGGGTTTACAGACTACCCGGTGCTTGCCTCATTTTACGTACAACACCCTTCCCCCTAAATTAACTTGTAAATACCGGTATCAATATATATACAGGTATGAGTATATATTCCGGGAAGAGACTGCGTGTTACATTAAGGATCCATAGTCCGATGTCTTTCGGTCCTTCCCCCTAAATTAGCTTGTAAATACAGGTATCGGTATATAAAAAGGTATCAGTATATATTCCAGGAAGAGACTGTGTTTTACATTAAGGATCCATAGTCTCATGTCTCTCAGTACTTCCCCCTAAATTAACTTGTAAATACAGGTATCAGTATATAAAAAGGTATCAGTATATATTCCGGGAAAAGACTCTTTTACATTAAGGATCCATAGTCCGATGTCTTTTGGTTCTTCTCCCTAAATTAGCTTGTAAATACCAGTATCAGTATGTATACAGGTATGAGTATATATTCTGGGAAGAGACTACGTGTTACATTAAGGATCCATAGTCTGATATCTGTCAGTACTTCCCCCTAAATTAACTTATAAATACCGGTATCAGTATGTATTCCAGGAAGATACTGTGTTTTACATTACAGATCCATAGTCTGATGTCTCCCCGTCCTTCCCCCTAAATTAACTTGCAAATATAGGTATCAGTATCTATACAGGTATGAGTATATATTCCAGGAAGAGGCTGTGTTTTACATTAAGGATCCATAGACCGATGTCTTTCGGTCCTTCTCCCTAAATTAACTTGTAAATACAGGTATCAGTATGTATAGAGGTATCAGTATGTATACAAGTATCAGTATATATTCCGGGGAGAGACTGTGTGTTACATTAAGGATCCATAGTGCGGTGCCTCCCGGGGGACGCGGAGGCGACTCCCCCGCACGGCCCCGTTTCCACGCCCGCAACGGGCCGCACAGCGGCCCGTTGCGGGCGTGGAAACGGGGCCGTGCGGGGGCAGCCGGTACCGCCGCCTTCCGCCGGAAAGGGAGTGAGCGGGGCGGAGCGGCCGTGCCGTTCCGTTCCATTCCGTTCCGTTCCCCGGTGTGTCGTCACGGCGCGCTGCCGGGTGACCGGGGCGGCGGCGGGCGCGGATCAGCGCAGCCCCGGCCATGGCGCCGCCGCCACCAGCACCGCAAAAGGAGATCGTGTACAACAAACTACTGCCCTACGGGGAGCGCCTGGAGGCCGAGGCCGCTCGTTTCCTCGCCCAGATTAAAGACAACCTGGCCCGGGCCGTGCAGCTGCAGGAGCTGTGGCCCGGGGGGCTCTTCTGGACTAGGAAGCTTTCGACGTGAGTGCCCGCAACGCGCTTTCCTATTTCCCCGGAGCGGGGTTGGCAGGCTCGGGGGGTGTGGAACGGGGGCGCCGGGCTCGTCCCTGCCCCGCGGGGCTGTGGGGAAGGCGGGCGGGCTCATAACGGTTCCTCCCGGCGCCGTTTCGGTGTCCGGCCGAGCCCCGGCAGCTCCGCCCGTGGAGCCCGGGCGGCTCCGCTCGGCTGCGCCCGCCTTGCACAAGGCCCCGGAGCGCGTAGGGAACGGGGACAAAGGTGGATTGGTTTCCAAGGGCTCACCCGCCGTCCCCGAAACTTTGCGAATTCTGCGAATTGTGGCCTTATTTGTGGTTTGCGCACCACCTGTTTCACCTCTTGCCTTTTTGAGCGAGTCGTGCGAGATACCATCTCTGTGTAACTTCTGTGTAACGTGAAGTCTTGCCCAAGACAGGCCGTTAGTTCAGCGCCAGCAGGATTAAATTCTGACTTAGCGCTGTGTAAACACCGTTGCTGCCTTTGATAGCGTAAATGCATCCACAGGAAAGTGCCATGAGGGTATCTGAGCATTATGGCCTTTGCTTATCACATTTGGGTTTTCCATGGTGTTTTTCCTCATCACAATGTGTTTTAGCATTTAGTTAGCTATATTAAAAAAAAAAAAACAGAGCTAGTTTGAGCTTAAAGATGAGAAAACAGGATTTGTAGCATGTGTACCGTCTGTAGTTTATGTGTAGTTTATGCTGACGTTATGTGTGCTGGCAAGGTGGTTTTAACACAGATAAAACCACGGTGGGTTCATAGATAGCACATAGGTTTCTCTTAGTGGATTTTATAAAGCATATTTATGCCTTTTTTTTGGAACAGCCACTGTTTTGGACACTGAAAATGGCATCTGATGGCAATGACTCCTCTAGCTTCAGTCTGTATTGCTGTGGATATTTTTCATGGTTTTTTTCTGAATATTCTTTGTGCCTTCATAAACGATGTTTCCTATGCGTTAGAAATGTGTGTTTTATACAATTTTGAGATCTTTTATTGCAGTTTTCCTCCTTATATAAGTAATTTAGTTGTGAATTTAATATATATTTGGCAGTCATCTGTTTGATACATATGTATTGAAATGTAAGTGCCTTTATATTTGCCAAGAGGCATTCTTAGATAGAATTACATCGGTGGTTGCAAAATGACTCACATGTTTGCGTTATGTGACAGTTTGAACCTGCTTGGAACCAGTTCAACACTGTTTCCCTTCCCCCCCAGCCATCTGCCAACTCATACTGGTTTCAGTGGTACCTGTTGACTTTGTGCTTGCACTAGAACTTCAGCTACTGGGCAAGTTGAAATAAACTATCGGTTCTTATTACGAGAAAGATCAGCATTAGCTAAATGTGGCACTTTGAAGGTGTGCAGGTTTGGGTCGGAATCACCCTGTTGCTCTGTAAATTGCAGCTGGTGCTAGTTTGGGCTTCAGGGCAGTGAATTCAGCTTGTTGAGAACTGCTGCTCAGCTACTCGATGAATCACAGAAAGGCCAGGAGGCTCTAATTTGTGGTTTTCCACCTACTCTTTGAAGTTTGGATTTACTGTGTGTGTTTGCAACTTGTCTGATGCCTCTGAGTCCCAGGATTTCTTGGTGGCGTGTTATATGCGGTGAGACTCTGAATGTGTTTGGATGTAGGCAGGGAAGGAAACAGTGGGCTTGGTTTAAAAATATCCTGGTGTACTTAACGTGAGAGATGTTTTGCTTCTTGGTTTCACTTGACGAAGTACTTGTACAGGATGAAATACATTAGGAGAAGTTTAGGCCTAGATGAAACGCTTCCAACCACATGGTGTTCTAATGTCACACCGAAGTCAAACTATAGAATAATGACAATAAAATCAAAGTTTGATATCTGTGGATAGTAAATGATTCATTTCCATATTAACTTACTACGTTTTCCCTGCTAGCCAGCTATAATAAATAGCACATTTGTTAGATGGGGAAAGAAAATACCCAGAGTCTTCATAATGGTGTGATCACTGCTTAGCTTTGCTGCAAATTTCTGAATTATAAAAGCAGTATTCTCACAATATTCTATGTAATAATTTGTAACTCAGAACCATGGCTGCTGTGTCTTTAATCTGTTACTTGTACAGATACGAATGTTAATACAAACATTGTGTTGTGTACACACACATAAATGAGTAAAGAAAATTCCATGTGGCTAATATATTGCATAGTTACACCTCCTCAGACACTCTGGGCTTTATACAACCTGCACAAACCCTGTGGAGGATGAGAAATGAAAGTGAAACTCAAGGCTTTTTTTGAATTAAAAATTGGAGTATCGCTTACTGTTTCGTGCTGACAGCTGAACCTGAGCGTGTGTTTCTTTTACTCTCAACAGCTGAAAACATGACTTGCACATAGTTATCTTAAAAGCAGCTGTTCCAGCCGTCTGATGTCATGGAAGGAGTAGGGGGGAAAAAGGCAAAATTGGAGCTTATTAGATATAATATCTGCAAGCTGATCTGCATAATTCTGTTATACATCGTTTTCAGTGATGCAAACTGGTTCTTTGGTTGGGATGCATGGGCTCAGCGTGGTGAGAGAACTTGCTTGTGAAGGCAGGAACGCTGCAGTCACTGAAGTAATTTACGGCTTAGTGGGACTTCATAAGCAAGTAAAACTGCTTGCTTCAGATTGGCCATGAACTCTGTAATCGTTGTCCCAGGATTCTGCCAAGTTTGGTGAGTAAAATGTGTGTGTTTTAACGCCCTGATCCAGCTGTGGAGGCAGAAGGCTGGATCTCAGTTGTGTAACTTGCTGCAGGGTGTGCGTGGCAGGTCGCATCAAAAACATTTGCTTGAATGGACTTGAGTCATACTCTTTTATGGTCTCCCCGTCAAAAATAGGCTGCTGTTTCCATTTTTCCCTCTTCTGTGTTATAGAACACAGCCTGTGAATTAGCATAGTAGTATAATATTAACATTTAATAGCTCCCGTACACACAGTTGACTACAGCTTGGAAAACACACAAGTGTCTTCATGTGCTTTCTACTTCAGGAGGCAAGAGCAGAGTTTTTGGAGCTGGGGAACGCAATTTCTGTTCCCGACGATGTTATTTTGTGTGCTTGTCAGGTATAGGCTTATTACGGAATGACATTTAACCGTCTGCTTGTAGGATGTGGAAAAATGCAGCTCAACTCTTCTGAATTAGAATGGCAGGACACAAAGTTACAGTGAGGATGGAAACGGCTCAGCGGGACTTTGCTGAAGTATTTTAATCACTGTTGTGTATAAATCCTGTTCTACATCCATTTCCCTCTTTATCAGAGAAATATAAGCTGTCTTTTTGGATGTATAAGGGCTCTGTGTGTACACTGTGTATGTACACGTGATTTTTAAAGAGTCTCGTTGAGCATGAGTCATTGTTTTTTGTATCGTTTGTCAAAATCAGAGTTTTAGACATCATAATCCTGTCCTGCGGGTTGGAAAATGACGATAGATAGGTAGGAATTTAGGAGAGAGATTTATTCAGCCTCACAAGTGACGGCAATTTTGAACTGTAGCAGAGCAGTGAACTTGCTAGGGCAATTTAGAATGTCCACTTGATACGATAGCACGTTTCCTAAAAATAGGTCTATTGTAATTGTGGAGTGAGAGATTGGACACCTAATACTTTTAGAATAGAGAATTGGCTTTTTGGCTCTTCTTTTTTTGGTCCATCTCCAGAGACCTTGTACTCTGTGTGGGAAGGATGGAGCTGCAATCAGAATTTTCACTTTTTAATCACGATTTTTAGGGTGGGTGGCTTAGTTTTGTTTTTTTCTCTCCACAAAGCTGAACTCCAAATACACCTGCGCAATAAAGGCCAATTTCTTTAAGCTTTTTGCTGTTGACTGTGGAGTATGAGAGCTCGTGAAACCTTGGATGTTTTCTTAAAGCAGGAATTAAAAGGGAAGTGCAGTTAAGACTTCCAGGATCATTGCAATGTAGCATTGCCTACCTTCATGTAAAAAGTCTTATTTTTGTTTTGCAGCAATTTAGTTCTAGAGTTAATTTTTCCCCCCTGTAACCCAATTAAGTGTGGTTTGTTGGCTTTTTAAATCTGTGGTGAACAAGCAGCTGTGTAATTAGTCCCTGGGCATCCTTCAGGATTCATGAGGTTCTGCCTATGTCCTTTTATTTAGAAATGGCAATATTTCATCCTTCGTGAGGGGGATTCTGAAAATGTTGCAGTTCCTGTCTGTTGCATTCTGCTCGTTTAATCTTGAGGAAAAGGTGATTAGTTCTGTTCTAGAAGTCATTGTTTTCTGTCTTGTCTTGGTGCACAGCTAGATGGAGAAATAATCAATTGCTTAAAAATCCGCCTCCCCCTACATAAAGAAGCGGTAAATATGGGAGCAATTTGGCATCTCGTTCTGCTTCTTGGGCACAGCGGCATCTTTGTGTTCAGTACGCTTACTCCTTCTGTTTCTTAATTAAACAGCATTTTGTGTACTAGAACTGCTGGTAGCAATTGGCAAGAAAGGTAACCAGCCAGAGATTCAATTTTTTTTGTTCAATACAGCAATGCTGACAAATTAATTTGATTTGTGGTGCACCGTTTCTTTGTGGTTAAAACTTCAGGCTTCCTCAGTTTCTTTTTAATTGTACGTGAAGAAATGAAACCAGTATTCTTAATTACCTTATGCCCAATATTAGGAGAGTGGAGAGTACGTTCAAGTGCATGTGGCTGAAGGGAAATGAATTGGAAGTTCTGAAAGGCTGAAATCCATTTCAGAACCCTCTGTCCCACAGTGAAGTGAGCCTTTGCTCCTGGATAAAACGGAAATGTTTGAAAATATTGCTGACTCATTGCATTTTGCTTGCAGATACATCCGATTATATGGGAGGAAATTCAGCAGAGAAGATCACGTGCTTTTCATCAAGTTGTTGTACGAGTTGGTGACGATTCCCAAACTGGAGATCAGCATGATGCAAGGATTTGCGCGCCTGTTGATAAACCTGTTAAAGTACGTACAGATTTCTGCTGGCTCCCCAAACTTTCGTCTCGAAATAGTTGATCACTTCTCTTGCTTCATGTTGTTATATACTCTAATGTAATAGTGTTACTTCACTTAAGTCCCTTGTACAGATAATGTTGGTTAGAAATAGTTCTCATTACGCAAACACCTTTTTGTATCATATCTCATCACACAAACACCTTGCCCGTCTTAGAGCTTTAGGACTGGTATCCAAACTGAATGAATGTCAGGTTTGATTCCTGCGAGGAAAAGAAAACATCTCAGAGCGCCAGGTTCTGAGGCTGCATCTGGAAGTGCCTCACAACTTGACAATGTTTATGGCACCGAGTCAGACTTCTCCTGGAGGCCTCGACAGGTGGTGTTGATGCAGAAGTGGCTTTTTTCTTGCCTGACCTTCCTGCAGCGTGTGCCAAACGCTGGAGATCAGCAGAATCCAGCGTGGTGTCTGGGCTGTTCTGGTGCGCAGTGTGGCCGTGCAAGGGCTTCGTGCTAAAGCGCTCATTGGTTTTGATTTCTTTTTTCTATTAGGAAGAAAGAACTGCTTTCCAGGGATGATTTAGAGTTACCATGGAGACCGCTTTATGAAATGTTGGAAAGGATATTGTACTCCAAAACGGAACATCTTGGATTAAATTGGTTTCCCAAGTAAGTTCGCATTTTAAAACATTCGGTAGGCTATAAGTACCTGTAATGCTCGAAAGTACCTTGTAATTTGCTTTTAATATCTGGAATTTGATACACAGTAAATATTTTACTTATGTTTTCATGCAGTGTATTTCAGTAACGGCATGTGAGACTCTACTAAATCAGAAATCCTTCTGCCAACCAATTGTGTGTGTTACGATGTTTCTCTATGAATATGGTAGAGTTCATTTCTAAATGTGCTGAAACAGGGTCTTCATCAACCTACTTGGGATGATAACCCACAGTTTAACCCATTTAATATTAAATTTTTAATGATACTCAAGCCAAATGTCTGCTGTTCTGTTGTATGACACAATAACAATTTGAGGGAAAAAATCATGGTGTTCTTAAATATATGTACTGTAATAATTCCCAGTGTCTGTAATGTAGGTATGCACACAAAGTACCTCCTATAGAAAATACATATATATAGTCAAGGTGATGATATGATATGGACAAATAATTTATTTCAAAGCTAAGAATTTTAGAAATGTTCTACTGATTTTTAAAACGAAGCCTTGTTTTCTTTGCTTTCTTTGCGCTGCCAATGCCTCCCCAGCAGTTGAATTTCCAAAATTACAGTTTTCCTAATAATTCCAATTAGAGAAGGTCCTGCTCTATAAATCAGTTTATGGCAAGTATTACGTGGGTAACTCATTGTGTTTGTTTAAATTGAAACTTCACGTAAAGAAATGTGGGTGAAAATACTTAATTGGCTTTAAAAACCCCATAGTTTTCTGCCCAGGGCTTTTGCAGTGCTACCACTGATCCCTTTCCCTGGGTGGAAGATCCTATTGGTGATAAATAAAATGAACAAAAATATGCATAGCCTTGTCACTTGTTACAGAGCATTTCATACTCGATTTCTCTCACGGCTACATAGCTGGAAAATTAATTTTGCTAAATTGCATTATTTTGCAAATTGTAGGTATTACTTGTAATCACAAATCCAAAAGAGCAGAGCCTTTTTCGGTTGGTTACTTCACGCATACGCCAGCGCCTACTGAAACTGCGTAGAAATTAGAAGAGGGAGAGGAAGTTAAGCTGATATATGTTTAGCATTTATTAACTGCATTAGATACCAGACGCTCCATGTTAATATGCAGTGCGATTGGTTCTCATACGGTGTTTTTTATCTTTTTTAACATCAATTTTGAGGGGTATCTTTTTGGTGGAAGTCAGGAGATATTTTGAAAAGCTGAGTCGATTTGATTTCTAGCTGTCAATTTAACTACTGTTCTAATTTTCTTCTTTTATATTCAGTTCATATCGACCAGGCTTGTCTTCACCTAAAACATTTGTGCTTAATGTATTACATAGGTGGTAAGAAAGACTTTTTGTTCTGTTCAGCTCTGGCCGATGTGTCATCTTGTGCATGTTCTGTTGGATTGTAACACTTGTCACACAGGTGTAATCTTCTGCATAAATAATTGTATTGGGAAACCAACGTTAACCTGACACCACTGGTTATGAGAATGTCGCACTGTATGTAAACCTTTCTAATTGGGAACAAGGCAGCGTGTGTGGAGTGGCTGATCGGCGCCTATACGCTAACTCGTTTAACAGCATATGGATTCCAGGGGGCAAAGGAAAGGTGGATTTAGCATTTGAATTAGTGCTGGATATGGACAAAATCCGCATCGGTGCAGGAGTGGATGTCACTGACTGTACCTTACTATTAAAAACCATGAAATCATGGAAAGTGCTTGAGCAGTGAGGTCATAGGGGCTGGAAAATACACCCGGCAACAGCTTGGGAGCTGTGAAGTGTGAAACAGTCGCTGTGTCAGGAGAGTTTCCTCTCAAGCTTTGCAGTGAAAGCCATAACGGGAGTTTTGGCATATGCATTAATGGGAAGTGGAGTTGCAGTGGTTTTTGCTTTGTTTGGGCTTTTTTAGGAAGAAAATTTTAGTTGTACTAACCCGATGAGATGCTTGGGTCACTGGAGTCAGTAATTCACTAAAATGATTTGTGAAACTATAGCCGGTTGCTCTTTTCATTGGCTTAATTTCAGCTCTTTAATAACGGAGTGGCCACTGCAGGGCTAGAATTTCACTTAAGGCCTGAATCCCTCCTGAAAAACTGAATTGTGCTGTTACTGCTTTTTGATAACGTGAGAGTCAGCAGTGTCAGTTCATACGTTAATTCCCTTAACTGAAACGTGGTTTGCTTTGGAAACGCATGAGAAAAACCCCAGGTTTATAAATTAATACGATCATTTCCAAAAGAAGAAAATAATTATGTAGTGCCAAAATTATGACTCGTGACAGAAATTAGTAGTATTTTGGGTGGCAAGATAGAATAATAATATTAATAATAATAATATTAATAATAATAAACTCATAATACTTCAGGTAATAGGGAGGAAATAAATGCAAAGAAAAGTGAATGGGATGAGCAATTTTCCTTTATCTCATGAACTACATGTGTTTCAGTAATTAACGGGAGATACCATCCAGTGCAAATGGCTTCGTTATCTCCTGATTACAAATGTTTTGATACTTTAGATAAGCGGCCAGCGTCAAACACCTGAGCGAGGCCGGGAGCACTCACTGTGGTTCCTGTGTGTAGCTGTTTGCTGCCGGGCTTTGTTAATCCAGAGCAGCATACAGGAACTGTAGATATTTCTCAGCAATTCTGCAGAAAACCGAGCCCAAAGTGGACCAAGAGCCGCTGTTAAACAGCTTGTGAGGTGCAGTTCAGAGCAATAATGAAAACAGTGACCAGCAGGCTCCGGTCTCCCCGGTATCGTCCGTGCTTTTCTCACTGGTAGCCATCAAGTGGGACTCCTGCAAGATTCCCTCTGGAGCTTCTCTGTGGTTTAACTGTGTCTCAGGTGGAAGTTGCCTTATGTACAACATTTTCTGCTCCTGTGGTTTGTGTTGTGTTTTTTTCTTTCCAGCTTCCATTGTAAATTTGTATCTCAGGAAGGGACATCCCCTCCAGTCTTTCTCCCTTGCTCTCTTCCTCTAACAAACGCTGAGATCTGGCTGGAAACTTGTGAAGCGGAAAGACTTGGGGGTCTCTGGCACCAGTGTTTCTGAAAATCCCTCTGTCCTGCAGGCTCCCCTTAGCACTGGTTCACTGCAGCGGGCAGATGGGGTGGGGAGAGCTTTTTGGGTTGGCTTTGTCACGCGAGTATTTTTCCTGTTACTCTTTAATGCACTTGAGGAATGTTGCTGGTTCATGCTCTATTTATCTACCCTTGGAACAACTGTTATCTATTTCCTAACACTTCCAAGGACAGTGTTCACTTTAACCCAGAACCCTTATGAGCTTCTTGCAGAGTTTGATCTTAGCTTTGTTTAATGAGCGCTTGGCCATTTCCTCTTTAAATTTTAGATGCTGTCAGTCAGCTGAGAATTGTCCTTCTGGGAAAGGTCACGGATGTACTTTGTCACTGTTGCATAGAACGGGCAGAATTGTGCATCTTCTGTAGCGCTGCTTGAAGTGTGAGGGCTGGGTGGCCTTTTGCTGGCTTGCGTTGGAGTGAAATAGTGATTTATCCACTTGATACTTCTGCTGCCTTGTATGGGATCAGTTTATTCTGCGCAGGACTAGAGGGAGAGTGTGTGCATGCTCGGTATTTGTGTGGCTCAGCATTAATTGACTTAAACTGATCTTTGCTGGAACTCTAAAGATGATACATTTGCATCATCTTTTTCTGGTCAAAACGGTATTTCTGTGTGTTACTTTCTGATGATGAACTAAAGGATGCAATTTTTCTATTAAGAGCACAGAAAGTACATCTGAAAGATGTAGAAAGTTCTTCTGCAAACCCTTTTTTTTTCTGTTCAGGGAGTGTTTCTTAGTAAAAGTGCAATTTAGTCTTGAGCTTGTCTTGTAATAAACAGAAGATTGGAAGAACATGAGAGCTTACGGCCTTTATGACACCATTGATCAATCTCTCTCCTCCCCCTCCCTTTTACTCTTTGAGTTTATTCTGAGGTTTAGTCTTTTTTAAGTGGTTTGATGACATCTGTGACAATTCATAGTTTTCTTGGTATGGATGAAAACACTCTTTAAATCAGCTCTTTAGTGTGAGGGAAACTAATGAAATTACCATTGATTTGCAGATAGTACATATTTCTCTTTCTTTGAACCACTGGACAAAAAAACCCAAAACCAAATTGAGAAGGACACATATGGTATTTGGAGTCTAATCATAACAACTTTCTGAAGTCTCTTGCCTTTATTGACCTTACAAATGTTTCTGAAATCCAGAAACCCACTTTTTCGGTTTGTGTTTCCAGCTTCCCCCAAGAAGTTACCTTGGTCTGCTGGTTGTTCATGGATAAAAAGCAGGATATTATTTGTAAGAAATGATCCTGATCCTTCACTTAAATGCAGTGAATACTGGAGTTGTACATGGAAAGTAGAACCAAGAGTTTAGCAGAGTGGTTTGAATCGTTGTGATTAGGTCTGTGTAAAAGGCAATTAGCTACTGCATGTTGATGGAAGACATCTAATTGCATCAAGGTTACCTTAAGCTCTCGAGGGAAACATCAGCAAATGGTTGTTGATTTCATGCTGTCATTGAAATGTGGTAATGTACTAATATACTATCCCTGATGTTTCCTTTTGTGTTTCAGTTCTGTAGAAAGTGTCCTGAAAACACTGGTGAAGAGCTGCAGGCCGTAAGTGCTTGGGGTTTTTTTAAGCCTGTATCTTTAATATTAATTTAAGAGGGGGAAGAAAAGCATTGGGTTTAAAAAAAATAGAGACAAAAAACCCACCCCACCCTACTTGTTATTCCTTGGCTGATGTTGTCCCAGCTCATGGAAGTTTGGGATGGAGGGTGTAGACTTTTCTGTTTTATTGCATTATGATCAATACCTCAGGTTCATAGGTTGCTTAAAATGAGAACTAGATGCCTGGCATGTTCCATGTTGTAATATGTAAACAAAGCGTAAGGTTTAGTGTTTGATGGTGGCTTTGACAGCCTTGGATGAAGGTCTGTTCACGGTTAGTGAGCCAGGATGTCAGTAGCTGAGGCCACCATGGCTTTTGCTCCTTTGTGCTGCTGTGTTCGCTGGGAACGTGCGTGCCTGATGCAGCCTTGCTCTCAGAAATAACATCGATATGGGTTTGGAGCTAAGATCGATGATCAATTAGTAGATAGTTCTAGGTATGTTCTTAAAAGACCCAAAAGTTAAAGTCAAGTCTGTGTATGTTGAATGGTGTCCCTGTTTTCAGCTACTTTCCGGAAGATGCCACTGCGGAGATGCTGGATGAATGGCGGCCGTTAATGTGTCCGTTTGACGTTACCATGCAGAAGGCTATCGCCTACTTTGAACTCTTCCTGCCCACCACCCTTCCTCCCGAGCTCCACCACAAGGGTTTCAAGTAAGTGGAATTGCCGTGTTGGTATAATGTTCTGTTGTGAATGCAAGCAGTTCTCTTTGACAAGACGACTTAAAGTCAGCGAGCAAAATGAATAGTGGCTTTAACAACGTTTTTGGAAGGAGTTCAAGACTGAAATTCTGTCAGCCTTCCTCTTTTGTCAAAGTAACCTGGGGGAGTCTTAGGACCTGTTCTCTAGGAGTTCTCCCTTCTCTAGGGGAAAGCAGACAGTATATAACAAAGTGAACTAAATTGAATTAAATGCATTTTAATTCCGAAGGAGTAGCCTCTCAAGTAAAAATCATTAACCATAGCACAGCTTTAAGTCCTACCTTCTATTTAATTTGGGGTATCTTCTGATGAGTCTGTCGTGTAGCTTAAAGTACAGCTGTTACTACAAATATGGGATTGTGAGGTAGAGGTGTTCAGTTCTCTGTCAAGGTGTGATATTATGAGACGGTCAGAAGTCTTCCATAGGAAATAAGTTTGAGAATCAAAGGAGAAACATTTGCAGGGTGGGACAGTATCTGGATCATTTTAATGGAGAGCTACTGAACTTTGAAACGTAAGCCAGTGATGTTTAGTGCATGTAGAGATTACTTAGACTGGTTAGGTTAAAAGTGTTTGTGCTGTAGGGTTAGTGAAAACTTCGAGGAATGGACTGAATATAGCTTGTGAAGGTAAATTTAAGTAAGGGACTGGTATGGAGGGTTCGCATCCTTGGCTTCAGATGAATTCAGAATAAATGCTACTGACACTTGTAACCGTTGGTCAATAGAGACAAATTTTAGATTTTAAGGTAGAGGGAAATGAAGTGTGAGTTATTTCCATCTGGTTTACCTGTGTTGGGATGGCAGTATATGGTGAAGCACCTGACAGAGTGAGGGATAAATGTCCAGTAAGGGGGCTGCTCTCACAGCATTATAATTGTTTTCATTCTGTTCTCTTGCAGGCTTTGGTTTGATGAATTTATAGGCCTTTGGGTGTCAGTTCAAAATCTTCCCCAGTGGGAAGGGGTAAGTATGTACTTTTCACCTGCACTAGAAAAAAAATCTGTTTCAGTATTCCTACAATGTAATTGTAAGGCATTCAAGTCAAACAGTGTTATAATGGCTTTTTTTTCCCCCCTTCTGCTTTAACTAGTACAAGAAAGCAGAGACAATCATTTCACGATTGTTAGCAAGCAATTACTGGCTGAATAGATGAGGCTGCACTTGCGGGTGGTGACCGTTGTTTAATGGCCAGCTCAGGCAGCTTTGCTGTCCAGCCTTGGGAATGCCTCCTGATGCTTCCAGCAATGCAGAGTGATAGTGTGATTTCTATGTAGTTCTGTAGTGTCTCATCTTTCATATCTTCACACATCTTTCATGATCCGTAATTTAGGCAGTAGTGCTTTGCCTTGACTCCAGTGGGTTGTCATCTTTATTTTAGATACAGTAAAGAACCTGTACCCCCCTTGCCCAGAACTACCATTGTGCTATAGCTTTCAAGGAGAATAGTCTGCTCTGTACCTCTCTGCCTTTTAGTGGTGTCTGATATGACTAGATACAAGCTTGGGAAATGAAATCAAATAAAATTTCATTCTTGAGATGCCACCAGCAGCAGCTCTAGGTGCTATTGCTGCCTTGGCTTTCCTGCAGTGAAACTTGGCCTGTCACCAGATTTTTCCATACTTGGTATGAAGATAAGCTCATTGACCATCTGGCTCTCTTTGCTAATCTCCTGCCTAGATACACAAGGAGGACTTTCAGTGTCTTTGGAGAAAGCTGATTTCCAAAACATGGTTGAATGCTACCTTTGCAGCATGTTCCATTCCTGGCAACTTCTTTGTGAAAGGCTTGTGTGTAGATCTTTCTGGTTTGAGTTATGGTTCATCTCAAATAAAGGCAGGCAGTCTTTGCTCCAACAGTTGGCAGTCGTCCATATTTGAACAGGGACGATTGCTGAAGTTGTACTTGAGATTGTCTGGAGACACTTTTGCATCTTTTTGATGGCTATCCAAAAAAAAAATCACAGTTCTGTCTACTCTTTCTGACAGAAAGATGACAGCCTGGACTTTAATATGACGATTTGGTTTGTTTCCGTCAAACAGTCTAACAAATAATCATCAACACTCCTTCATAAGTTACCTCTGTTTTTTTTCCCCCCTTCCACTCTATTCTGACAGTTTGCTCAGAAGGCCCAAACAATTTTCTTTTTTCCCAAAGCTTTCAGTTCGTGTTTACTTTGCTGTCTTGTCCACTTCTTAAGGACAGGCTTGTTCACTTCGTCAAGCTTGGATGAAGATAATTAGACATATGGGTTCTGACTATGCAATCCAATTTGAGCCTCTGTGTGCTGCAAGCTTGTTCTCAGCTTGCTTTGGCAGGAGTTAGCTTGCTGTTCAAAGGGAAGCTACAGAACCAATTGCCTCTGTGCATGGTAAGGGTTTTTTTGCAGGGAGTATTTCCTAGTATCAAACAAAAAGGGTAGATTGTGTAAGAAGATGTAACCCCTGTCTTCAGGCTGTGTCAGATGTGACTCTCCTGGATCGGATCTGTGTGTTATCTGTGAGTACCTGTCTCTGAACCAGGCAGGATTATTTGAGACCTTTCCTTTTGGCTCTGCCTTAGCTTCAGGCGACTGACAGAAGCATCAAGGCTCTTGGAGGCCTGACAGGCATTTCCCTGTTTGGACAAGCTCATAAAAGGCATGTTGGTGGATTATGTGCTCTCCCATGATCAGGATATGAGTGTGAGACTTTAAGTCCTTTTTTGTTTAGTCCCGATAACTCTTTCCTGAGCACATCTTTCTGTTCCCTTTTGGACTCGTGAGACTGTCTCCTGGTGACAGTGTCTAATTCTTCACAGATAGTCACAAACTGCCATCCCACCTGCCAGCTGATGCCTGTGGCCTTTGCAAGCCGCAGATGTGTACAAACTAAAGCTTACAAATGTGACATCCTCAGCACAGGCGAGCGCGCTTTCCGTAGGCTGGATCCTGCACAAGCTGAGTAGGCCTTCAGGATGCGTTGGTTGAGTTTTCTTCAATGTCTGTGTGGAGATGTTATTTTAGGCCAGTATCCGCATCCATTCACATGGGAGAACTCAGCGGGTGAGGAAGCACCATGAGATGAACTGGTGGTAGTGTTTGAAGGACTCTGGAGCTTTCTACAGATGCCTTTCTGCAGGATGCTACCAAGAGTCTTGTGCTCTGTGGAGGCTGTTCAAAAAGGGGAGAAGATATTTCTTAGCAAAGGTTAAAGTCTTTGGCATCACGTAGCTCATGTATAAGTTTGTCTGTTGCTCATCTACTGCTCTTCAGAGTTGTTTTAACAACAAATGGTTGAGAATTAAAATGGTACTGGATGCATTCTGTTAATGTTAATTCACTGAGCACGAGGAAAGGGAGAGTGTGAGTATGCCTTCTAAAAGTACGATCAGTACGTCTTTACATTTAAAAGAAATGGAAGGGACAGGAGTGTATATTCTGGCAGGCTGTCTGTCCCAGAACTCAGATCACAATTACCTGCTTTGTAAGTGCTCAGATGGGTAACGAGTTGGACTCCTGAAGGCAGGAATTCAGATGCATCATGAAATATGGCATTGGTGGCTTCTGGTAAAGTGAAATCTCCCTTTTTAAATGCCTTAGTGCCACAGGTAGCTTTTATCTCGCATCTGTGAAGCAGATTGAAGGGTTTGTGCATCTTTATTGTAGATATATTCTAATGAATATTTCCTTTTATGGTTGTTTTCAGCATCTAGTAAATCTTTTTGCACGCTTGGCCACTGACAACATCGGGTACATAGACTGGGATCCGTATGTACCAAAGGTAACATTTCTTGTTTGATGAGATGATTTTGTTCACTTTGAGATAAGCCTTCCGTGTTACCGTGCTAAGAATAATTTGTGTTCCTTGTGAGGGTCTGCTGCTGCAGTGGCCCGGTTTTTCAAATGAGGTGCATTTATTTGTAGACCTAAGTTTAACTTTGAAAATTGGAGCCGTGCTTTGGTACCAGGCAGCATTGGAGGTTGTTGCTGTTATCACCTGACTCCAAACCAAAGCAACAACGTGCCTCACTATACAAGTACAGTCTGCTTGTGCAACTTTCCTGTGTTCTTGTGGAAATGACCCTCAATGATATTCTTTTGGTGAAGAACATATATGACCTTTGAATCTTTCAGCTTGTGGATGTTTTGAAGATGTTCACAGCAATTATATTGTTTTTGAAAAGAAACAAAAGAAAACCACCAACCCCCTTTCAATTAGAAAATTAATTTATACCAGTTTTATGGCATAATTAATAAAATAATTTATGCCTTTTTTCTTTTCAGATTTTTACCAGAATTTTGAGGAGTTTAAATCTTCCAGTGGGAAGCAATCAAGTTGTTGTTCCAAGATTCTTAACAAATGCTTACGATGTAGGACATGCGGTAATGTGGATCACAGCCATGATGGTGAGTAATGTGTCCCTCATTAAGAGAGACAAAACTAATTCAAAGCTTTAAGCAAGGATGTATTTAAAATTACTGTTAGTTCTGTTTAGCTTGCTGCAGAAGAATGTTTTTCGGCTATCATTTGCCGAAGTTTTGTTTTGAAGGATGTTGTTTCCGTGTCAGTTTGGGATGTGGGTGCAAGGCTGATTTCACGCTGCTGTCCGTGGCCTTCTGGAACGGAACAGCCACAAGTGCCGCTGTGGATCCACGCGTGGGGTCTGCCCCAAAACTGACTCACCCTTTTAGGGTGAACCTCATCCCATCGGATGGGGAGAACTTGCTGCTTAGTGCTGAGCTGAGGGTGGGGAAAGGAGGGAGTTTGCAGGTGGGATTTGATGCTTTGAGTTGTTGCTGTGGTGAGAGTACTCACTTGTGCTACTGCGTTACCTCTTTGTTCTAACTTAGTCTGTGTAAGAAAATTCTGTGGTTTCTATTTTACAGGGTGGACCAAGTAAACTAGTGCAGAAACACTTAACTGGGCTGTTCAATAGCATCGCCTCTTTCTACCATCCTTCAAACAACGGACGCTGGCTGGTGAGTTGTTTGCATGTCAAGACAATCACTTTGGCTGTAATTTAATGGTCAGACCTATGAAATCGAGCGTGTTGATAGATGCAGTATGTGCTCCAACAGCCAGACTGTCGGTTGTGAAATAGTTTGATACTGTCATTCAAATCATATTCTGATGTCAGGAACACAGCTAATGGGAGCATTCATCAAACACCTAATCCAAATGCAGTCTGAAACTAGAGATCTATTTCATTACGTATAGCTAGGAAAAGTAGGTCAGCGTTTTAAAGGAGAGTGATATGCAGCATCAGTATTACTTGTGTGACGTAGCTTTCGTGTTACTGACCTAGTGTCTCCAAGTTAGGAAAGTCTAGTTTTGATTAACCAAAGCAAAAAATACTTTAATGCATGTGTAGTTTGAAGCATAACTTTTTGATGATGTAGCATGTGAAGTCCTCTGCCAGACAACGTGAGGCTCTCCCTCTGATAACTGCTAGAAAGGACGGATTGAAATAGCAAGACTGGTCAAAGCAGTGCCAAAGGAGCTGACTTGTTCTAGCATAGGGTATTTCCTTACACATCAGTATACAGAGGGTGCTCTCAAAGATGTCCCAGCTACTGGTAAATAATTCTTGACTATATCCTTTGTATATATTTTTCATTATTTTCTAAATCATAAAGCATAATGCTGGCAACATCATAGTTAATATTTTGGGAACTGAAGGTTAATGACAAATTGTAAACATTGTATTTTAGAGCTCTTCTAAGTTTTCGTTTATTGCTGTTGTGTAATTTCAGGACACTGGCTTATTAATTGTCTGTTGTACGCTTAGCAGCTCAGATTCTGCTACCGCCAAGTAACTAAATAGCATTGCTTGTATATTCAACAGAACAAACTGATGAAACTGCTTCAAAGGTTACCGAGTGGCGTTGTCAGGAGGCTGCATCGTGAGCGCTACAAGAAAACAACTTGGTTAACTCCTGTGCCTGCGAGTCATAAACTGACTGACCAGGATGTTACAGACTTTGTCAAATGCATTATTCAACCTGTTCTTCTGGCTATGTTTAGTAAAACTGGAAGCCTGGAGGCTGCCCAAGCCCTGCAGAACCTTGCACTGATGCGTCCTGAATTAGTAATTCCGCCTGTACTTGAGAAGTAAGTTCTACAGAAACGCGACAGCTTCCCCGTTCCCTTCCCAACACGTAAATATGCAAAGCAGTCATCTGCATGATAAGGAATTGTCTTGCTGCAAATAAATGCTTGCAGTGAGGGCAGCTGCCGTACACACCACCGAGCAGTCACCTCCGTCAGGACAGGGGCTGAGGGACAACTTCGGGTTTTATTTTAATTTACTTGTTTTGCTGGCAAATGGGAGAGTTCTGGGAGCTGTTCATAGCTTGTGCAGTGTAAGTTATTCCTCAGGTGGTTTGTATTTCTGTGAATGTTTTGTATCAGGCAGTGGGTTGATCAGTTTTAAAGCAACTTTGTACCCTTTACTCATAAGCCTTCTCACTAGCTTTCGATTGGCCCAAATATAAACGATGGTATTGCGTCTTTGTGTTGTAATAAGCATAAGTTTTATATTTCTGTTTTGTGTCAGAGTGTGATACAGTTACAGATTGTTTAAAATTACTGTCATGGCTTCTGACTTTATAAGCAAATCACTAAAGTATGTGCCACTGTAAAATACTGAGTTTGTACTATTGTCAATGCCTTGGTGCCTGAAATTCCAAAAGACAAATGTAACTGTCTGCCCCTATGACAAACTTCCATCCCAGTCCCTGTCTGTGTTCCTCCTCCTGTGCAGTCTTTGCTCCTTTAACAACCTGTATTCTAAAAACAGTGGAGAAATAAGTTTGTCTTGAAAAGCCCTTCCCAACTCAGCAGTTTGTAACAACTTGCTCAGCGTGCTGTGGTACGAGACCATTTCCAGCAGAGCTGGGTACGACTGCTGTGCTGTTCTGGGAGCAGACTCCGTGTCTGCTCAGCCCTTCAAACCATCGCTGGCATGTTTGCCTTGGCTACACTTCCAAATTCGTTCCGTTGAGTGAATGTCGGTCCTTTGTACTTCAAATGACGTAGGGCAGGGGTAGCGCTGACTCCTGTTTGAACTGGAGACTGCAGATAGCAGTAGGAAGTGTTGCTAAAAAGTACTGAATATAAAAAAAAGGTTTAAAAATCACAATAACTTAACAGGTGCTTATAAAAAAGATATGAACGTATGTAACTAATATATCTCTTATCTATTTAGAGGCAGTCAAGGAGAATTTTCATGCTTACTAAAAGAATCTTATGCTTTTAAGTACACAGCTTGCATGAAAGTTCAAACATTAAAATCATCATAGCTTTGCGTCTAGGAGCCCATGCAGTTAGTAATTCCTGTGCTGCAACTGCTAGCAAATTATTTAATCCTGAATTTATTTGAACATTTATTTAATCCTGAATTTGTTGAACAAGACTGAACGAATGAACGTTTTCTAACAGAGAAACTTTAAGTCTGTTGGAAAAAGATTAGAAAAAAAAATTTGGAACCATTGACATCTTCTTGCAGAAACTTTGTGCCTTTTCTGTAGAAAATAACACGTTCGATCCATTTTTATTTTCTTTGAAGATTTTAGAACCATTATTGCTCCTAATCTGACTGCTCTTGATCTTCCCAGAACATACCCTGCACTGGAGACGCTGACGGAGCCTCACCAGCTCACCGCCACCCTGAGCTGCGTCATCGGGGTCGCGCGCAGTCTGGTGTCGGGGGGGAAGTGGTTTCCCGAAGGCCCAACACACATGCTACCTCTGCTCATGAGAGCCCTGCCGGGGGTGGATCCCAACGACTTCAGCAAGTGTATGGTGAGTGGATACACCTTTCCTTAACATTGTTAATTTGTTTTAATATAGTTAGCCAGCTAGTTCCCTCTGGAAGCTTTTTCTGGTATTTGTACAAAAGCAAGTAACTCATGCTTCCAGAATTTCTCAGCCTGGTTTTGTTCCTGTGCAATGTTATTTGTAAAAAGCTAATACTACAAGCTGCTAACTTACCATTATGGTTTTGGTTTGTCACACAATGCCGAGTGAATCTTTAACACCAGGTTGTGATTAGCATTACACCGAATTTTTGGGCAGCTCTAAAAAACAAAATTAAACAGGTGTTCCAAAGCTCTTAGCAAGTCTTCCTAGTCTTTTATAATCAGTAGGAAGACCTTTATCACAAGGTTTTCATTAAATTGGATCCCAAAAGCCCACATCTTCAGGAATTCCTATTAATTGACAGTTCAAACAGTGTAAAGGTCATAGGGGTTATGTAACTTTAAAGTTCAGCACAAGATAAGTGTTGCTTTGCTCATAAAATTGAGGTGGTTTTGCACACTGTTGGCTGGTAAGTTTTTAATGTGAAATCAGAAACAACTATTGAAGTTCTGGGGTGGAAGAGTTAGGCTCTGGATGTAATTTTCTTTAGCTCCCATACGTTAATTGCAAAAGCTTTTTAATGTGTAGGATACAGTAACACTTATTAAGGAGCTGTTTGCAACTCTCAACAGATTACATTCCAGTTCATTGCAACATTTTCTACTTTGGTGCCTTTAGTAGATTGTTCATCTGTTTTGCAAGAAAGAGATGATCTTTCAGAGGTAAGAGCGCTGCGCAGTCGCTTTGCAGTTTCATTTCTAGCACTGTAATAATCTCTTCAGAACTGTATCAGGTTTGCTATACTGCTTTATACATAAAACTATGTTAAACAAAGATGCATCAAAAAAACCCAAAGATGCGGGTCATGTTTGTTTCTGGGTAGTGCGGTGGAGCTGACATCAGCGTGCACATTGACCGGGTGGATGTTTTAGTAGGATGTTGGTCTCCAGAAGTCCCTTGCCATCTAAATTTTTCTGAGCCTAATAAAATAGGAGCTTGGTTAGCATTACATTTCTGAAACTTCTTGTCACCATCAAACATTAAGGTAACAATAAAGGGAAATATAAGGGTAATGTAAGATGTATATACCTCATTTCTAGTTTCAAACTAGTCCAACTTAGAGCAAGGTAAAAGGTGACTCGTTGCTTGGCGGGGACACTGAAGGGAATTTGGTCTCCTGTTGAAACTTCATGTGTTAAAAACCAAAACAAATCAAAACAAATCCACAAACTATTTGTATTTATTTTTCAAAAAACTAATGCAGTAACTTTTCAGGGCTGGTTTCCTCCTATGGGAAATAACACACTTGCTCCTCTTTAAAGTATTATATATTCTGGTTATCCTAACCAGGAAATATCTTAAGCACTGCTAGAAGACCCTTCATGTAGCTCAGGGAACAGCTGGTGGCTGCAGACCGCACGAATTCTGAAGGCCCAGCTACTGAAGAAGGTTAATTTTATTGCCCCAAAAATGCGACACTCAAGAATTAACAGAGGAGTTTAATATAAACCTGTCAGCACAACCAAGAAAACATCAGAGTTGTGACACGTGGTGTACTCAAGATTATTCAAACTTGGATGGGAAATGCACCGTAGTCTATGTAATTCAGAAATTGGAAGTGTTTTTGATGTAGTTAATATAGGGAATAATGTGGAGTTTGCTGAAGAAAAACCAACCTGTTGTGCTTCTTTTGCCTTGGAAAACTGTAGGTGGAAAGAGAATTGTGCTCTGCAACTGCTGAGTTTGAGGATTTTGTGCTGCAGTTTATGGATAGGTAAGTAAGCCAAGCATAAGTGAAAGCTCAGCATGAAGAACTTAAAAGTACTTTCAAGTTCTGCTTACTGACATTGCACTGGTTGTGTTTGTGCAGATGTTTTGGACTTATAGAGAGCAGCACGCTGGAACAAACCAGAGAGGAGACCGAAACTGAGAAAATGACTCATCTGGAGAGTCTGGTGGAATTAGGACTCTCTTCTACTTTTAGCACAATCCTTACTCAGTGTTCTAAGGATATCTTTAAGGTATGTGGAACATGGGCTTAATCTTCTGTTGTGAATGACTGGTGCATTCGGATTCCTCCTTCCTTCGTTGTCCTGTTATGAATGTTCACCTTTGACCAAGGAAGGGGCTGGTGGGGGGGAAGTTTAGGACTTCAGGTCAATTTGGTTTATGATTTTTATATACGTCAGTACAGAGCTCTTAAGGTCTTGGTGCTCTCTTGCCAACTGATGATAAACATTAGGAGAAGTCATTCTAACAGCATATTTTATCATTTTATTTACTGTTACAGTCTGTTACTATAACCAAGTGTTGCAATAAATAAGAAGAAAAAGTGAAAAAGGCCAAACAGAAACTATTTTGCCAAAGCTTTTGTCGTTGCTACTTGTGTAGCAGCCTTTATTCTGCTGCTCAAGGCAATGGTTGCACTGGGAGCTGTAGGTTTTGCAGAGAGCGCAAATCACATGCACTGGTAACATTTAGGATCTTTTTCCTAAGCAGTTACTATTCACCTATGTTTTAATCTCTCTATTCTGTAGTATTGTCAGCTTTAATCATGATGGTAGTCACATTTTACTCAGCTTTAGGAATTCTGCAGAGCTGCTTTCTCTGTCTCTCTATTCTGATTTTTGAAATGTGAATCAGGGTTGCAGTCTTCTAAAACAATACAGCATTATGTACAGATGCTACCTTCTGTGTAACATCAACCATTTGATGATACCTAGGTTTTTTAAAGAAAACGAAGTAACCTCCATCTTTTTGTGCTCATTTTAGGTTGCCTTGGAGAAGGTCTTTAACTTTGCTGTTTCAAATATATTTGAGACGAGAGTTGCTGGTCGAATGGTTGCCGACATGTGCCGAGCTGCAGTAAAAGTGAGAGAAAATGCTCTAACTTCATCTTTAGTTTAAAAAAAAGACAATACTACTACATTTTCTTATGTAAGATCTATAATTTTTCATGTAAATACAAGTGATTCTTAATGTTATGTCTTCTAAAATGGGGTGGTTGCATATCGCAATATTTCAAGAGGTTAATTCACCAAGTATTTTTCTTGCATTTCTGTTAAATTTAGCGTTCAATGAGTTTTTAAAAATCATGAAGCCATGCAGGCTCTGGATTGAATCAGAGTTGAGATACAATCGATTCTTCTTTTCTTTTCGATAAAGTTGTTAGAAGATTTTTATCAATGTGTGCACTGAGTTCCAAAAGGCATCTTTACATTTTTAATGTGCTTTTTACGCTGCTGTTTGCAGTGCCGCCCCGAGGAATCCTTGAAGCTGTTTGTACCGCACTGCTGCAATGTTATAACTCACCTCACAGTCAGTAAGTTCATAGGATTTCTAGCGTTACTGGCTTTGGTTTGGGTTGACTTTTGTTAAACATGAAGAAAATCCTTAAAACTTGCCTGCTTTCCCAATAATTGGAAATTCATTCTATCCATTATTTCTTCTAAAAAGACAAACCAACCACTACTTCTGTGTAATTTCACGACAGAACTCTATCAAACTACAGGAGCATGCTGCTTTAAATGTGTGGCAGTGAAAAATGTCTCCAGACATTCCTCAGTTTCTCAAAGAGCTTTCAAGATGTTACATTGGCTACAGTAGCTTCCAGTTGGACCTGGGTGCAATACGAAGGGTCGGGAGTAAACTTTGGGGTGCAAGCATCTGCTTGATGGCTTAGGGTGTTTGGCAAAGTTGGCTGCAGCAGAGTGACAGCAGTGCTTGTTGCTTATTCCTCTAGATGACGATGTTTTACATGATGAAGAACTAGATAAGGAGCTGCTTTGGAACCTTCAGCTTTTGTCAGAGGTATTGCAGAGTGATCTCCCCGTGCGCGTTTATCATTGGATCCTGTTTGGTGCCCCTGAAAGCGGAAGAAATTAAACTTCTGCTGTTAAAACGAAGTAAATGTTGTACAAAGGACGTTGCGTAACGTATTTTTCTTATCTAATTTTAAATGGGGCATAAGCGGCTGCTGTTTGAAGAAAATAAACATACGGTGTGTATGTGGAAAACATATTCAAGTGTTTAATACAAACAATTATTGAGGGATACGTGCGGGGGAAAAAAATGAGATGCTTTGGGTAAAGGTAAATATTTTTAAATGAATCTCCAAACATACACGAGTGTCGCTAGAAAATTTTGGGCAGGATCAAGAAGCAGTTTGTAGGTGTTAGTGAAACGTTTCCAGCGGCGGCAGGAGTTGTAGCTGAGGTGCGGGTTCGGTGTGAAAGGTGAATTCGGCGCGAGGTGCGGAAGGAAGCTCGGTCCAGGCGGGCTGAGCGCTGTCATCCTCTCTGTTCCTCCGCAGCAAAGCGAGTTCCGTTGACCTTTGGAATGTTTGTCTTTCCTATCAGATCACTCGAGTGGATGGCAAGAAGTTGCTACCGTACAGGGAGCAGCTTGGGAAGATACTGCAGCGAACCCTCCACCTAACCTGTAAGCAGGGTTACATTCTGTCTTGTAACCTACTGCACCACCTTCTTCGTTCTGCTACACTTATCTACCCCACAGAGTACTGCAGTGTGCCAGGTGGCTTTGACAAGCCTCTTTCTGAATACTTTCCTATCAAGGCAAGGATTTTCATTTATTTAGGATTAGAGGATTTGACTTGCTTTATTTTTAAAAAACAATCATACACTATATGATTTGGTTTTATTTGGAGATTTCTGAACATAGGTGGCAGCAATGGAAAGTGTAATTGAAAGATGCTTTGGGCTTTGAAACATATGGCGAATTACATGTTACTTTAAATTACGGTGATAACAAAAAATGGATACTGACTCTTGTTTTGAATAGTTTTATAGCATGAAATGTTGGTGGTTTACTATGGGGGTTTTACAATGATTGCATGACTACAATAAGCAAGAGTGCCTGCTCGTGTTTCTTAATCTTGTAATATATTATGCGTTTAATTAAGACATGAAGTACACCGGTATAAACAGTTAAGTTTAGCAGGAGAATTTTGCTGTTTACTTTAACTTAAATATCCAGTCATAAGAAGCGTTGTTGCACTGGGGCAAACTCGGTCTTTCATCTGCATTTGTGGATGAGAGCTGCAGCCCTTCTGTGTTCCTCTTCCTATCACTGTGGTTGTCACCTGGCACAAGCGGTGACGTGTGCCTGGAAAAACGGGTTCGTCAGTGCAGAACAACTGCCAGAAGGGGATATGGTGGTTTGCAGGTAGCAGCATAACAAACGAACAATGATTCTACGCTCAGCTTCAGTTAAAATGAAAGCAGAAGTGACAACATTACAAGTTACTGAACTGTCAACAGTGATACACTTAGGCTGCTCTTAAGACTTGGAGGTCAGTCAACCAGCATTACAGGTGAACAGTGCAGCAGTTTCCAACTGGCCTGTTTGTATTTAAAGCTGCATTTTGCTGCAAAGTGTTCTTTTACCTAACTTCACAACCACAGACGATCTAATTCTTGTTTTATGGACTTTTGGGAAGATCACGTTGGAGCAGGTACTCATTTAACAACCAAAAAAATCTTAATTGAATGCCCCAACACAAAACTAAATCTATTTTTTAATTCATGTTTTGAAATTGGAAAAAAAAAAAATTACAATGACTTTGCTGTCAGGCTTTTTAAGAACAGATGGTGAAGCTTTGTATTTAATTACCATGTAGAATTGGACAAAGGAAATGGAAAGCACTAGCTAGTTCATGTGTTTGGGTTTTTTTAGTAATATTAAATGCTATGTTTTTAAAACAGAAAATTCGGTTCCTATTTCGATTAATACGGAATGTCTGTATTTGCTCTAGGACTGGGGTAAGCCAGGTGACCTGTGGAACTTGGACATCCAGTGGCACGTTCCTTCCTCTGAGGAAATTAACTTCGCTTTTTATTTGCTGGATACTTTCCTTCAGCCCGAGCTCAGCAGGCTGGAGCACTTTGCAGCTGGGGAACTGGAGATGTCCAGGTTCGTGCTCGTACGGAACATGGAGGAGGTGCATTTAGCCACTTGTGGCCGGGTTAAGTAGTTATTGCCAGTCACACTGGCGCTACAAAAATGAGGGAGTAAAATCCTGTAATGTTACACCATCTTCAAGATGATTCCAGATGTCTCTCCAAGATTTTTAACTCTTAAGAGCACATGGAGCTTGGAAGTGCAGTTCATAAAATGGATAACATATTATTTTGAAAATAATAACTCTTTAAAAATAATCTCAAGGCACCATATTGGTGTAAAGACTTTTTCTGTTCTGGAAGTTTTTTTTAATCCATACCACAAGTTACGTTTCCATGTAACTGTAGTCAGCAACAAACAAAGCTCTTTCTCCGGACTCTTGCTACTTTGGCACAACCATTTGTGTTCCTGAGCTGTGACGTGGAACACAGAACCAATTTGGCTTGGAAATGTGCCTCCCCGCTTCCTTTGGTGATTCAGGACGTAGCGTGTCCCTGCAGCAAGTGGCAGCCTTGGAAATGAGGAGGTGTTTTCCTAACGAATGGGAATGGGGTAAGAATACCCTCGCCCAGCCTTGTGAAACTGGCTTCATGTGATAGTTCCCCAAGCACAAGATAATCATGAGTTTAATGTGTGCTGAAGCATTTTACAGTATCAGATGGCTAAAACTGTTCACAGGCATTACATCTTGAACACTCCTTGTTTCTTATGTTAAAACTTCACATCCGTGACGCTATATGTGCTCCATGTGCCGTTGTACCTCGTGCTATAAAATCCTGCCCTACAGAAAACAGGCCGTGGTGTGTCACACTCAGATGGGTTTTCTGTCTGATCAATTCCTATGGTTTTTTTAAATCTGGAAAAGAGAATATACACTTGACAAATCAACACCACCAAACTGCGATCAGAACGCATACTTAAACTAAAAAAAGAAAAGGATATGCTAACTATTTAAGTCTTTGGTTCATGGGTATGTTTATTTCTCTTCTTCTTCTTGACACCTTGTATGTTAAGGTGTTGATTTCTAATGACTTGGACTTCAGTTTGGTCAGGGCTTCACTCTTCTACCTAATAGAGACAAATGGTGGCGATTTGGGCAAATGTAGCCAAGTGCATGAGTTGCAAGTTAAATTGGAAGGATAACAAAGCTACCAGAGTGGAGAATATTATTAGCTGCTGAGGGAGTAACAGGGGTGAATGTATGGGATACTAGATGAGCCTGCTGTTGCTTCGAATTGCTCTATTTCTGGAGCTTGAATGCTTCTCAAATGTCTTTTCCCCCCACTCAGTATTCCACTCAGTAAGAATTGGAAATCAAACATTTTTAATATATTTAGGAGCTCCAGAGTAAGATTTTTTTCGTGGCAAAAGATAAAATGCAAACTTGTAAGAGCCTTTGAACACATGTATTTAGAGAGCTGATAAGTAATGCCTGAGTACTCAGAGTTCTTCAGTCTGGGAACCTCTTAAGAGGGCTGAACAGAGTTATTTTACAAACAAGAGCTGCTTGCCACAACGATGAGAACCGTGGGCACAATTAACTAGATACTAAATACACCACTTTGGATAAGATGGCTTTAAAAAGAATTCCTTCGTTCTCTAAAATAACACAGGAAAAAAAACTTGTTCATGTTGTTGCGTTACAATTTATCTTTGGACTGTAAGTTACTCATAAAGAGTGAATTCCCTCCTCCTGCGCGTAGTGGGGGGGACTTCTCTTGGCCTTATTGCATGGCTTTTAGCTGAGATTTCTCCAAAACAATTTTTTGGCATAAAGCTGTCTGGTTTGAGGCGAGTTTCTCATTATACTGACGTCTCCTGCACGGTTTCAGAATGTAAAATCCCCAAAGCAAGTTTTCCAGAGAATGAAGTTGGGTGGCGTTGTTCTGTAACAGAATTAGGCTGGATCAGAAAAGCACACCTTGGTTTGATTAGTGCTCCCTCTTGTGTTTGGAAGTGATACAGCTGAAGAGCTTGTCTAAAACCTCAGCAAAAACCATGCTTTAGCATTTGTGTGTCTTCAAGCCTTTAACCGATAAGTAATCAGGTTTCCTCTTTTGTTTAAGAGATGATGTGCAGCAGTGTCTTGCTATCGTGCATAACTGCTTGATTGGATCGGGGAACATTCTGCCTCCTCTGCAAGGAGAAAGGGTGGCTCACCTGTAAGTAAATCCTAATGTCTGGTGCGTGATTTAACTTGTTAAAATGAATTAAACATCAGCGAAAGTCGCATAGTCAGGGATTTCCGTGACGTGTAGTAATCCTTGGTTTGTTTTCATATAGGGTTCCAAGTCTGGTGTCCTTGGAAGAGACAAAACTGTACACTGGTGTTGAATATGGTAAGTATAAGGCAAAAATGATGAGTATGTACCTATAAAAATCTTCTGAGTGGATAAAGAAAAGAAGGCCCTGTGAGAGAACTGCCCTTAAATATCACGGGATGGTTATTTTTACAGTAAGCCACACTGCCACTTCTGAATAATCTGCTCCAGCTTTCCACTGACCTGCTTATCTAGAAGTTGCTTTTTGTACTACTGTATAATGAAGATAAAAATGTTTCATTTTTTTCTAGATCTATCAAGAGAGAATTATCGAGAAACAATTGCAAGGGTTACAAGGAAATTGCTGCGTAAGTTCAGCCGCTCCTCCTCTATCTAAAGCGCTGTGTTTTGTTGTGCTTTCAAGCGTAACTTCATCGATGAGAAACTTGTTTCATTTACTTTGCCTATATCCTTAAATTTAAGCTTTGTAGAACTAAAACTATTGCTAATTTTTAAAGCCCTTTTCCTGTCTTATAATAAATTATTTTTCTTCCAATTGCAGGCTATATACTTGATAATTCAGAAGATGATACCAAGTCTTTGTTTCTAATAATAAAGGTATATTTATAATTTGTAATACTTAACGCAAGATGACTCATTTTGTGAAATACTCATTCTTTGTCATCACTTTTCTTCTACAGATTATTAGTGATGTTTTACAGTTCCAAGGGTCTCACAAACATGAGTTTGATTCACGGTGGAAAAGCTTTAATCTGGTGAAAAAGTCGATGGAGAACAGGGTCAGTGTTTCTTTTCTTTGTGAAACGTAGGTGGGGGTTGCAATAGTTCCCAGCGTTCAGGGAGACTTTTGTCATGGTTTTGTTAATGTCCTCATCAGTTTTCATACATTTGAAATCTAGTTCCTTGATAAGAATGTTGTTTTGTACCTTTACTTGGAAATTTTACGACTAAATAGCTGAGCATTTCTTGGCGTAGTGCTCTGGGACATCTTTGGGCCCAGAGCTTCCTTTGGGCTTGCAGAGGAATAGCAAAGAGAAAACTTCACGGGGACAAAACATGAAGGTTGTCTACCAAGAAGGATCGTGACAGCAAATATACCTGTTTCTAGAAGAAAAAGAGGACGTGGGGAGTTCAGTCAGAACAAATGGCTAATGTGAATATTGTGATGTGTTTGATTACAGCTTCGAGGGAAGAAACAGCATATCCGGGCTTTGCTGATTGACAGAGTTATGTTGCAGCATGAGGTAACACTTAAATCTTCACCCACCATTTCACTTGAAACGTAACATTTGTTGTGTTGCCATATAGCAAAAGATGTTTCTCATTTGTGAAGTGTAAAGGCAATCTGTCCTTTGTGTTTTCTCTGCCATTTAGCTGAGAACACTAACGATGGAAGGCTGTGAATATAAAACCTCCCACCAAGAGATGATCAGAGATCTTTTGTGTTTGTCCACAAGTTCATATGGCCAGGTAAGGAACAACGCCTGGTGAACTGGAATACGTGGATTTTGTTTTGTTCATGTCTTCAAGTTTTGTTTTCAGGATCTTCACGTTTCAGTTCATTTCAATGGCAACATGAAATCCTTAATTATTTGCAGTAGTTGCCTATTTTGACATAGTTTTGGCTTTAAACATAGTGTCTTCTTTGTCAAATAGGGAACTTGGAACTGAGTGGAGAGGTTGCCAGCTTAGGTTACAAATCTTAGATTTTTTGAGAGGCTTAATTTGAGGCTTCTAAATAATAATTCAAGTAAAAATGTCAATAAATATATAGCAGTTTGACACTACTTGGAATGCTAAATCTCCTTTCAGGAAGTAGCTGTGGGGGTGTCCTAGGCTTTAAAAATCTACAGAACAAGCTTAGCAGTAGCTGGGTTGGGAACTCTGTGTGTATATAAATTCAGATCCATCCACGATGTCTATGGGCTCTAAAGAGCGTTCTGCTATTCTAGCTGTTCGATTTTCAAATGATCTGAAAAACACACTGAATGGGTTTGGCAACATAAAGAGTTTTCTGTAGCTCTGTAGATGTTCTCAGGTAAATGCTAGAAATAAGAAGTAGGTTTTTACGAATGACTGTGGGCAAGGGTGAGGGGAAGCCTGCTATTTACAACCTTTACATATAATTGTGTTTCTGTGCACAAATACATGGTGTAAACTCTGTGCATAAGGGACTGAACTGGCTAAGGGTGTGATTTTCTATGGTGTATTTTTGTCTAGTAAGGCGTCTCTTCCCACAGGTCAGAAGTAAAGCTCAGCAGGCGTTCTTCACAGCTCTGGGAACGTACAACTTTTGTTGCAGAGATATCATTCCCTTGGTTTTGGAGTTCTTGCGTCCGGACCGGCAAGACGTCACTCAAAAGCAATTTAAAGTACTGTCTCATTGACTTTGTCTCATGTCTGTCTTTAGGAAGTGTTCTTATGGGCCACAGAAAGGCCAGGTGTGGTACTTGATCATTGAATAACCTCCTTCATAATGGAATTCAAAGAATCAGTCAGCTGTTCTGTGCATCAATTAATTGGCAGGGCTTCCAATCTCATTAAAATGGTTCTTTAGCACAAAGAGAATTCTGTGAAAAATCTTCAGTATTTTGACAGAGGCCACATAGCTGAATGTTTATGGTGCATTTTAATTATATGGTAACGTGAAGATTAATTTGTATTCTCTGTGGGTGCATGGTTATGTAGATAGCTGTTACTTACGTGTGAACCGTGCTTTGACTTTTTAAAATTGCATCTTTTCGTTTTACAGGGTGCCTTATATTGTCTCCTTGGAAATCACAGTGGAGTGTGTTTGGCCAATCTCCACGACTGGGACTGTATTGCGCAGACCTGGCCGGCGATTGTTTCTTCTGGGCTTAGCAAAGCCATGTCCTTGGAAAAACCATCCATAGTCCGACTCTTTGATGACCTAGCAGAAAAAATCCATAGGCAGTATGAAACCATTGGATTGGATTTTACAGTAAGTGACGGGTTGCTTGGGGATAAAGTCTTAGATTCCGAGAGCATCTCCTTACATAAACGCTTGAGACTCAGATTATTTAATGTTCTGATGTTGATCACATTCTGATTTCTGTTAAAAATACAGGTCTGCATTCCTTTGTAAAACTTGTAATTTGCTCCTCAATCCCATATCTTTACGTTCTCTATGGACAGGTTCCAGAGAAATGTGTTGAGATAGCCGTTCTGCTGCAGAAATCAGAACATCCCAGCTCAGACTTCACGGGTCTCGGCTCAGAGGAGATTCAGTTAGGAATTCAGCGGCAGAAAGAAAAGAACGCCGAGGCTCTGCGGTATGTTCAGCTTCCCTTCATACCAGCTTGCACTGCCTAGTATTTACTCTACATTAGATTTAATCATCCCAAATTGCTAAGACAAATCTTAAGCTCAACAAATCCAGAACGTCCAAGGATTGTTGTGGTGTGTTTTCTCTCCTGACTTGGCAGCCTAACATTTCCTTCCTTCCTCCTCCTCTTGCCTGCCCTCCCAGTTTGTGCTGCGTTTGCTGCGTTGCCTTCACCCACCTTTTGTTGAGGAACTTTTATTCTATTTTGAAACAACTCTCTCACAGTGTTTGGTTGATGATTCCCTCTTTTCCCCTCAGAAACTATGAAAATCTGGTCAACATGTTGCTGGACTGTGTGGAACAAAGAAATCTGTAAGTTTATGAGAATTTTTTTGGGTGGATCAGGGGTGGCTGTGTGAATAAATATCAATTGCATCAAAAAGTGCAGTTAGCATGACCAGAACTAAGCAATATTTTTCACCCTTAAAGGGTGAAAGGTTGTGTTACTGTTTCCTAGGTAAAGAAGTGAGTGAGTCTTGAGTTTAATTGGGAGCTTGATTTGTTAATATCGATATCATCACACTTGGACTTCAGCTTTGACGTCCATTAGTTTGACCTATTATTGTTTTAATATTTGTTTGTTGTGGAGAGAAAAAGCTCTGGTTCTGTCTGCATAACACTGACATCCTAACAGATTGAAATTGGTAACATAATATTATGTTTAAGACCTTTTGAAGGATCCCCCTAGGGCTCTGTATTCTACATTCAAATGCCAAGATCCAGAAGACACCGTTAACTGAAGACGTTTGATGGCGCTTGTGCGTTCCCAGAACATGAGCTTTCCCTGAATGACACTTAAACACGCTGACTATAACAGTGGCATAGAGTATTACTTATATTAGTCCAAAGCATATTTACATCATCTTAATCCATAGAATCATTTATATGCTAAAGCAGTACATGTAACTCTGCAACTTAGTATCTGGTTTTAATATATATATTTTTTTTTTTTTTTTAATATTTTAGTCCCTGGAAGTTCGAGCACATAAGCATTGGGTTTCTGTCTCTGCTGCTGCGGGATGACAGGATCCTGCCTGTCCGGGCCATCAAGTTCTTTGTGCAGTGTCTCAACCACGATGCCATTGTAGTTCGGAAGGTAAAAACGACGTAATTATCTCTGCTTTGCAACTCATTAGATTTTTGGATCAACAATGTGAAGTCTGCAAACGGTGAAAATGTGGAACGTACCTGTTTGTTCTCATTCACTTCCGAATTTTGCAGAGTTTCTTCTGCAGAGATCTGCCTTTTCCATCTGAACTTCTTACCTGGAGGGAGCCATTTCCGTGTTACGTTTGCACCGTTCGCTCTGCTTGAAACCAGTGACCACCTCTTTTTTTCCCCCCGAAAATGATTTGTGGGGAGGTTTTTATGGGTTAGAAAGGTCACACTTAAACCATGTTCTCCCTCCCCTGAAATGAGTGAGATCTGCTTCTTTTGGGGAATTCTCAGCCACTGGGGTGGTGAAGTTCACTGTCATTGTCACTGGCTTTGTAGGGCACCGAATAGCTGCCTTGAAATGTGTCCAATGAGATGATCAGAGAGACCTTTCTGTGTGGAACGGATCAGTTAATGCCCTTTTCCTTCTTGCAGGTGGCCATCTCGGCCGTGGCCGGGATCCTGAAGCAGCTGAAGAGAACGCACAAGAAAGTGCCCATCTGCCCTTATGAAATAAGTAGGTTTTATTTCATACGAGAAATATCATAATATTCAATATCCTAAAATTTTTTTAAAGCATCTTTTTCTGGTTAAATTAAACACAGAATCACAAGCTTTTCATTTCTCTCTGGTTGTTAATGCCCTAAGCAGACAGAATGGGGAATATAATTGATCTGGTTTTAGTTTGGTGGGGTTTTTTATTTAAACCGTGTTATCCTTGTATGTTTTAAGCCATTCACTTATTTGAAGTGAGTCAGAGCTTCAGACAAATGCTCATTCTCCTTTCAGAAAGCCTTGTAGTTTGTGAGAATAATTTGTATACCTCCATTTTATTCATTTTTAAAAATCATTTCAAATGGCACGTTTACATAAGTTACTAAAGAATCTGTTAGTGTTACTTTTAATCTCCTAAGGCAAATCTGTGCACAGGTTCGACTCGGGGGGAGGGAGCCGTAAAAGCTCTTAGGAATCTTTGATTAAAAGTGGGTTGTAAGATTTGCTGGGGCTGCCGAGGAAGGAGTTTGGCAGATGATGTGAACAAATCCCTTTGGAAGCAGGCGGCAGCCCGAAGCCTCCCAGCATCCAGGCCGGGGACCGAGCGGACAACCAGTGGCTGCACTACGACAGTGGGCGGCTGCCCAAGACCAAGGAGGCTTGGGAGTCGTGTTGTTTTGTGGAGAAAACGCACTGGGGGTACTACACCTGGCCCCGGTGAGTACCGCGGGAAATATGCGTGTTTGCAGTTTTTGCAACTATACAATTTTCAGAGTATTCTATCACTAATAATTCTGGATTGCTTGCTGGAGCAAAAATTTATAGCGACAGACTTTGTTGTTGTTGTTGTTGTAAATTTTCTTTTCAGTTTTATTCTTCTGGAGTTGATGTTAAATCCTATTTAATATAGAGAATATAGAAAGTTATGGTAAGCTATATTTCACTTTGAAAATGTGTTACTTTTTTCCTCATATTCAGAACGATGACAGTTTATGCTCCAGCTGAGCATCAACCAAAGCTCGGGCGAAGGAGAGAGGAGCTGACAGAGGTGAGGCTTTCCCTTTCCTGGGCTTTTGCAGTACTACTTCGCCTTCTTTTTAATATTGTCTGCAGATTGCTGTGGAGATCACATTGCTCTTACTTGGTCTCAAACCAGGGTGGCGATAGAACTCAACTGTGCAGTTTTGTGGCTGCGTGGTTATAATCATGTTTTTAACAAGCAATAAATCGTAACTGTTCTGAAACCTGAATCCCCACAAGACATTTTTATTCATGTTTTTCTCCTTCATTTTCGCACTGACTGTGTTAGCGTGCAAGAAGAAATTCTTATTTTAATGTATTGCAGCTTCTCCGTCAGTGATCACGGAATAATTGTATTAATGAGCACTTTCTTATTCTCTTTGAAATCTTTATCAGGGTTTAGAACAAGGTAATTAATGACAGTGGGAATAGCTACTTTGTAGGGGTCGTGCTAGTGGAAGGAAAGATGATCCAAAGCCTTGCGAAACATTACCCAATATTCCTTATAAAATGAGGAGGGGAGTGGATAACCAGGCATGATTTTTGCCAAGGATAGAATGAAAATGCAAAATGGGACTTGGGAAGGTTGGGATATCACTGTGCCAGTCAAGCACCTCAAAGCTAATCTCTTTTTCTTTTTTTCCTGTTACAGGCAGAACAAATTATATATGATCACTTTTCAGACCCCAAGTTTGTTGAGCAGTTAATCAAATTTTTGTCGTTAGAAGACAGGAAAGGAAAAGACAAATTTAATCCTCGCAGATTTTGCCTCTTCAAGGTAACTGGAGTTCAGCAACTAAATCACTTCCATTTTGTAGATAATTGTCAAAGCGTGGAAGAGCCACACACTGCTTGGCTTTTCCCCCACTCTTGCAAAATGTTGATTCTTTTTTTTTTTAAAGGAATGCTGCTGTGGTTAATGCTATTAATCCTCTCTTCTGAATAACTACTTAGGGAAACATATATTTAGAGTACGTAGGACACTTGTATATAATTCTGTTACAAAAGAGAAGTAATTTCTCTTTCTGCCTATTCAAATCTCAAGCACTTCACGATCTTCTGGCGTTCTTAGGAAGCCGATGAATCAGCTGGATAACTGATAATGACTGAAGATGCTTTCCCATCTTGTTTTGCAGGGCCTCTTCCGAAACTTCGACGACGCCTTCGTGCCGGTGCTGCAGCCGCACTTGGAGCAGCTGGTGGCCGACTCCCACGAGAGCACCCAGAGATGCGTGGCTGAAATTATAGCTGGCTTAATCCGGGGCTCGAAGCACTGGACCTTTGAGAAGGTGCTCAAGTAGTGTTGTTGAGCCATTTATAGAAGTTCAGGAATAAGTTTGCGTTATTAAGCATATTAAATGCGTGAAGTTAAGGGCTTTTAATGCGTCAGCTACATCCAAGAAAGGACTGGAAAATGTTGCAACTCCTTGCGCTTCGTTGCCAAACTTTGAGCACCGTTCACAGCTTGGTTTGTGCCGATGTAATACCAGGTGTTTTTAAAATGCTTCAAGATTAAAACCAGTTTGCTGGTAAGGAGATAGCAAAGCAGACATGGTTTATAACCTCCAATTGGAATAAGTGCTTGTGCCCACCTCACACTATTACATCTTTATTTAGTCTAGACCTAGCTGTCTAGATTATCTTGAAATGAATTTCTGTGGTGAAAAGTAATGCTGGGAGAATCAGTTCCTTAAGGAAAAACAAGAAACTTTAAAATTGGAGGACAATTGGTGTACAGGACTGCTGTCCTACCAAGAGCGAACTGTGTGCCATCCCTGATACGATTGTACTTAAATCACCATGAAAATGGTGCATACGTAGTCCACGGTTTCTAAACGCGTTGTAAACAAAATTAAAAGGGTTCCCAAAATCTTACCTGTGGAAGTATTTATTTCCTTTTATAAATATCATAGCATAGCTGCTTCCAGAGCCGGTATTGGTTTATGGTTTGATAAGACAAAAGGATTTGGATTCACAGAGGGTAGACATTCATTTTATTCCTAAATAGACAAATCTTTCACCTTTTTGCTGAGCAGGTGGAAAAACTTTGGCAGCTTCTGTGTCCGTTGCTTCGAACGGCTTTGTCCAACATCACAGTGGAAACCTATAACGACTGGGGCACGTGCATCGCCACCTCCTGTGTAAGTACCTGCTGCAGATCATATGTAGATAAGAGCTTTACGAACAGGGGTATTGGAGTATATTTTATCAGCTAAAACTGAAAGCTGTAAATACAGTGTAAAAATAACATCCATTTAAAATTTCATCGCTTTTTTGGGAATTTGTCTGCCAAGAGCAGAACAATATAAAACATTTTTAGAAAGAAAATAAAGCATCTTAGATCAGTAATTCTTTGAAATCACTCAGCAAAATTCAGCGTAGTTTGTCAGCCAGAACCATGGCAATTAGCAAAATTCAGACGTGATTATTCGTATATGTCAAAAATGAAGGTAAAATTCCTTCTATTCTTATTGTATTTACCAAATAATTCAAACTGTGTGTAGTTCCATTGGATTCTCCTCCTATTGAGGTTCATTGTGAAAAGATACTTAACTTTGCACTTGCTTAATAGAATAAGCCCAAGGGATGCGAATAAAATCTCTGTCAAAACTTTCCTTGGTTATACATTATTTACATGTAAAAAATGCCCAGTTTGCTTATATCTCCGATACCTGTTTATTTTCAGGAGAGCAGAGATCCCAGGAAACTGCACTGGTTATTTGAATTGCTGTTGGAGTCTCCACTGAGTGGCGAGGGAGGATCATTTGTAGACGCATGGTAAAATCAATTTTAGCTGGCTTATTGTGAGTGAATAAAGGAGGAAATAAAGCAGGGATGAAAGGTGTTGAGAGCGTGTTGTGCTGGTGTCGTTTCTAGCCGACTGTACGTGCTGCAAGGCGGGCTGGCGCAGCAGGAGTGGCGGGTGCCGGAGCTGCTGCACCGGCTGCTCAAGTACCTGGAACCCAAACTCACGCAGGTTTACAAGAACGTCCGAGAGAGAATAGGAAGGTCAGTGTGCTCTTCTGCAGCTCGGTTTTTGGTTTTTCCTCTTTTTATTTGGGTAACTGAGTATCTAAATAATTGTGCTGACTGGCGACTGCTTATCTCTGTGTGTGAACACTGGTAATAGAAATTAGGTAAATTATCATTAGCATACTTGCTGCAGAAACTTCAGCTCTTAAAACCAAACAGAAAACCACACCCCCCAAACCAATACCAAACCAAAGCTCCCCACCTTACTGCATCTAAGCCCTAATAAGCCATAAATATACAGCGAATCTTTTAGAGAACATCTCAGTGACTGAAGAACTAGTTCGAAGGAGAGAGGGGTTGTAGCTTAGTGGGTGTCTAACCCAGTTTGTTTCAAATATCTACAAAGAGGGTATTTGGAAAACATTTGTCTTTAGATAACTTTAAATAACTTTGAAGCGAAGAGGGAAATTTTCAATAAGTATTAAACTCCAAAGTTCAGCAAATGGATCTCAGATCCCTTTTAGCTGTGTTCTCTAGGCAGTAGTCATATTAACTGTATGTTCTTGCTTGCTTTGTTTCCTTTTTCTAGTGTTTTGACCTACATATTCATGATAGATGTTGCCTTGCCAAATACTGCTGCAACTAAATCTCCTCGTGTCCATGAATTTACTACCCGGATACTTGAAAACCTTAAACCTCTCATGGAAGCAGATGAAGAAATTCAGAACCACGTTATGGAAGAGAATGGAGTTGGTGAACAAGATGAGCGAACTCAGGGCATTAAACTCTTAAAAACTAGTGAGTTACTTAATGAGTGAAGAAATTGGGGTTGGGGGGTGTATTTTAGGGGGTGGTGATTGAAGTCTGCAAATCATACAGTTACAGTACGTAATTTCACGTCTCAGATCTGTGCTGTAACAAGGCTGAGGTTTATGAAGGGGCATTGGACTGGATGATCTTCTGAGGTTCCTTCCAATCCCAAACATACTGTGATAAAGTCACCTTTACAAGGTCAAACTTTACTGGTTTTTATCTTCTTAGTCGGTGATAATTTCTCTTCATACAAACAGTTCTGAAGTGGTTGATGGCAAGCGCAGGACGGTCCTTCTCTACAGCTGTCACTGAGCAACTCCAGCTTCTGCCCTTATTCTTCAAGGTATGTGCTTTAATTGCTGCTTTATTAGTCATGTTTGATTTTAAAAAAGCCTTCTATATATAAAGCAAAATCATAAGGGACTTTTAAAATAAAAAGCAAACCAATAATGGTGATAAAAACCGTGCATGCTGAGGAGGTCAAATGGGGTTTTTTATGCTTATGTATGTTTATGGTTGGTAATCCAGCCTGTGAAATGGTTTTCTGACAGTAATCACTTGTAGGTGAATGCCCTGTACATGTGTCATTTGGGAGGAAAAAGTGTTTAATTAATGTGTGTATATGTTGTTTCTGTTCTGATATTATAGTTCTTTTGTTCCATGACTATACAACTCTTTCCAAATGGTGCTATGGATCCTGTTTTTCCTGGCACCTCTAGTCCCTGCATTCTTTCATGAAGCTGCATATCTGCATTAACACACATCTGCACACTCCAGGGCCTGTGTCTTTATATAAACAGCAGTCAGATATCCCACAGTAATGTATGTGACCACAAGATAAAGGTTTACTTATGTGAAACTGAACTTGAAATACTGATATACTTTCTTTCAGGATTTTGCAGTTGGCAATGCTTGCTTACTAACACCAGCCCTTTTCCCACCCCCCTTCTTTGATCTTGTTCTATAGATTGCACCGGTAGAAAATGACAATAGCTACGATGAGCTCAAAAGAGATGCGAAGATGTGTTTGTCCTTAATGTCTCAGGGTTTGCTGTATCCTCAGCAAGTGCCTTTGGTACTTCAGGTGCTAAAACAAGTGAGTATGGGCTCTGAACAGCGTAAAGCTTCTTGTTACCCACTGCACTCTGTGCTTTGGATGGGGTTTTCTTTAAGATTTTACAGCAGTTGTGATTTGAAGAGAATCAAATCCTGGTTTTCTTAGACATGAAAGAAAGTAATTTTAGAAGTGTTTTGAAACATTCTTGGTAAATGTATTTTGTTTTGTTTCCTACTTCCAAACATTTAAACAATTTGTATCTTGACAAGAAATTGAACAATATTTTAATAAATTAAAATGTAGTTCCTCAGTGGATTAGTTTAAGCCAAACGTGTCTCCTCGTGAGCATAACAATTCCAAATCAGTCTCAAAATGAGTTGTCACATAAAGAGCTGCCCTTGAATCTCTGCTTTTTCATACTTGTACAGTGTATCTATCGACTCCTACTGCTTTCTGAAAAACTACACCAATGAAAATGCATGGGTATTTACTCAAGAAGAATGGAGTTCCTATCAATCAAAGGCAGAAACTTGCCAGCTTCCTTTTACAGTATTGGGTACCTGTTAAATAATGGTACACTTTGCAAGTTAAGCCTGTAATAAATTATCATTTAAATAATAAATGTGTGCTTTGGAAATTGAAGAGAGTATGAAACAAAAATACCTGAGTAAGGGTAGTTATTTGCAACTGTGCCCCAAAGCTTTCTGTTAAATATTGTGAGCTTTACATCAGGCAGCTGCTTGCTTTCACATTCTTCTGTTCTCATGGTTAAGTTTTTCATTTTCCCTTGCAGACAGCAAGAAGCAATTCTTGGCATGCTCGCTATACCGTGCTAACCTACCTCCAGACCATGGTGTTCTACAACCTCTTCATCTTTCTCAACAACGAAGCGGCGGTCAAGGACATCAGGTGGTTGGTTATAAAACTGCTGGAAGACGAGCAGCTCGAGGCGAGTGTCACCCGTTCCGAGTTGCCTGCGTTCACACCACTGCTTGCTTGCCCTTGTGTTCTGTGGAAAAGCTCCCGGTTCTAAAGTAACACAGCAAGTATTTCTAGCTTAGCATTCATCACTAGCTTAGGAGAACTTATTTCTTATTCCATTTTTTCTTTTAATATTCCATTCCAGGAAAACAGCCGTTCGGAAAATACTTCATTAGTGATTTTTAACAGTTCCATTGTTCCTACTTTTTCAACAAAATGGAACGTTGCTTTGTTTCATTCTTCATTTAAGTACAGCTGGAATAGGGATATTATCATTTTACTGTAAATATCAGCATGGCTGTTGGTAGAAAATTCAACTTCAACAAGGTAAAAGGCCTTCCTATGTGAAAACCCACTATTTATTACTCTAGGTCTGTTTCCCGTTTAATCGTATCAGCTTCTTAATGACAAAAGTAGGGGTTTTTTTAACACATCCAGCCCACTAAGGAAGTATTTCTTTAGGTATAAGTGGATTTTCCTTAGCTTTGTGAAAGATGCGTGCATACTAGGACGGAGTTGTCTAGCAGCTGCTGTTACTAATGGTGATAAAAAGATGATAGTTAGTGAGCTTGCTTGTCAGTCTGACAAGGTTTAGTACGTGTCTTGAGCTGGTGCTACTTGAGCACATACAAACGGCAGGAGATAAAACCCAAACCCGTGGCTGCGGTGCACGTGCTGCTGAAGATCCACATACACAGGGTGCGCTTGGAAGTGCAGTCAGGACCATAAGCTTGTTCTCAGGAAAAATGAATGAAATGGTGTCTGATGTGAATCACTGAGTCTTGTCTGTCAGGCTTCCAAGAGCTGGGGGGGAATCAGGGAAGTGTTTCATTCTGTGTCGCTAATTTACAGAACTGAAGGCTCGTGTTAGATGGTGTGGTGTGAGTACCTTTGTTCAAGCACAGTGAAGGATCTTCAGCGTTACCCTCCAGTCTGTTCCATTCACCCCACTCCGTCCTTTTCGCTGCTTTTTGTGCTGTTGGCGAACACAAAGGAAATCCTTCTCTGGGGTGCTTGGCTGCTGCTTTTCTTTCCACACCTCGGAGTCTCATGTCATTTGGAAAAATACTTTTTATTCACTTCAATACAATTTATCGAGTTATTTTAAACATACAAAATTATCCTTCTGCGCTACAGAGATGCAAATCAAAAAAGCTTATCTATGCTCACAGCCGCTTACAGTCACGTTGTTACCATGGAAGCTTTTGCTTGTCTTTGACAAGTAATCTTGTTTTCTTGATAATAATTGGCAAGAAGCAGTATGTTGCAGAATAATTCCTATGTATTTTGTAATGCTGGATTTTAACCTGCGCTTTCAGTAGAATCCCCAGCTTTAACGAGTATTTGGTGTCTTTACCCTGTGAAACTGAGGTTTTGTTTCTTCATAAAAAGTTACATTTATAATTTTTATTGCTATCTTGGATACAAAGGTGCCAGGCCTAACGATTCTGCCCATCTTCTTCTTTGCTGTAATACACAGCTTGCTCTTCTAATATTGCTAGCGTGGCCATTCGCAAACTGCCCGGTCATTTGGGATGTTTTCATGTGTCAGGAGCCCCTTGCAAGAACTGCACTTGGGATTTGCTTGTGCTTGAGTGGTTTTGTTCTGATATTGTTGCAGTTTTGTAGACCTTGGTCAGTCAATTCTGACCAAAGGAAAAAAACCCACATACTTGATTGGAGGAGTATTGCTCTGCTGCTAGTCTGCAGTTTTTATAGTCTATAAGTCATTATGTGAGTATGACGATCTGTAAGTTATTTAGCATCAGATGTGTTGAATTATTAGCTTGTTGATGGATGGTTTCAGCAGCTTTGCTTGTAGGTGCTCCTCGCAGCAAAGGGTTCCTTTTAGTTGGATGATTAATTTAGAAATGAAAGTGGTTTTAACGCAGCGAGTAGTGATGTAAATGAGTCCAGTTCACTTGGGAGTTGCTCACTTTACAGCCAAGCTTCTCTCTATTCTGGGTCTTGCATTAGCACATCATGTTTCATTTAATAGCTTGCTTCTTCAGAGACTCACAAATTGCTGCTAAACAATACTGACAGGCGGGCGCTCCGTCCGTCCTTACACTGTTAACGAAGTAGATCACGTTTGAATAATATGTTGTAGAAATTTAAATGGAATGAAGCGAGGTCTCAAGAGCTCATTGTTAACGGACGGTGTTTAATTATTGCAGCACTTGCAGCTAGACTTACTGCTTTGTGGAGGTTCAGAACATGGTGTTCAAGGATGTGATTTATTCTAATCTGCTGCATTGCATTCAGAGCGCTGGGAGGTGTTTGGGCTCCAGAGAGATGTGTTCTGTTTACAGTCGCGTGTAACAGAACCTTCTTACCAACAAATCTGGCAGCTCTTCTCAGCCTTTAAGCAAGTCGAGCTGCTTTGCGAGACTCTGAATGTTGGGAGGTTTTTGTCAGCCCTCAATTATTGAAAGTGGAAGTGAGTTTTGGAGGGACTCCCGTTTAAATATGGTTTTATAGCTCTGTAACTCGATGGTTTGGGAAGATTTGAGTAGATGAGATAGACTAGTAAAGCTGATGGGTTATACTTGCTTTTACAAGCGAATGATTGAATTGTCTCTACTTGTAATCCGCTAACAACGTGTTGAGGCTGTTCTAAGAGGAATGGAAAGGCAGATCTGGGTTCTGAGTGGTTTGGTAATTAGATGAGAACTTAGTTTAGTCTTGTTCTTTTCCAACCTGCAATTCTTGTTTTTATTCATGTAGTGAAAGGAACTGGAACTCAGGACATCAAAGTAAATAGCGCTGGAGTGTGATAGCACTGAGTTGTTGCCCGTGAAGCACAGAAGTTGGTTGTCATTGCTTATTAATCCCATGTCTGTTGTGTGTCTCAAGGAATTCTTGTGCTGTGGGTAGAACAGAGTCAGCTCTGTCTCAAGAACTCACCTTCTATCGTGGCAAAGCTCTTCTGCTTTTGTCAGTTCTCGTGTCTCCACATACATTTGAGGGAGAAAACGAAATGCTTTTGAATAAAGTATACTTTTTTCTTGGTAAAGCTAATGTTAGTGGAGAGGCTATTACAAATTTTGTCAAGTGAGTTGATTATTTGGGGTGGCGCATCTTGTTCTCATCCAAAGTCTGGTTTGAAACTTTCTAAAGCTAATTGTGATATATGTCTTGATGACAGAGTTAAATTACCTTATTGGCTTGAGTAGTAGCTCACTTTATGACAAATTATGTGCAGGTAGTTTTATGTTACGGTAGAACCATCTTTATTAATTTGCAAAGAGCCATATAATAAACTACTAGTAGTTTATGATCTGTGAGATAAGAGGATATTTTAAAGGCTCTTCTTGGGCAGAGTTTGGTGACTTGGCCTTGCTGGGTGTGCTTAACAGGGTGGTACCAGCATAAATACCTGTTTGTTGCTCCGTGTGTGCGCGTAGTAATCGTGGGGTGTGCTGCGTGTGCCCCAGGTGCGGGAGATGGCAGCGACCACGCTGAGCGGGCTCCTGCAGTGCAGCTTCCTGGCCATGGACGCGCCCATGCAGACCCACTTCGAACAGCTCTGCAAGATGAGCTTGCCCAAGAAGAGGAAGCGAGACGTGGGCTCAACCGTGGATACGATTCCTTCTGGTGGTAAGAAAAGTGCCTTGGAGACTAAAACCGTGGGTGTCGGTAGCAGGTTAGGAAGGAGTATTTTGTGCTACACCTAAATGTTTATTCCGCAACCACTCCGGATGGAATAGGATTTGTTCTATGGTCAAGCAGTGTTTAGAAAGTGAACATATACGCAGAGAAACATCAGACCTGTTGTCCATGCAAAGGTTTTTCCCCTAAGCATTCACAAACCTTAATGGCAAACAACTTGTCCTGATGTATGTGATTGTTTGTGTAGGTAGTGCAGATCCTAATCCTTGTTACGTGCTTCAAGAATTTAATTTACAGAGTAAATGGCAGAATCACAGAATGTTAGGGATTGGAAGGGACCTCAAAAGATCATGAATAAGAATACACTACTACAGAAAAAAGAAAAAAAGCTTTTTTATTATGTATTTCTGTGTCGAACTAATTTATTACTTTCCTTTGACCCAGAGGGGCTGGATTTCCATATTGTCAGATAGTTCTGGTATTAGAGAAAACATTCTCCATGCGGAAATAGGAAAGAGTGGAGATGTACTTCGTGAGCTGTTCACCGAGAGAAAGATTCTTAGAGAAGGAAACTCATTTGAAAGGTTTATAAAGTATACAGCAGGTTAATTTTTTTACATATTCTTGCATTAGAAATGAAAAATAGAAATCATTGCATGAATTTATGATTCTGTGTAAGAAAGCAAAACCAGTTTTGAGATCCATACGCTCGTGCGAATTAATTTGACTATACGGTCTGTAGAGGGTAGAGCTCTCCCTGCTGCGGCAGAGCTGGTTGGTTGGTTGGTTTTAATTCAGGGTCAAAACTCAATATTAGGATCAGTACGTTATCCTAATTAGATCACGTCTTTTAATCTATAGGCTCGTCAGTCACTCCCATGAGTTAAAATAGCCGTGTTTTCCCTGAGAACCAGTTTGAAGTTTGGCTGTGTGGTGCAGGAACGTCTTAGACGAGGTCGTTGACCCCGCAAATGTCAATTAACGTCGTGTAATTGCAGATCTGGTGAAGCGCCACGCGGGTGTGCTGGGGCTCAGCGCCTGCATCCTGTCCAGCCCCTACGACGTCCCCACCTGGATGCCACAGCTCCTCATGGACCTCAGCGCCCACCTCAACGATCCGCAGCCCATTGAGGTAAAAATACTTACAGCACACCTAGAATACGCTCGGCTCGGTTCCCCTTTCCTAGAAATAAACAGGAAGCTGTTAAGAAACTTTCTGCTGCTTTTTATTAAATGGTTCCAAATACAGTTTAAGTCACAGACTTTTTAAGTATTTTGTGTGGTAGTTCTGTTCTTGCTTTCAAATTTAAAGCATAAACGGAAAGCTGCAACAATTATACCATTAAAATGTCTACTTCTGTGCACGCCATTCTAGAAAATACCAACCTGAACCAAAAAAATCACTCATTTTTAAAACAAGGTTTGATAAGCAGCCCTATAAACAAGCTTTTAATTCAAATAGTTGCCTTTAATTCTCTGGGTTTTTTTTTTCTCCTCTGTCTATTCAGTTTTGTTGAGTTTTGCTGTGTTAACCAGAGCAGTGAGCTCCTGGCTGAAGAATTCCTTACATTTACAAAGATTTGGCTATGGTGTGCTGGGCTCAATCAAGGAAATAAACTGATTGCACTTCTCTTTTGTTAATATGATAATAATCTTAAGTATTTTTATATCAGAAGATAGTTTTCCTCTGACTTGTTTCTTGTATGCACTTTATGTGCAATATTCCTCACTCTTTGAGACCCAAACCATTGGTTTGAAATAAGGAAGAGGGGCAAAGCATTGCACTTACACTTTATAAGAATCTCTTAACTCTTTCAAACTCAAGATTGTAGGTCAAAGGATCCTTTTTATAAGAAAGTTGCAGGCCTGACACTGGTCAAAGACTTTAACCAGACCTGTAAAACTCAGAACACTGGGGAACTGGGCTGAATTCTGCAGAACCTTTATAACTGCTCAAACACTGTGCTCTACTCAGCAATATCTGTATTATATTCAACATTTATTTTGCCACGGGACTTAAATCCATAAGTGATAGAGATCACTACTGATTGTCTGCCGTGCAGATGACTGTGAAAAAGAC